>NC_090340.1:52400187-52702837 GCF_035084215.1 Heptranchias perlo | reverse complement strand
CACAATATGCTTATGATCTAATTCACTGAGGCAGCTACAGCATATGACACAGCAGCTTTCATGTGCTGCACATCAGATTGTGGGCTGGACAAGCCTTCCTCAGTAACCTTACTAATGTCATTCAGTCTGACCCAGATGTTGACACAGATTCATTCAGACCACCCAAACCTTGCTGCACAGAGCTTCTCCTGGAGCTAATTAAAGTGGAAACACCAAGAACAAGCATCCTCTTCTCAAAGATATCCGCTGAGAGGCTCACTTCCTCATATATGTTTGGAGACTGCAAATCCTTCCAGCAAGATACACTATTCTCCAAGGGAAGAGTGCGAAGATATGACAGCAAGAATTTTTGTACTTTTATGTAAGTTCTTCCTGATCTCTTCAGTGGTCGAAGGGGGGAGGGGGAAGAGATACAGCATTGACCTTATTAACAACCTCAAAACCATTGCGCTGGCATCTTGTTCTGGTGGTGTTAATGTCCATTGAGATAGAAAGAGCTTCCCTTCTCTCTAAGACCACATAGGAACATAGGAACAGGAGTAGGCCATTCAGCCCCTCGTGCCTGCTCCGCCAATTGATTAGATCATGGCTGATCTGTGATCTAACTCCATATACCTGCCTTTGGCCCACATCCCTTAATACCTTTGATTGCCAAAAAGCTATCAATCTCAGATTTAAATTTAGCAATTTAGCTAGTATCAATTGCCGTTTGCGGAAGAGAGTTCCAAACTTCTACCACCCTTTGTGTGTAGAAATGTTTTCTAATCTCGCTCCTGAAGGGTCTGGCTCTAATTTTTAGACTGTGCCCCCTACTCCTAGAATCTCCAACCAGCGGAAATAGTTTCTCTCTATCCACCCTATCCGTTCCCCTTAATATCTTATAAACTTCGATCAGATCACCCATTAACCTTCAAAACTCCAGAGAATACAACCCCAATTTGTGTAATCTCTCCTCGTAACTTAACCCTTGAAGTCCGGGTATCATTCTAGTAAACCTACGCTGTACTCCCTCCAAGGCCAATATGTCCTTCCGAAGGTGCGGTGCCCAGAACTGCTCACAGTACTCCAGGTGTGGTCTAACCAGGGTTTTGTATAGCTGCAGCATAACTTCTGCCCCCTTGTACTCTAGTCCTCTAGATATAAAGGCTAGCATTCCATTAGCCTTATTGATTATTTTCTGCACCTGTTCATGACACTTCAATGATCTATGTACCTGAACCCCTAAGTCCCTTTGGACATCCACTGTTTTTAACTTTTTACCATTTAGAAAGTACCCTGTTCTATCCTTTTTTGATCCAAAGTGGATGACCTCACATTTGTCTACATTGAATTCCATTTGCCACAGTTTTGCCCATTCACCTAATCTATCAATATCGCTTTGTAATTTTATGTTTTCATCTACACTGCTTACAATGCCACTAATCTTTGTGTCATCGGCAAACTTAGATATGAGACTTTCTATGCCTTCATCTAAGTCGTTAATAAATAGTGTGAATAATTGAGGCCCCAAGACAGATCCCTGCAGGACTCCACTAGTCACATCCTGCTAATGTGAGTACCTACCCATTATCCCTAATCTCTGTCGCCTTTCGCTAAGCCAACTTCCTAACCAAGTCTGTACTTTTCCCTCAATTCCATGGGCTTCTATCTTAGCTAACAGTCTCTTATGTGGGACCTTATCAAATGCCTTCTGGAAGTCCATATAAATAACATCCATTGACATTCCCCTGTCCACTAGTTTAGTCAACTCTTCAAAAAATTCAATCAGGTTTGTCAGGCACGACCTACCTTTCACAAATCCATGCTGGCTCTCTCTGATTAACTGAAAATTCTCGAGGTGTTCAGTCACCCTGTCCTTAATTATAGACTCCAACATTTTCCCCACAACAGATGTTAGGCTAACTGGTCCGATAATTCCCTGGTTTCCCTCTCTCTCCTTTCTTAAAAAGCGGAGTGACATGTGCAATTTTCCAATCTCGAGGGACAGTTCCTGAATCTAGAGAACTTTGAAAGATTATAGTTAGGGCATCTGCAATGTGCTCACCTACTTCCTTTAAAACCTTGGGATGGAAACCATCTGGTCCTTGGGATTTGTCACTCTTTAGTGCTATTATTTTCTTCATGACTGTTGCTTTACTTGTATTAATTTTATTGAGTCCCTGTCCCCGATTCAATATTAGTTTTCTTGGGATTTCCGGCATGCTATCCTCTTTTTCTACCGTAAATACTGACGCAAAGTAATCGTTCAACATGTCCGCCATTTCCCCATTGTCAATGACAATATCCCCACTTTCAATTTTTAAGGGGCCAAAACTGCTCCTGACCACCCTCTTTTTCCTAATGTAACCATAAACGTTCTTCGTATTGGTTTTGATATCCCTTGCAAGTTTCTTTACTCTCTTTTTGTAGCTCTTACTATCTGTTTTGTGACCCTTTGTTGATCTTTGTATCTTTCCCATTCACCAGGATCTGTGCCATTTTTTTCCTTTTTGTATGCCCTTTCCTTATGTCTTATACTGTCACTTACCTCTTTAGTTGTCCATGGCTGTTTTTTTTGGCAAGTAGAGTTCTTGCCCCTCAGGGGTATAAACTGATTCTGTATCACGTTAAATGTTTCTTTAAACATTTCCCACTGATCATCAGTCATTTTACCCATTAACAGATTTGCCCAGTTTACCGTGGACAGTCTCTGTCTCATCCCATTGAAGTCGGCCTTACCCAAGTCGAGAATTTTAGCAGCTGATTCACTTTTTTCCCTTTCAAACACTACATTGAACTCGATCATGTTATGATCGCTATTGGATAGATGTTCACATACAGTTAAGCTTTTAACTAAATCTGGTTCATTACTCATTACTAAATCTAGTATGGCTTGCCCCCTTGTTGCCTCTAGGACATACTGCTGCAGAAAACTATCCCGGACACACTCAAGAAATTCACTACCTTTCTGACAGTTGCTAGTCTGCTTTTCCCAATCTATGTGAAGGTTAAAGTCCCCCATTAAAACCACTATGCCTTTCTTACACGCTTGTCTAATCTCTGCATTTATGCAATCTAGCACTTCAGAGCTGCTGCCAGGGGTCCTATACACAATTCCCACTATAGTCTTAGATCCTTTCCTATTTCTCAATTCAACCCATACGGTCTCTGTTGGCTGCTTACCTCTTGTTATATCCTCCTTTATCAATGAACTGATTTAATCTCTAATCATTAAGGCTACTCCTCCCCCTCTTCCATTTTCCCTGTCTCTCCTGTAGACCTTATAACCCGGTATATTTAGTTCCCAATCCTGCCCATCCTGCAGCCATGCCTCTGTAATAGCTATCATGTCATACCCTCCAATTTGAATTTGAACCTGTAGTTCATTTAATTTATTCCTTATACTCTGTGCATTTATATATAGAACTCTTAGTTGGGCCACACACCCGAGCCTGACCTTCAGCTTTGATGCTGGGTTAATCGCCTTACGCCTTCTAGTTTTCACTTTCTCTGTAGTGTCTGAAGTACACTTTCTTTCTGCTGCTCTACGCTATTTGTATTTGTACTATTTGTATTGTAAATTTCCCCTGGGTCTTCCCCTCTCTTGCTGCTCTCAACTTTACGATCTTCTAACTCCCCGCTCAGGTTCCCATCCCCCTGCCATTCTAGTTTAAACCTTCCCCAACAGCACTAGCAAACACCCCCGCGAGGACATTGGTCCCGGTCCTGCTCGGGTGTAACCCGTCCCGCTTGTACAGGTCCCACCTTCCCCAGAACCGGTCCCAATGTCCCAGGAATCTAAATCCCTCCCTCCTACACCATCCCTGCAGCCACGCATTCATCCGGTCTATTTTCCTGTTCCTATACTCACTAGCACGTGGCACTGGTAGTACTCCTGAGATCACTACCTTTGAAGTCCTGCTTTTTAATTTATCTCCTAACTCCTTAAATTCACCTTGCAAGGACCTCATCCCTTTTTTTAACCTATGTCGTTGGTACCAATATGGACCACAACTACTGGCTGTTCACCCTCCCCCTCCAGAATGTCCTGTAGCCGCTCCGCAACATCCTTGACCCTAGCATCAGGGAGGCAACATACAATCCTGGAGTCACGTTTGCGGCCACAGAAATGCCTATCTGTTCCCCTTACAATTGAATCCCCTATCACTATAGCCCTGCCACCCTTCTTCCTCCACTCTTGTGCAGCAGAGCCACCCGTGGTGCCACGAACTTGGCTCTTGCTGCTTTCCCCTGATAAGCCATCTCCCCCAACAGTATCCAAAGCAGTATATCTGAGAGGGAGATGGCCCCAAAGGACTCCTGCTCTACCGGCCTAGTCCTTTTACTCTTCCTGGTGGTCACCCATTTCCTTTCTGTCTGTGTAATCTTTACCTGCGGTGTGACCCCCTCACTGAACGTGCTATCCACGATAGTCTCAGCCTCATGGATGCTCCACAACGAATCCACCCGCAGCTCCAGCTCCGAAATGCGGTTAGCCAGTAGCTGCAGCTGGACATGCTTCCTGCACACATGGTCGCCAGGGACACTGGTAGCATCTATGACTTCCCATATAGTGCAGGAGGAGCATATCACGGGTGCGAGCTCTGCTGCCATGACTTGCCTTAGATTTACACTGCGTTCACCTGTCAGACTCTCCTCCTGCTCTCGGTCTCTCCTTTTTTACTGTGCTCACCTCTCGGACTCTCCTGCCTCACCTGTGACGTCGCACAGTAGTTTTCTCTTGTTGCAGGTCTGCTGCTGCTTTTATTCCCTACTCTCAGTCTTCTGCCGCTCAGGTCTGCTGCCGCTCTGCGGGAAAAGTTAGGAAAAGCAAGGCAAAGCAGCACCTCCTTCCCCCACTTCACCGAACTCCCACACTCACCAAACTCACAGTTGCTTCACTCTGTCCTGCCGCACTCCACACATCTACAAGTTTCAGTGTGTGAAGCAAGCTTTTCTTAAGCAACTGTTGAGATTTAGTAGCTCTGGCATTTCACTCTTTGCAGCTTACTTACTGACATGAGATTTTCCGTCAACTAGTTAAGTGGCTGTTGAGCCATTTGGGAAAAGTAAACCCAACACTGTGGGTAGAGTTAGGGAACAGCAAATGATGCAAGACTCTGGTAGAATTTTTCTACAGACCTCCTGATGGTAGTGATGTCGTGACGGGATGTATAAATACGGAGATCAGGGAAGCATCTAGCAAAAACAAAGTGGTTATAATGAGAGATTTTCATTTGACATAGTCTGGGAGAAGCAGAACATCTTCAGAAGTTAGGCAATTAATTCCTAGAATGCATTTGGGGCAGTTTTCTGGAACAATGTTTTTGAACTAACAAGGGAACAGGCCATACTGGAATTAATGGTGAGTAATGAATCAGAATTAGTTAACAATTTTGTTGTAAGGGAGCATCTTGCAAATAGTAACCATAGTACGATTGAAATCTGATATTAGGTTTGAGAGGGAGAAGGGAGAGTCACAAGCCAAAATTTTAAATTTAAGTAAGGCAAACTTCAAAGGGATGAGAAATGAATTGATCATAGTAAACTGGGCTGAACTGGGTAAACCTACAGTCAAACAGTGGGAAATATTCAAAGAAGTATTTGGTATGATACAAAACCCCTAAAAGGCAAATGTTTCACTTGTGTAGTTAAGCAACCATGGTCAACAAATAAGGTAAGGGACAGTATCAAGCTAATAAAAGTAGACTTTCAAATGCAAGGAAAAATAGAAATCCAGTGGACTACAAGAGCTATAACTAGCAATAAAGGGATACAAAGAAAGTAATGAGGTGCAAAATGGGACTATCAAAGCTAACAACAAAAATTTTAAAAAATAGATAAAGAGAATGTGAATGGTAAAGGGAAAAGTAGGGCTATAATAGATAATAAGGAAATGGTAGACTTTTATTCATTTTCACAGTGGAGAAAGAGAACAAAACACCAGCAATACAAGAGAACCTAAAAATAAGTCAAAGGGAGGAACTTAGTGGATTTAATATAAGTTTAAAAAATGGCAATGGAGAAAATAATGGGACTTAAGATAGACAAGTCTCCAGGACATGATTGTTTCCACCCTGGGATAGTAAAAGTAATAGGCGAGTCATAATTTTCCAAAGCTCTCTAGATTCAGATCCGTGAAGTTGAACATTATAAATGTTACTCTATTATTTATTTAAGATGGGAGGGAGGAAGAAACCAGAGAACTACGGACCTACCAGTATAGCATCAATACTGGAATTATCATCAAAGAGAAAGTGGCTGAGCACTTGGACAAGTATCAACTGATCAAAGAAAATCAGCAGGGATTTGTGAAGGATAGTTCTTGTCTGACTAATTTACTGAGGAGGTCACTAGCATGGTGGATAGGGGAGTGTCTATATGAACTTCCAGAAGACATTTGGTAAGGTTCCACACAAAAGATTATTAACAAAATGAGAGCAGACAGAATTGGAGCTAACCTCGTGATATGGGTCATTAATTGTTTGGGATATAGGAAACTATGGCAGATGGAGTTGAATGTAGAGAAGTGTGAGGTTATCCATTTTGGATCTGAGAAAGTCAGACTAGAAGCTGTAAGGAACAAAAGGATTTAGGAGTCCATGTACACAAATCATTAAAAGCTAGTGCATAGATACAAAAAGTAATCAAAAAGGCTAATGGAAAGTTGGCCTTTATCTCAAGGAGGTTGGAATTCAAAAGTGAGGAAGTGATGCTTCAGTTGTACTGCGCCTTGGTCAGACCCCATTTGGAGTATTGCGTTTAGTTTTGGCCACAGAACCTTAAGAGAGATATAATGGCCTTGGAGGGGATACAGCACAGATTCACCTGAATTATACCAAGGCTCAAAGGGTTAAGTTATGAGGAAAGTTGCAAAAACTTGGCTTGTATTCCCTTGAATTTTGATGGTTGAGGGGTGATCTAATCAAGGCATTTAAAATGATAAAGAGATTTGATAGGGTAGATACAGAAAACCTATTGCCTCTGGTGATGGAATCTAGGACGAGAGTATAATCTTAAAATTAGAGCTAAGAGTGAAATCAAAAAGCACTTTTTCACACAAAGGGTAGTGGAAATCTAGAATTCTCTTCCCCATATGGCTGTGAATGCTGGGTCAATTGAAATTTTCAAGACTGAGATCAATAGATTTTTGTTATGAACGCGTATGAAGGGCTATGGAACAGAGGTGTGTAAATGGATTTGCGGTAAGAATTAGCCATGATCAAATTGAATGGAGAAACGAGTTCAAGGGGCTGAAAGGCCGACATTCCTATGTTTGTATATAGATCATATCAAGGCACCTTTCACATTGTCACATTACCAGTGTCATAACTTAGCAAGCAGCGGCTAGCTCTGGTGCATAGGTCGTCAGCATGACAGCCAGGATGTTGTCAGGAAACATAACAAACAAAATCCATAATCACAAGACTTAATTATATATCAAACTTCATTATATAGATGCTAAATGTGAACACTATTTCCAAATCCATCTTCAACCAAAATCAAATGTACATAGAGTTACATCTAAACTTTAGCACAGAAACAGGCCATTCGGCCCTACTGGTCTATGCCGCCATTTATGCTCCACACGAGCCTCCTCCCTCCCTATTTCACCTAACCCTATCAGGATCATCTTCAAGATGCACTGCAGCAACTCGCCAAGGCTTCTTCGACAGCACCTCCCAAACCCGCGACCTCTACCACCTAGAAGGACAAGGGCAGCAGGGGCATGGGAACAACACCACCTGCACGTTCCCCTCCGAGTTCAATCCTGGAACTCCCTACCTAACAGCACTGTGGGAGAACTTTCACCACCCGGACTGCAGCGGTTCAAGAAGGCGGCTCGCCACCACCTTCTCAAGGGCAATTAGGGATGGGCAATAAATGCCGGCCTTGCCAGTGACGCCCACATCCCATGAATGAATTAAAGAAACCCTTCTATTCCTTTCTCCCCACTGTGCTTATCTAGCTTCCCCTTAAATGCATCTATGCTATTTGCCTCATCTACTCCTTGTGGTAGTGTGTTCCACATTCTTACCACTCTTTGCGTAAATACGTTTCTCCTGAATTCCCTATTGGATTTATTAGCGACTATTTTATATTATGACCTCTAGTTTTGGATTCCCCCACAAGTGGAAACATTTTCTCTGCGTCTACCCTATCAAACCCTGTAATTTTCTTAAAGATCTCTATCAGGTCACCCCTCACCTTCTCTTTTCTAGAAAAAAGAGCCCCAGCCTGTTCAGCCTTTCCTGATAAGGATATCCTCTCAGTTCTGGGATCATCCTTGTGAATCTTTTTTGCACCCTCTCCAATGCCTCTACATCCTCTCTATAATATGGAGACCAGAACTGTGTACAATACTCCGAGCGTGGTCTAACCAACGTTCTATACAAGTTTAACATAACTTCTTTGCTTTTCAATTCTATCCCTCTAGAAATGAACCCTAGTGCTTGATTTGCCTTTTTTATGGCCTTATTAACCTGCGCTGCTACTTTTAATGATTAGTCAGTGTGAAATGTTGGCCTATTTCTGAGCATTTTAATTCAGAATGGGATGCCCCTTTAATTTAATGGTGGTGTAGATATACAGTGAGGCAGGTGCTTCCTGTGTATGTAATGGTAATTATCTCATTTGCAGTCAAATTTAGCTTCCCCTTATGTTGGCCTGTATGGTTTGTGGCTAGGCCAAGTGATTCGACATGGCATGCTATCCCACGGCAAGTTTCATGCATGTCCACAATTACTGCGTGTAGCCCAAGCACTACATTTTTGCATAAAATGCCCTGAGCCAAAGTACCGGTTTCTGAGCAGATCTGAGTGATAACAAATGACTTGCTGTAGCAAATGGGTATGGTAGCATCGAGATTATGGACTAGTAATGCAGAGATTATTAAGTTCAAATTCCACCATGCTAAATTGAGAAATTGAATTCAATAAATCTGGCAATTTGTGCGCTAGCACCAGAAAATGACCATGGATTGTTACAAGAAATTAAACTGGTTCAGTAAAGTCCTGCGAAGGGAACCTGTCACTCCTACCCAGTCTGACCTACACCAGTGTAGTTGACTCTTCATGCTCTCTGGACAACTAGGGATGGGCAATAATTTTTTTAAATGATTTATCCTAATGGTGACTGTTAGAGATCAAATCAAGTTGTTTGCTGGCTGTGTTTTTCCCCCTGAGGGAAGCTGTAGTTGAATTCCCTCACATGACTAAGTACAATATGAAAAACTGATGTTTTAAAATTAATGCAAGCTGCAGGAAGAACAGAAACACTCCACACATTGTTGCAAAATGTTATGAGTCCCCTTACTAAAATATGTAACAGATCTGAACGCATTCAACATAATAGATTCTCTCCACTTGCTATGAAGACATTGGGTGACATCATGTTGGTACGTTGTTTCTGAAGTCGTAAGCAATAGATAACTTTCTCTTTGCTGAGTTACCTAATCTCAGCCAGGGTGATATCAAGAGAGCCACAAATAGCCTCAGCACTTGAGTTGGGGATGGGGTGGGGGGGGGGGAGGGGGGTTGCGTGGGAGGACTGGTTGGGCTTCCTGTTCCTGGCTTGCTATCAGCAGCCTATGAACACTCAAGAAAGGTACTGCTGATAAACAAGGATCCAGATCCCAGCATGAGACTGTGTCTTTAGGAAAGGAGGGAAAAAAAGAGGAGAAATGGAGAGAAAATTGGAAAAAGTAAAACAGTTCTCTATCCTGCACCAACAATGTGCTTTAACCTCATGTCAACAAAGCAATCCTGAATCATTAGGGTGATATTTTGTCATTTCACACATTGGCTTTGTGCTGCCTGGGCTGGATTTGAAGGCAAGTCCCAGCAGTGAAACAAAAGGATAAAAATTGCATGGTGCCATTGTGCTGCCAGAAGTCCACAGAGTTGGAACTCCTCAAAAAGCCTCAACCCAAATATCTCTCCAAATACAACCCCATCTCTAACCCCAATTTCCTCTCTATAAGATCCTCGAAATTCACATTGCCTCCTAGCTCAGTGCTAATTTTTTTCCCAAAACTCCAAAATTCCTTCAGTCCAGGTTCTTCTGTGCTCATAATTCCAAGACTGCAATGGTCAAAGTCCATGACCACCACATCTATTTCCTTCTTGTTCTCATCAACCTCTCAATGATGTTCATTATAGTCAACCGTGCCATCCTGAGTGTGCGGAACTTAGGGCACTACAGAAAGTTGGATAATAAATCTGAAGCCATGTCCGGGATCTGAAAATAGAATTCCATATCTAAAGTTTGGAATTCCTTGCATGCTAAGGTCTAAGAGGTGCAGTTACTCTACTACATTCACATCAATATGCACCTGAAACTGCTTCAACGATACTAACCTTGTAGATAAAAGCACCATAAATTGAAGCAGTCGAAGCACCACCAGCACATGATCTCACACCAGTTATAGTTCACACTGGGTGGGTATTTTTATAACCTTTAACATTTTTTCGCATCAATGGAGAACTGATGCTTTTACCTGTGATCTCTTCACCTTAAAAGCTATCCACCTTGGGAAGAGATCTGTATATGTGTTTAAGAAATCATGCATGTCACTCCTGCGTCAGTGAACTCTGAGATTTGCAAAGGTGCAAATAGTATAACTCTTGTCTGCCAACTGCATATCACACTCCTTAGATACCAGGCTGAGACCAATAGCTTCAATAGAACTGCAACACACAATGTGAAACTAAAGTGAACGCACAATGTTGCTGATCACAATAAGCTTTTTAGTGCTTTAGAAATTACCGCAAGAATTAAAGGGTCCTGAAATTATTTGATGTAATGTTATTCACATGAGAATCTCACATGTTGTCAAGTATCTTGCTACATATGTTCTTTGTCTAACTTACACAGCAGTGAGTTAACCAAACTCATAGCTTTGGGGATCAAACTGCGCTAATACTGAAACAAAACACACATTTTACCCATTTCAAGCATAAAATTCAGTAATTTCACACTGTTCATAGCCGACAACAATCCTGATCCAAGTAATTATGATTGAAATATAACATTTATTGGCAAACATTACCAAAATTTAATTTACTGCCATCCATATTGATTTGATTTGGAGCTTGGAAGCTTGGAAAGAAATAAATGGGTACATAAACTTGTAGCTCCATATTTTATTGTCTGGCTACTGGCGATGCAAACCATGTTTATGTTTAAGTCTGGTGGACAGGGAGGAACTTTTATAAAACCTTTCCTCAGGAGATTCAGTGGGTTGAGTAGTGTGAATGTAGAGTGATGTCTCTGGAGTTGATCTAGTTTGACATAGAATCATATAGCACAGAAGGAGGCCATTCAGCCCATTGTGCCTGTGCCAACTCTTTGAATGAGCTCTTTCCCCATAGCCCTGCAAATTCTTCCTTTTCAAGTAAATATCCAATTCCCTTTCTTAAAGTTACAATTGAATCTACTTGCACCTAGATTCCTTCCTAGATTCTAAATTAGGTACTACATATATCAATGATTTTTTCATTGATTTTACTTAGTGCTCGCCAGATCATAGAATCATACAGCATTTTATGAATCAAATAGCCTGTGCTGGCTATTTGAAAGAGCTATCCAATTAGTCCCACTCCCCTGCTAATATTGAATCTGCTTCCACCAGCCTTTCAGGCAGTGAATTCCAGATCATAACAATTTGCTGTGTAAAAAAAATTCTCCTCATCTCCCCCCTGGTTCTTTTGCTAATTATCTTAAAATAGGTAAAATATCTCCATTGTAAAATTGAACACAGGACAGTGTGAATGCTCCAATTAGCACGACCATATAACAAGGGACCTGGCAGTGTGTGGATGGGCAGCAAGTAAGTACACACAAAATGTCACATTGTGAATGTATTTTGCTCTGTGTGTAAAGTTAAAGATAAATTCTTTTACTAAACTGTCATCATAAACCTACCAGTTTAAAAAAAAATATACCCTTATTTAGCCACACAATACACAATAAATGACAAAGCTGAGACAGTGAAAGCATTTAAGGAAGAATTAGATCAGCATTTGAAAAAGAAAAGTATTAAATGGTATGGGGAAATAGCAGGGAGATGGGATTAAAGCAGATAAAGAAAGAAGTGTAATTAACTTAAATTTATATAAGGCCTTCCACAACTTCAGGACATCCCATGCTTCAAAACCAATGAAGTATTTTCTTCTTTGAAGTGTAATCATTCTAGTAATGTTGGGAAACATGCAGCCAAATTGTACACAGCAATGTCCCACAAACAGCAACAAGATAAATAACTAGATTATCTGTTTGGGTTTTGTTGATGGTAAGTTGGTTAAGGGATAAATGTTGGCCAGGACATTGGGAGAGCTCCCCTGCTCTTCTTTGAATAGTGCTATGGGATCGATAGAACTGATACGAAGACAGCACCTGCACAGGGACAACAGACAAAATGGCCTTCTTTGGTGCTGAAATTTGTATGATTCTATAAAGAAGTACCCCTCACTTTATAGTGAAAAACAATGGCTGCAGAGGTGTCAGTGAAAACTCCCCTAATTGCTTATGTGTTCTTCTTCATTTGTTTTGATGTGAAATAATGGGCATAAATTAAAATCAAAGGACTCATGATTTAGTCAAGTTGCAGCAATTTCTTTCATTTGCTCTCTCTTTTACTGGTACTCAGCCCAATAAAGAACAGACAAAATTGCTAAAACAGATGATCTGAAGTACGATACTGTAGATGGTTAAATAGAAATGAATCATTACAAAATAAAATGATATGGCAGAAAAACATAAAATGATAAATACTCAGATATTAGGGATGAATTCCAAACTATTTAAAAAATCTGAACTGGCATGAATTTGGCCAGATTTTGGTACAAATCTGAATTTTGAATACATTCATTCCACTAAAAAAATGACAACACATATTTTTATTACGGAATCTAGCCAGCTTTAATCAATTCTGTTCATATGCAGTGCCCAGAGGTCACACTAAATTTTGCTTTCAACAGGAGATGACTGGAAGAGGGAGATACCAACGGCTAATTGTCCCTTCCCTTTTTTTCTTCTAGCATGTTTCCGTGGTTCAGAATCTTCAGAGTCCATCTTCAATAGTAACCTAGTAGCTATATATCTGCAATGTCTAGTTCCTTAGTTTCCTACTTGGTGATTGGTTATGATTATGCTATTCAGATTCAAAGTGACCTTAAAGAGTTTACATCAATTTACCCTTCTGGCTCTTAGTACATGGCAACAAATCCCAGGTAGGCCTTTGATTTTCTATCTGATTCCTTGGCAATCTAGTGGGGGTAAGTGTTGTCCACATAATGGAGGTATAGTCCTAATTCTCTGGTGAGGATATGCATCTCATTTTCCGGTGAACAAATGCGAGGTATTGTCCATTTACCTGTTTGTTTGTATCTATAGATTGGACAATCCATATTTTGGGAGTTCCAGGTTGAAATTTCAAGACCAAGATACTCAAAATGCACATCTCTGAAAGACATATCTAACTCCCAGATAGGGTCTCCCAATTGCATAACGGATAGCAGATAAAACAGAAACGCAACCTTTAAAATCTCTTATATCATGCCGCTGGGGTGGGCGTGATGGTCAGAGTTTTGTGGCAACTGTTTTAAATGGTCTTAAACCAGGTGTTTTTACCAGTGGAGGGGAGGGAAGGGCAGAGCTTACATTGGTTGCAAGGTTCCTTGAGACACATTGCACTTCATGCGAAACACTAACATTATGACTTACAGAATGCTGAATCACCACCCCCCCAACCCAACTATTCTAAAATCAAAAACAGAGGTAAAAATGTGAGCTTGAAATTTAGATTTGTTTCATATATGAAGATAAACTGTTCTAAAGTTGTTGAAAAGATCACAGTAGGCTGATATCTCTGGTCAGCTTTGATGTTACCTATTAGGTTCTTTGTTCACAAAAATAAACTTCTATTTGTTAAAGAAAGACTTGCATTTATATAGTGCTTTTCACAACCTCAGGACCTCCCAAAGTGCTTTACAGCCAATGAAGTACTTTTGAAGTGCAGTCACTGTTGTAATGTAGGAAACGCGGTAACTAATAGGTGCACAGCAAACTCCCACAAACAGCAATGAGATAATGGCCAGATAATTTGTTTTAGCGATGTTGGTTGAGGGATAAATATTGGCCAGGATACCGGGGAGAACTCCTCTGTTCTTCTTTGAAATACTGCCATGGGATCTTTTATGTCCATCTGAGAAGGCAGACGGGGCTTTGAGAAAACAAAAAGTGATACATAACATAAGAGCAAAGGATGGCCTAGCTAGAACTTTGTTTGGAAAATTCTCAACAATGGAGGGGCTAAAAGTTACAAGTGAAAGGGTTTTGATGATATTTACTGTTAGGGAGAAAACATCCTGAGATTAATAGTATTTTTCATGTGGGTAAAATCCCACTGGCTTCAAGAGCCGCAGGTTTGCTGAACTGATCTCAAGTCACTGGAGCCAAGATACTCTTCACTTCACAGTTAAAGCCATTCAACTAGTTTTTCTAATTTTTCTGACACATGTCTCTATTGAGATCTCAATCATTGAATTGGAAGGACATGTACTCACAGGAAATAAACAGAAAAAGGAACTGGCTCCAAAATGGCAGCACAGATGCCAAATTGAGTTTCTCCTTGGCTCCATACATTGCTGAATTTCAACAGCTACAAATAGAGCTCTTAAATAATAGTTATGTGGCAGATAACCCTGGAATATAGAAATGATTTTATGTTGCTGTGACACATCAACCGCATGTATTGAAGTTGTGATGTTGTGGTCGCATCTTCTATGAAGCATTTTCCATATATCATTGTTAACCATCACATATCTTGTTTATGAAAGTATGTCATGGAAGTGTTACAAAACTGAAACAGTTCTGGTCTCCATATTATAAAAACGGTATAGAGGCATTGGAGAAAGTGCAAAAAAGATTTACTAGGATGATACCAGAACTGAGAAGTTATACCTATCAGGAAAGATTGAGCAGGCTGAGGCTTTTTTTTCCAGAAAAGAGAAGACTGAGGGGTGACCGGATAGAGGTCGTTAAGATTATGAAAGGGTTTTATAGGGTAGAAGTAGAGCAGATGTTTCCATTTGCGGAGGCGACCAGAACTAGGGACCATAAATATAAGATAATCACTAATAAATCCAATCAGGAATTCAGGAGAAACTTCATTTCCCAGAGAGTGGTTAGAATGTGGAAATCACTACCACAACAAATAGCTGAGGTGACTAGCATAGATGCATTTAAGGGGAAGCTAGATAAACACATGAGGGAGAAAGGAATAGAAGGATATGCTGATAGGGTTAGATGAAGTAGAGAGGGAAGAGGCTCATGTGGAGCATAAACACCAGCATGGACCTGTTGGGCCAAATGGCCTGTTTCTATGTAATTCTACATAATACTTGTTTCTGTGAAGTGGAATGACACTCAGTAACAGGTGATGGAGGTCAGATAATGCACCATGTTTTCCCTCATGTAGTCTCGCATGTTATTCCAACAAACAGATGCTACTCAGTAGTTCACAGGCCTACCTTTGTAGCGTTAATAAGGCAAATTTATGGAACATCCCACTAAATACAATAATGCTTGTGAGGTAAAGTGAAATGCAATTAAGTGTAAATATGGTTAACTCCAGGAAAAACAAGAACTTTGTACAAGTATAATTAGAATTTTGGTGTACCAAACTACTTTCATTCCTTCCCATTGTGCAGGAGTTTTCAAAAAAGCATCACACTTAAATACAAAATCACTATAACAAAAGATAAACAATTACACTTCATTATTATGAACTTATGGGGATCAATAGTTATCCTTATTAAGAGTTTATCACACCAAGTCTGATCTGCTGCACTGACTATGATAAAATTTCTAGTGGGACCAACAAAAAGCTATTTGTGATAACTGAGAGGTTGGTAATAGTTAGGCTCCACAGTTTGTATTAAATGTTTTCTGTTGTTATGATTCTGATTAAACTGTTGAATGAATAGTTAGGGTACGTTTGGGCAAGGAGTTATTAATCAGCCATTTTACACTTCTGTTTATAAAAATTCTGTTCTAATTCTCTTGACAAACATCATGGTTTATCAGAATGTGACTATATTATTCACCGCACAATGGGTTTTCAATCTCACTGGGACTGTCTGTGGAAGACACCAAGCAGGAGAACAGCATTCTTTTGAGATGGACTAAAGGACAGAGGGGGAGTCAACTTGTGTTTCTCTCTTGCAACCCCTACTGGCTGGCTGTAGAGCACCAGAGGCCTGAAACAGATCACCTGCCTGCCTGAAAGCTGATCCGAAAATTTTGCGTGGTGCAGTAGATTAAACACGAGGCTTTCACTACTGGGATTTAGGTTCAAATCCAATCTGGACTGACATGGAATGAAAAAAATCTCCATCTGCTGGATTTAAAGTCCTATATGAAACGAGTCTGAACACTCTTAATCCAATTTCTAGTGGTTATAAGTTTATTTTGTAAAACTGCCTCTAACTGGCAATCTCATTCTCACTCAAAATAGTAAAAAAAAATCACATCGGTGTATTAGGAGATGCTTGAGGGGAAAATGCATGCGCCATGTACAGGGTAGGGATTGAGAAAATACCTCAGGAACTGGGAGATGGAAGAATTAAAAATTCAGCAATATTAATCAGCTCTTTGTCATCATTTTCGGTGATTTAAATGAAAATCAGATATCATCAAAAACTCCAATGATGATAATTCAGTGCTTGTTTACCAAAAGCAGTTTCTGCACTATATCAGTAACCACAATCAGGCTGCATTAGCCATATTCTTAATAGGCCTTTACATAATCTGAATTCACACAACCGATTTCATTTGCTCTCTTTGTAATCCTTTCCATTGCTGACACTAAAATGGGTTTCAGCAGGGTGGTTCCCATGAACTTCACTATATTCTACCAGATGGTTTAAATTAACTATTATCCAATAAAAAAAACCCTGTGCAATGTACTGCATTCCTTGTATATAACACTGTTTACCCAGCCACCCATGTGTTTCAATTTATCAATTAACTAATAAAAACCTTCATCTAATGCACTGCATTCCATAGCTCACATACATAACTTAAATACCCGAGCTGGAGAAAAACAAAGATAAACCAAAAGTTTGTGGTCAAACACCATCTACTGTTAGGTAAGATACTTTTAGATTTCAATCTGTTACATCTGATAAGCTAACATTCAAGCTATTTGAATTTTAAGCATTCCTTTCATTGTTGGACCTTCGAGGAGCTCCCAATATTCATTTAAGTTACAGTAATGAAGACAGAAAATAAGAATTGTGCTAAAATACAGAATACAATATTTACACATGGAAAATTCTCAAACTAAATTGAAAAAACTCTAATTTTTG
Organism: Heptranchias perlo; assembly: GCF_035084215.1. NCBI lineage: Eukaryota > Metazoa > Chordata > Chondrichthyes > Hexanchiformes > Hexanchidae > Heptranchias > Heptranchias perlo. The sequence continues at coordinate 52,685,486 of NC_090340.1, read as the reverse complement.
ATATAAAAAGACACTGTGGAGATATATGCTGTACTATATGAAAGTGAAAGATTCAATTATGATAAACACTAACATTGTAAGGGACTACTACCAATATAATACAACCCATATTTCATCCATCTCCATTAAGTGTCAGTTTAGATTATAAGTTTAATCAGGTGTCAATTAGCAAAGGTGGAGAAGGAAAGGATTTGGGTGTGATTATTGATCTTTCACTCAATGTTTTCAGTCAATGTTATCAACAAAGTGAATAAAATACTATGTTACCCCTCCAAGGCATTTGATTGTTAGTTAAAAAGTTATCCTAACCTTGTATTAATCACTGATGAGGCCATATTTGGAATATTGAGTGCAATTTTAGGCAACCTATATTCAAAAGGAGACTGATGCATTGGGAACGGTTCAGAGGAGAAATATAAGGACGATTCTGGGTTTTAGGTCCCTAAAGGTCCTCTAATGAGGAAAGTTTCAGAGAACAGAACCTATCTTCATTAGAGAAAAGAAGATTGGGAGGAGTCATGGATGCAGGACTTAAAAATGCGAAGAAGCATGGGTAATGTAACACGGCTATCAAACTGTGAGCACAAAGCTAAAACACACAGGTTTCAAGAAGCAATAATTCTGCCTTGGTTACACTTCAACAGTTATGGGTTTGATATGATTAAATAATTGACATTAAAGATTAATTTTTTTTACTCTCAGATATATGAAATAGATTCATAACAAAAGTAGTTGAAGCTAATTGATCAGCTCATTTAAAAGGAACTGTTTACAAATCCTGATTGGGAACAGGATTGGAGGTTTTAAGGATAGACACAAAGGCTTAAAAATTGGTTCACGCCAACCTGCCAGCGCAAACTGTGCGAATGGGAAGGCCCGAGACCCACCCACTATTGGGCCTCAGGCCTCATTTACATAAGGCCAGTGAGCTGCAGTCACCTGCTAGGTAGCCCCAGGCAGCTCACCCGTGAAAAGCAAAACAATTTTGGGCCACTGCATCACCGATGACGAACCTCAGATAGGAGAGGGATGGAAGCGATGGGGAAGGCGACCGGGAGAGGGGGGGAAGCGATCGGGGTTGAGGGAGGGGGCAGCAAACTGTCTTTGGCACTGCAGTGGAGCTGGGAGGAGCACTCTTGCACCTCCTGGTTCCATATTCAAGTATGTATTCATTTTTTAATTTACCTTTTGGTGGTGGCCTGCAGCAATTCTATTAAGGACCACTGGTTACACTGCAATGTAGACCACGGGCTCGATTTTCGGACCCCCGAGCGGGCGGGTTTGTGGCAGGGGGCTCCGAAAATCGGGGATTCCCGAGGCTGGTCCGGAGCCCGGCTCCAACCCGCCCACTTCCGGGTTCCCCAATGATGTGCTTACATGCGCACGCAGCCCCCGCATGCGGGACTCCCGCCAGCAATTAAAGCCGGCAGGATGCCACTTAAGGTAATTAAGTAGGTACTTCAGGTCATTTGCAGACCTGATTGACCTGATATTTTAGGAGGGGTGGGATTTTCAGATCAACTGAGACTGTTTCTCGTACTGGGGGAAACACTCCCAGTTGAAATGGACGTGTTGCAGCCATCAGCCCTTGGCAGCTGCAAAGGTCCATTTGACAGGTGGGGGGGAGACCCTCACTCATTGCAGGAGGCCACTCTGTCACTTTGGACAAAGCTTGGCCTCCACCACCCTCCTCCTAACAATAAAATTCACAAACTTGCACATTTACCCCAGTGTGCAGACACATTTACCTACCTTGCGGATCCCCTCAAATGTACATCTTCTGGATGGGGGCCGCCACAGCTGCAGTCATGACCTCCTCAGAGGACGAGCAGCATCACCGGCCATGCCGTCCACCTCTGACACGTGGAGCTCCACAACACAGTGCTGTGACACATTCACCTGCACAGCAGGAGGGAGGGCAACCGCAGAGAGAGATGCATCGCAGAAGGCACTACCCTCGCCACAGGGTCTACAGACCGAGGCTCAGCTTCCTGGACCTCTCTGAGCATCAGTGCACACGGAGACTCAGAGTCATAAGAACATAAGAAATTGGAGCAGGAGTAGGCCAATCGGCCCCTCGAGCCTGCTCCGCCATTCAATAAGATCATGGCTGATCTGATCCCAACCACAAATCTAAAGAACACAAGAAGTCGGAGCAGGACCCGGCCACATAGCCCCTGGGCCCTCTCCGCCACCCACAGGGCATTGACCGATCCGAACTCAGCTTCATGTCCAATTTCCTGCCCGCTCCCCATAACCCCTAATTCCCTTTACTTCTAGGAAACTGTCTATTTCTGTTTTAAATTTATTTAATGATGTAGCTTCCACAGCTTCCTGGGGCAGCAAATTCCACAGACCTACCACCCTCTGAGTGAAGAAGTTTCTCCTCATCTCAGTTTTGAAAGAGCAGCCCCTTATTCTAAGATTATGCCCCCTAGTTCTAGTTTCACCCATCTTTGGGAACATCCTTACTGCATCCACCCGATCAAGACCCTTCACAATCTTATATGTTTCAATAAGATCGCCTCTCATTCTTCTGAACTCCAATGAGTAGAGTCCCACATGTAGTCATGGACATCTGCAGCCTCCTTCATGCCGAGCTGCTCCCGGCTGGCCCGAGCACCATCTTCTTACCTGTCACTGTCAAAGTCACCACTGCCCTCAACAACTTTTCCTCCGCATCCTTCCAGGGTGCCACCGGGGACATCATCGACGTCTCTCAGTCATCTGCACAAAAGAGCCCTGCAAATACACCTACACCCACTCTGCAGTGACACAATGGGTGGCATCAGTTGTGGGTCTTCATAGTGATCATCAGGAAAGGGCATTATTGCACAAACCAGACAAGATTCGCAAAGACGTGGCAGTAATGGTGACAATTTAATATGTAATATGAGTTGATCAGAAATCAAATATAAGTAAAAACCATGACAAACCCTCAAACGCCCTTGTGCATCCCCTTCATGCTCACAAGTTTGCCTTACGCTGCCTACTGCACAAATTGGGGTTGTATTCTCTAGATTTTCAAAGGTTAAGGGGTGATCTGATCGAAGTTTATAAGATATTAAGGGGAACAGATAGGGTGGATAGAGAGAAACTATTTCCACTGGTTGGGGATTTTAGGAGTAGGGGGCACAGTCTAAAAATTAGATCCAGACCTTTCAGGAGCGAGATTAGAAAACATTTCTACACACAAAGGGTGGTAGAAGTTTGGAACTCTCTTCCGCAAAGGGCAATTGATACTAGCTCAATTGCTAAATTTAAATGTGAGATAGATAGCTTTTTGGCAACCAAAGGTATTAAGGGATATGGGCCAAAGGCAGGTATATGGTGCCCGATTTTACCAGGCCTGCGGGTTTCCGGCGGGTTGGGTTTCGGGAGCGTGGCCTCCGTGCCCGGTGAAATTAGTGGGTTGCCCGCCCGATCGTAGCAGGCAATCCACTAATTGGATCCAATTACCTGCTCCTCCGGGCTCCGTGCTGCTGGTCTGCGCATCGGGCGGGCGGCGCATGCGCAGTACGATCTGTCAGCTGGAGGCTCTCTAGTTAAAGGGGCAGTCCTCCACTGACAGATGCTGCAACCAATAGAACACAATACAGCATGGAACAGCCCAGGGGGAAGGCTGCTCCCAGTTTAATGATGCCTCATCCCCAGGTATCACCAGATGGGGTGAGGAGGAGGGGGAGGACAGAGATCTTCCACCCGGCGGGCGGGAGGAAGATGCCTGCCTCTGCCACCAAGAAGGCCTGGCTCGAGGTGGCAGAGGAGGTCATCTGCACCACCAACATATCACCCACCTGCATACAGTGCAGGAGGCGCTCCAATGACCGCAGTAGGTCAGCCACAGTGAGAACACGTAGTCTTTCCCCTACACTCCGTCTGCCACAACACTGCCCCCACCCCACATCTCCTTTGGCACCGCCAACACCACTTTGTCACATCACCCCTCATACCCACTCAAACCCCATCCTCAACTTACCTGCACCTACTCACCTCGCGAGTACTCACCCCACCACTAACACGCAACCCAATCCTCATATAATCTCATGGCTCTATCCCATACTCACCCTCTTGTGCATCTCTTTCACAGTCAGCCTCACTCAACCTGCCACCACCTGTGCTGCAGCCACAGGGCATGCATCACATATGTGCAGTAGGCAGCGTAAGGCAAACGTGTTGTGAGCATGAAGGGGATGCACAAGGGTGTTTGAGGGTTTGTCATGGGTGTTACCTATATTGAAATTCAGAACAACTCACATCACACATTATATTGGCACCACCACTGCCATGTCTCCGCGAATCCTGTCTGTTTTGTGCAATAATGCCCGCTCCTGGGTATCACTATGAGGACCCACCACTGATGCCACCCATTGTGTCACTGCAGAGTAGGTGCAGGTGTATTTGCAGGGCTCTTCCGCGCAGACGACTGAGAGACATCGGCGGTGTACCCGGCTGCACCCTGGAAGGATGCGGAGGAGAAGTTGTGGAGGGCAGTGGTGACTTTGGCAGCGACAGGTAAGCAGATGGTGCTGGGGCCAGCCAGGAGCAGCTCGGCATGAAAGAGGCTGCAGATGTCCACGACTACATGTCGAGCGAATCTGCGCCTCCGTGTGCACTGCTGCTCGGAGAGGTCCGGGGAGCTGCGCCTCGGTCTGTGGACCCTGTGGCGAGGGTAGTGCCCTCTGCGACGCGTCTCTCTCTGCGGTAGCCCTCCCTCCTGCTGTACAGGTGGATGTGTCACAGCACTCTGTTGTGGAGCTCCACGTGTCAGAGGTGGACGGCGTGGATGGCGAGGCTGGTGATGCTGTTCGCCCTCTGAGGGGGTCATGACTGCAGCTCCGACGGCCCCCATCCGCAATATGTACATCTGAGGGGGTCCGCAAGGTAGGCACATGTCTCCGGACCCCGGGGTGAGTGTGCAGGTTGGTGACTTTGACCGTCAGGAGGTGGGTGGTGGAGGCCACACTTTGTCCCAAGTGCCAGAGCGGCCTCCTGCAATGGGTGAGGGTCTCCCCCACCCCTGCCCCCACCTGTCAAATGGACCTTTGCAGCTGCCACAGGCTGACGGCTGCAACACGTCCAGTTCAACTAGGACTGTTTCCTCCAGTGTGTGAAACAGTCCCATGTTTCTCCAAAATCACACACAGTCCCTTAATCAGGTCAGTTAATGACCTGAACAAGCAAAATAAATACACTCAAGTGGCATCCCGCTGGCTTTAATTGCCTGCGGGATTCCCACCAGCGGGGGCTACGCACGCACCCCTGCACGTCATCGGGGAACCCGGAAGTGGGCGGGATCGTGACGCGATCCGGTCACGTGCCTGGATATCGGGATTTTCGGGGCCCCCCCGCTGGAAACGCACACGAAACCCGCCGGTAAAATCGAGCCCATGGAGTTAGATCACAGATCAGCCATGATCTTATCAAATGGCGGAGCAGGCACGAGGGGCTGAATGGCCTACTCCTGTTCCTATGTTCCTATATGTGATGCATGCCCTGTGGCTGCAGCACAGGTAGTGGCAGGTTGAGTGTGGCTGACCATGAAAGAGATGCATGAGAGGGTGAGTATGAGATAGAGCCATGAGATTGTCTGAGGATTGGGTTGAGTGGTAGTGCTGGGATGAGTACTGGCGAGGTGAGTAAGTGCAGGTAAGATGAGGATGAGCTTTGAGTGGGTGTGAGGAGTGATGTGATAGAATAGTGTTGGCAGTGCAGAAGGAGATGTGGGGTGGGGACGGTGATGTGGCAGACGGAGTGTAGGGCAATGAGTAAGTGTACTCAATTCGGCTGACCTACTTAGGTCATTGAAGCGCCTCCTGCACTGTATGCAGGTGCGCGATATGTTGGTGGTGCTGGTGGCCTCCTCTGCCATCTTGAGCCAGGCCTTCTTGGTGGCAGAGGCAGGCCACTTCCTCCCGCCCGCCGTGGCGGAGATTTCTGTCCTCCCCCTCCTCCTCACCCCATCCAATAAGACCTGGAGTGAGGAATCATTGAACCTGGGAGCAGCCTTTCCCCTGGGCTGCTCCATGCTGTAATTTTGCCTATTTTCTGCAGCATCAGTCAATGGAGGACTGCCCCTTTAAATAGGGCTCCTCCAGGTGACAGCCTATGATGCGGTCGCGCAGTCCGCCCGCTGCGCAGCTTTCCAGTGCGAAACCCGGAAGCAAAGGTAAGCACCTTCAATCAAGCTGCGATTGCGTGCAGAGCACCCCGATTTCACTGTGCGCGTTACCCACGCGCCCAGTCGACCCCCCGCTGTCAACCCGCTGCCCTCCTAATATCGGGCCCCACATATTCCTGCCCCGGCACAGCAGCAAATTTGCACACAAGGATCCACAAGAAGCAATGAGATAATGACCAAATAATCTGGTTTAGTGATGTTGGGTGAGGGATAAATGTTGGCCAGGACACCACCCCAGTTCTTCTTTGAATAGTGCTATAGAATCTTTTACATCCACCTGAGAGAGTAGCCGGGGCCTCGGTTTAAAGACGATACCTCCAACAATGAAGCACTCCCTCAGTACTGCACTGAAATGTCATCCTAGATTATGTGCTCAAGTCTCTGGAGTGAGGGCTTGAACCCATGACTGGCTGACTCAGCAGTGAGGGCATTACCACTGAGCCACAGCTGACACTTACCAGCAAGGAGGCTGATAAATGTTGTCTGGGGAAAATGTAGCCCAAGGTTAAAGAGTGGATTTAAGGAGATTGATAAATATAGCTTTGTTTAGGTCGTACTTATGCAGACTGTTCCCTCAGGAAATTAAATGGGTGGAGTAGACTCCATTTTGGGGTAGATGTCCCAATTATTGAAGGAGCAGGCTTGGTAGATCCAGTGGCGTTTTCTCTATTCATTCTTTCTGATTTTCTTATGTTTAAATTTGTTAAAAAGTAAACATTTCTGTTTTTAAATTTTAATTTCAAATCTGTTGGAAGCAAAAAGCACATGATATGTGTCCCATTGCACTGAAACAAAATGGAAATGATGGAAGATGACAGGCTGGTGGGGGTGACTAATTTTCAATGGATTCATGTTGGAAAATGTTTCTCCCTTCATTTGTTATATATCTATAATTTTGTCTCCTTCATCTTTGATGTCATAATGAAGCCTAGGGTTTGGTCTGATTCCAATCAAGGGCAGTTTAATCAGGAGATACACCCATATCCTCATATGCTCTAGGTGAGCTTAGGCATTATTGGGATTTGATTTTGGCTTTGAACTTCATGAATACATAAATTCCTGAATGTGGGAGAAAAAGTTGAAAAAACTGTTAATAAAAAGCATATGGGAGCCTAGAATTTATAAATTGAGTACAAAAGCAAAGAGGTAATGCTAAACCTACACAAATCATTAGTTAGGCTACAGTTAGAATACCATGCCCAGTTTAAGGAACCTTCCTTTAGGAAAGATGTCAAGGTCATGGAGAGAGTACAGAAGAGATTCAGTAAAAGGATACCAGGCATGAGAGGTTTTAGTTATGAGGGCAGATTGGAGAAACTTGGTCTCTTCCCTTTAGGGGAGATCTAGTAGAGGTGCTCAAAATTATGCAGCATTTTGATAAAGTGAATAGGGTCATACCATTTCCACTGGTTGATGAATCGTTAACTAGATAGCATAAATTTAAGATTCTCACCAAATGAACAAAGGGAGGTTAGAATTTTTTTAATACGGGTGGTTCTTAGGACAATCAATTCCCTACCAAAAACCATGGTGGAAGTAATTACTTTTAAAAAGGATGTGGATAAATATTTGAAAAAGAAAAAATTAAAAGGGTATGGGGAAATGGTCGGGGAATGGAACTAAGCAGATAGTTCTTTTCAGAGAGTTGACACAGATGGGAATGGGCCAAATGGCCTCCTTCCAGCTGTAAATTTCTGATTCTTTTAGAATGTCTAGAATTATAGCCAAACCTCCAAAAGAAGCCAACTTTTATCCTTAATTAACAGAGATTTAATATAATTCCAAATTCGTGAGGAACTCCGGTTGTGAAGTGTGTTTTTAGGACTTCTCCTGGCACTTTTGACCTTACCATGCAGCATTGTTGCATCAAACTGTCCTTATCTTTTCAAAGCACTTGCACTTAACATGTAATTTGTGCTCATATTATTCTTGCTCAGCCACGGCCTATTATTCAGCTCACCATTTATAATTTGGTCCCACTTTCATATGTTTAGGTACAATATTTACCAAAATATCAATGAGATAGCCTCTTGAACTGATTACTTGTCATAGGCTAGTTAGTATAATTTTATTATCCAAGTTCCATTCCTGATATGAACATTATAGTTTTTTTATTATTTTCCATTTTACGAAATACATAATCCATATTATGAACCTTGAATTTATGTGATGCAAATGTTGAGCTTTAAGAACATCTTGAGGAATAACTACTTAGGATTTTGTTTTTATATTTGAAAGCACTGAATTTATTATGTGTTGCTAAATCAAAATGATTAATGATCATGATTAATCATCATAATTAAACAAAAATGTAAAACATTTGTGCAATGAAAGGCTCTGTGTAGCTTGGAGCACCTCAGTTACAAAACATTCATGTTGCCTGACTGTAAGGCCCTTCCTGCTTAGTAAAGAGTTTGTTTAAAATAGTAATGTTGGATAGATGAAGCCCACTACATTTTTTTTAAAATGATGTTGTCACTTGGATCTATAGGAGAATTTGAGATCATGAAGATTCTGTTGTGACAACTGATCAAAATTCTATTTATGGTAATATTTGTCACAAGTGGGTAGAAATTGGATCTCGTTATGCCAGCATTATGGGTGTAAAATGGCCACAATGAGGCCCAATTTTGGGGACCAATGTCCTACGCCCTAAGAACTCCTGAAAAACGTCCGACTCGAAATTGGGTTGATTTTTTTCAGGCATTCCTGGTGGTTGCCTAAAACAGGCAATCAGCCCCTTACATATGTAAAAGAGGGGTCTGGCACCCATTTTAGGACCCTTTCTTTGTGTGTGTTTTTAGGCCCCCTTTTATAAGGGGGGGTTTGAGTGTGTTTTATTTAAAACAAATCAAAAACTAAATAATAAGAGTCAAATAATAATTTTGTTAAAACGATCCAGGATGCACTCCAGTCCCTGTGGTGCCTGCCGGTCACGGAAAGCCTCAAGCGTACCGGTAGACGGCGCGTGCTCCTTCTCCAGAGGCACCCGGGCGCGGAGAATGCCACGGAAGAGAGGCAGACAGTCTGAGCAACTGCCCCCACTCCCTCAGGAAATTGATGACCCAAGGAGCGGAGCAGGTGTTGTGCTGCTTCACTCAGCTTCATCTGGCGTCAATGCAACCTGGGAACTGGCCGACACTGAAAAGTGAGTGTTAGTAATTTTTTTTAAAAAATTCATGTGCTCCTCCTGGCTCCACAGCATTCCCGCTGGCCGCGATTGCCCTTCCTCCCTCTCGCTATCCTCCCCCGTCCCCACCGGAATTCACCTGAAGCTGCTGCCAGGGAGGCAGGCAGCTGAAAATTTGTTCATGCAGAAGGGTGAGCTGCCTGTGGAGGCACATCTAAAACAGGCAGTTAGCCCAGATTATTTAGATGAGATCCAATTTTGGGCCGGCCTCGGGTCTCCCAGTTTGAGTGCATGTCGTGGCTACATACTCACCATTGTAGCTAAAACTGGGCGCCAATGAATTTTTGTTCCAAGGTGTCTAGCAATGGCTTTGTTGGTAGAGGCACAGCCCAGTGTGGGACTCTGACATTAATTTTTAAAGAGCTTCCTCATAGAAGGTTATGAGGAAATCTGATAGAGCTGTTCAAAATTATGAATGGTTCTGATAAGGTAAATAGAGAAAAACTAGTTTGACCCTTCAATATGTCAGTAACTAGAGCACATAAATTTAAGATCATCACCAAAAGAATGAAGGGAGAAGTTAAGAGATTTTTTTTTACGCAGACTGTACTGGCAGAAAACAATGGTGAACGATTGTCTCCCACATGGACATTCATACACAATGTACCTGAACCAAATAGTGGACTGGTCCGGATGACAATGAAAGCCGTTCCATACTTGAGCACCACCAGAACCCAGCGTAAACAGGTACCACCTAGGATATTATACTGGCAATGCTTGTGAAGATTATTAAAAGTTTTTCTTTGCTTTTTAGGTATTTAGTACAGTACTCTTTCCACCTCTTGAATGAATAAAGTCACACAGATCCAGGCCAAAGCATTCTGATCTTTTTTCATCAGTAATGCCTCTGACAAAGATGAATGATTATTGTAAATCCAGATTTAATTAACAATGTTGGATTTTAGTAGAAGTTCCAGATAATGATCAATCTCACCGATAGGATTGGAAAGTATCCGTCATTTTATCTTGTGCGATGCACCAAAGAATTGGCAGTGATTCAAATAGCGTATGATTGACTGCAATTGTAAATTACCTGGTTGAAATGAAAGCACATGTTGGGATATTGGGATCACAGCTGTGCCACGTTAGTTCGGAATCCTGCTACCTTTTGGCCATTTCATTATTTTGCTTGTGGCATCACTTTTTTTTTCTTTACACAATATAGTTCATAGAAATTGTGGGTAACAGTTCAAGCAAAAGGCCAATATGCATTTCTGAATATCATTATCAAGCTCTGTATCTAGAAATCACTTCCCCGCAATACTCATAGGAATTTCAATATGCACTTAATTTATTCATGGAAAAGATTTTACTATCAAAATGAAATTAAAGGCACATTTTCTGTGCTTGCTTTGTGCCAAACCTGAATTTGGCATTGTTTACATGTCTAAAAAGGAGCGTTATTGTTTAAAACAAAATGAAGTATGCAGTGGGACAATTTATTAGGGTACTTAATGACACTGAATAGAGCTTTGATACAGTGAAGATAATTGGCAATAAATTGAATAACATCACAGGATGTACAAGAACCTGCAATGTTAATGGCTGGTGATCATGTGATTTTTTTTCTCTTTCAAAGAAGGCTAAGGACTGAGTATCAGTGCCAGACGCTCATTAAAGAATAGCTCGACAAGTCCAAACTTCAATTATCCTTAATGGCTTTGAAAGCCTCAAGTGATAGCATGTTGGAGGTTTGTTACCAAATTACATTTCTATGGCAAGGGAAGTAGGTATGTTGTTATGATCAGCAGATTCAAATGAAAACAAACAAACCTTTATGGTCATTATAGCAGCCAGTCTCTACAATGTTTTAAAATCATTGGCTCTGTCCAATCTGTGATCCAGATCCCAATATGTTTACAGCACTTTTCAAATAGTAGGCGCTTAAGAGCGAAAATGAATTTATGGTATATGGGCTGTAAGGGGTCAATTGGCATAGTAAAGGCACAAAACTTCATCTTAGCTGATTCAAAAGACAGAACTGTTAATAATAAATATGTTTGGGTTGATTAGTGTAGCTGCCAAGTATTTTTAAGCCAAAAGAAAGTGAAATGGTCTATTGCCAAAGCTAGCATTGCCAAATACCGTTTGCGTATGTTTGAATTGTTCACTTATATGGCACTTGTTTTTGTAATTACAGAAGAATTCCCGGGGGAAGCACAAAATATCAGCATTCATTTTTATCTGTACTCTTGAGAATGTTTATTTTATTGCTCTCTTGTTTGGGAAATCTATTAGGTGACATACTAACTGCCTGATTCAGTTTTTAGGGATGTTTCCTCCCTGCTACGGATAATCAATAAAAGAAACAGAAACAAAATATATAAACTGCGACATAATTTTTGTCATATTTATAGTAACAAAAGACAGAAGGAAGATGTGATAAAGACAATCACTGTGATAGTGAAACACAGTTTAATAATTCCAACAAACAATTCACCCAGACAACTCGACTCTATTAGTGTGTCGATTTTACTCATCATCGAATTATTTTTCTTACCTCTCTTTCACCTTTCTATGTACCATTTGTTTTTGAAAGAAGACAGGGAATCTATTCCCAGACCACTGTCAATTCCAGTCTGTGATCAGCAGCTGGGAGGTGTGAGAGAGAAGACTACAATGGCTCACCCTCTGATGGTTCTCTCTCTCCACCTCCCCAACCCCACTTGCAAATGGTTTGATTCCCCTGATGATGCTGTTCAAATTGGGACCCATCATGTAGGGGAAAATCTGTGGGGGACAATTTTAACCCAACCCGCCCGGCAGGAACAGAGCAGATGGGCAGTTAAGATCACTTTGATGCACTGACACCCCATTTCCGCTCGATTCCTGTTCAGCACTGATTCAACCATGGAGTTTTTTTCCTGAACCCCCTGAATACTTGCAACTCAGAGTCGTATGAAGAAATTAGGACTCCAATGCATTGTTAACTGGAAAAATTGGAAATTCTACCGAGTGATGAACCGACTGAATAAAACCTCATGGGTTTGGTTTAAGAGGACAACTGGAGATAATATTTAAAGAGGCAGTTAGGTGCATGCACTCAAGTCATGAGGTTCTGTGTGCTAATGTGCTTTTTGGATTTTCAAGAGATTTTTGAACTTGGAGATTATTTGATTCTGCTTATTTTTGCCTTACTCACCCTAACTAAGCACTCACAGCTTATGCCTTTTTAATTGGACCAGTAATGGTGGCACTGGGTTTCCCCGGTGCCACTAAACAAAAATCAGTACTGCAAGTACCCCCTTTAAGAGGGCACCACTAAAAATAATCTAGCCGGGGTCCAATCAAACTAAAAGAAACTTAATGTGAACTAGATCAGCATTTGGTTGTTTTGATCGATTATACAATGGATGCCATTCTAGCTTCATTGTTTTGGATGAAAAGTTGGAGGAACCGGAGCAGCAACAGCAGCAGCCTCAATAGCCAAAGGGAGCAACAGGTGAGGGGGCTTCTCATAACGGCCTTACCCAGCCCACAGGATCTTTCCTGGATGTCTCTGAGGAGCTGTGCATGAGAAGGCTGCACTTCTCCGAGCAGGCTGTCGCAGATCTTTGTAGCCTCCTGCAACAAGACCAGCTGCTTGCTCGTCCAGTTGGCCATACTTTGCCAATGGCTGTCAAAGTCACCACCGCCCTTAACCTTTTTGCCTCAGGCTCATTCCAGGGTGCCTCAGGGGACATCTCCAGCATCTCCCAGTCTGCAGTGCACAACTGCATCAAGCAGGTCACCAATGCCATCTCTGCCAGGGCCAACCAATACATCACCTTTTTCATGGATGCTAACAGTCAAAATGAAAGAGCTTTGAGATTTACATCAGTGGTTGGCTAACCTTGTGTCCAGGGGGTTACAGACTGCATGTAACCATCTCGTGTTGGGATAAAAGAAAGATAACTGTACAATTACCCCTGAGGCAAAAACTTTCACATCTGAACATCTTTGTTGCTGGAATTTCCTTGAGGTCACTGTTTTGGACAGAGTCCACTCATATTTATGGTTCCTGCTCCCGCTGAACAGTTCATCTGTTTTGCAGCTCAACCCAGATATTAGGCTGGGGTAAGGCCAGAATGGACAGGATCGAGACACATTTGCACTACTTGTAACGATCAATGTGATCCACTGGCAACATATTCAACAGATTATGTGCAAATCAATAACACAAGGCTCCTTTTGGAATTGTTTATTTTCTGAACAGTAAACATTTTTTGTTTGCCAAGTTGTGCAGTGCATCTCAGCACCAATCTGTAGAGCCAGTGTGGTAGCATCTAGGCTTACACTCAACAAAATTCCCTCCACTGTTTTTACCGAGCTCTCAGATGGAGACACTGCCTCACAGGGAAAGATGGAAAATGTGATGATGAGTTTGATTCTGTTTTTGCATACCTGATGATTAAAAAATGGCACTGGCAGGTGTCTAAAAGCAGAGGAGCAAACGCTCAGTAGGATTTGGAGGTGTGGACGGAAAGACTTTAGGAGGGGGAATAGAATAATGACATTTTCAACAAATAGTCTGCATTTAGACAAGAATTTGACCACTAATGGAAAATTGTTTCTAAATCACAAACCTGCAATGGGAATAGACCATTAAGGAACTCCCTATCTATTCTTTTGAAACACAGTTCATGGAATGAATTCCTTGATGGTGCAATTTGAAAATTATACAAGAGCCAACTAACTTTGAATTCATTGTGCACTAGGAAAATTGCATTTTGCATATTGACCCAATTACTTAATTTTGTGCCACTTTTTGTATTGGCACGTTGCAAGTGGAAAATCTCTAGAGGATACAGATCAGTGAACAGTGATTTACAAATTTAGCCCAAATCCCACTGGTTGATCCTTACTAACATCATTGGCTTTACAGCAATGAATAATCATAAACTCAGCAATAGTCCTCATTATTGACAGAGGGGGAGAGGAGAAGGGGGAGAGGAGAAGGAGGAAAAGGAGACGAGGGAGAGAGAGAGAAAGAGAAAGACTTCACAGTAATGCTCATTCAAATGCTTTCCTGGTTGGCCTCCCATCTTCCACCCTCCATAAACTTGAACTCATCCAAAACTCTGCTGCCCGTATCCTAACTCGCACCAAGTCCCGTTCTCCCATCACCCCTGTGCTCGCTGACCTACATTGGCACCTGGTCCGGGAATGCCTCGATTTTAAAATTCTCATCGTTGTTTTCAAATCTCTCCACGGCCTCGCCCCTCACTTTCTCTGTAACCTCCTCCAGCCCTACAACCCTCCGCGAGCTCTGCACTTCTCCAATTCTTACCTCATGCACATCCCCAATTTTAATTGCTCCGCCATTGGTGGCCGTGCCTTCAACTGCCTAGGCCTTAAGTTCTGGAATTCCCTCCCTAAACCTCTCTGCCTCTCTACTTCTCACTCCTTCTTTCAGACGCTCCTTAAAACCTACCTCTTTGACCAAGCTTTTGATCACCTGTCCTAAAACCTCCTTATGTGGCTCGATGTCAAATTTTGTTTGATAATCGCTCCTGTGGAGCGCCTTGGGGCATTTTACTACGTTAAAGGTACTATATAAATGCAAGTTCTTGTGGTTGTTGTTGTAATGTGGACCCCAGAGGAGCACCTCACCTCCAAGTTCCCCTCCAAGTCACACACCATCCTTACTTGGACATACTTTGCCATCTCTTTCTTTTTGTTGGGTCAATATCCTGGAATTCACTCCCTATGGGAGCACTATCACTATAAGAGCTGCAATGATCAAGGAGAAGGCCTACCACCATCATTTCAGGGCAATAAGGGATGGGAATTAAGTACGGTCTTGCCAGCATTGCCCACATCCCAGAGAAAGGAAAGAGAGATTTACCACGCAATGCCACAGGGATTGACTAGTATATATATTATATTAACAATCTTATGTCTGTGCACGTCATGTCTACAAAAGCTTACTTCCTGTTTTCGTGTTTTGTCACACTTCTGTGTCAACTTTTTTCTATTATAAATTCTAATATCCATATTTATAATGGAAACTGCCTGTGCAAACTTGTCACATTATAATTA
This sequence comes from Heptranchias perlo, assembly GCF_035084215.1. Taxonomy (NCBI): domain Eukaryota; kingdom Metazoa; phylum Chordata; class Chondrichthyes; order Hexanchiformes; family Hexanchidae; genus Heptranchias; species Heptranchias perlo. The sequence continues at coordinate 52,670,094 of NC_090340.1, read as the reverse complement.
CACCCTCCCTCTAGTGGTAGCACTGTAGCACATCAGTTTTCCTTCTCCTAGCTCCTCCATATATACTACAGTTAAGGTGCTCTTCAGAATGTTGGGGACATGGGGTCCACTTACGGGAGTGACCAATGATGCTGTGTCCAGGAAAATATCTAGTGCAGACCCAAGGAGCATCGGTTAAGGACAGGATCAGTCTCCCAACAATCGAATAGAATGCTGACTGCTCACCATCTAGGCTCACACATGAAAAATAGGCACTTGGGTGAGTGACACCTGTTGAACCATACCCCAGTGTGAGTCAACACCTTCAGAGAGAAGAGGGGGAAAAGAGAAAAGAGCTGAGGCTTTAGAAAAAGTAATGACAAGTCGTGAAGGTAACAGAAGGAGCAATAAATCAATCTAATGTAAAAACATGGAAGTATAATCTATGACAGATCAAATATGCATGATTTACACACTGCATATGTTTTTAAAAAGGGATATTGTCTGCATGCAAAATGTGTTCAGTAAACCTTTTCTTCATTTGTTTGTAAACAAGCACAATATATTACATCCAAAGAGAAATCACTTGCACATAGAATCATAGAATGGTTACAGCACAGAAGGGAGACCATTCAGCCCATCGAGCCCATGCCGGCTCTTTATAAGAACAATCCAGTTAGTCCCATTCCCTGGCTCTTTCCCCGTAGATCTCCAATTTTATTCCCTTCCAGTATTTATTCAATTCCTTTTTGAAAGCCATGATTGAATCTGCTTCCACCATCCTTTCAGACAGCGCATTCCAGATCATAACTACTCACTGGGTAAAAAAGTTTTTCCTCATGTCGCCTTTGGTTCTTCTACCAATCATCTTAAAACTGTGTTCTCTGGTTCTCGACCCTTCCGCCAATGGGAACAGTTTCTCTTTATTTACTTTATCTAAACCCTTCATGATTTTGAACACTCCTCTTAACCTTCTCTGCTCTAAGGAGAACAACCCCAGCTTCTCCAGTCTATCCACATAACTGAAGTCTCTCATCCCTGGAACCATTCTAGCAAATCTTTTCTGCACCCACTCCAAGGCCTTCACATCCTTTCTAAAGTATGGTGCCCAGAATTGGACAAAATACACCAGTTCTGGCCGAACCAATGTTTTATAAAGGTTCAAATAAATTCCTTCATTTTGTACCCTATGCCTCTATTTATAAAGCCCAGGATCCCGTATGCTTTTTTAACCACTTTCTCAAGCTGTCCTGCCACCTTCAAAAATTTGTGCACATATACCCCCAGGTCTCTCTGTTCCTGCACCCCCTTTAGAATTGTACCATTTAGTTTATATTGCCTCTCCTCATTCTTCCTGACAAAATGTATCACTTCACACTTCTCTATGTTAAATTTCATCTGCCATGTGTCTGCCCATTCCACCAGCCTGTCTATGTCCTTTTGAAGTCCATTACTATCCTCCTCACTGTTTACTACACTTCCAAGTTTTGTGTCATCTGCAAAATTTGAAATTGTGCCCTGTACACCCAAATCCAAGTCATTAATATATGTATTAAAAAAATGCGGTGTGTATAACAACACACAACACCTTTCCCTCATTAATACACAAAAATATTTTAAACACTGTGAAGATTGGGACTTTAATGAGAGATATTGCTGCACTTTGTAATTTACTATGTAGGCTGTGCCTTTCTGCACAAGTATTTCTATACCTCCTTTTAAAAGCCATTGTCATTTTGGATTAAAATAAGAAAATGAGGCAATTCATAGTGTTGTATATTTGAAACCAGAACGAGGAGAAAAAAAAGAGGCATAGATTTATACTGCATAAATCTCCATGGGTACCATCAGACTGCTGTTCCCAGCACAGTGGAAGGAAGACCTCTCTGGACAAAGCTGATACAGCGAGACTTGGCCCGTCAAAACATTGTCAGCTACTCTACACCAATCAACACTGAGACCCATAGACAGCTGTACAAAGGACGGAAAATTGCTGGCGCCGCTGAGCTCTGTACGGGGTCACCTCACAGCTGAAAATACGAAATGCTATGCCATATAAACGGACAGGCTAGAGAAAAATATAGGGGGGAGGGAGAGAGGCAGTGTAACAGACTCCAATGATATAAATTAAAATGGATAGCTACTGACTCTTCCCACTCCTGAACACCAAACGTTTTGAAAACAAAAATTCCCTGTGCTGCAGGCAACAGAAAATAAATCAACCTGCGTTTTGAAAACAAAAAAACACACAAGCACACTGGATACACAGATTTCACAATATTTATCTTGTTAGTCTTGTAGTCAGGTAACAGCATTGACAATCTAGCAGCATCTGCATGCAACAAAATAGGGTCAATTATAGCCCCAACACACAAATCAGAGTGAGGAAACACACAAACTAATTGTGTTTCCTCATACCTACCAGAGCAAACAACGTCTTGATTTTTGAAAAGCTGGTTCCGGAGAAATAAAACACACACACACATATAGAAAAAAAATACCCGATTCCGCTGCTTGTTGTGTGTGTGGCTTTTTAGGTTCCTGCGGTGCTCGTCTCATCCTCTTCCCCTCCTCCCCAACTCTTCACCTTTAGCCATGATTGACAGGACCCTGGGGAGCGCAGGGGTTAGCACCTCTGTCAGAACCTGGGTCTCTGCTGTAGTTTTGGGCTCTAGATCGATTATCAGCCTGTTCCAGTTGGGACCCATCTTTCAGCTTTTTCTGACAGGATGCCGGACTTCTTCCACTGACAGATACATATATGAGCAAGGAGTAAAGGAGAGTGAATTGTCCGTCAAACCATACACAGCACTAGTATTTTTTTTACTTCAGGATCACCTTGTATTTACTGAAGCCAATGGAATTTTAAAAATGCAATAACTTTTTTTTTCCGCTGTCCATTTGGTGTTAGATTCAAAATTCCTTAAACAAGCATTCATCATCAGAATATAATACTGATGTCAGCGCTAGCACTAAGAGCTGACAAATTTGCTACTTGGTAAATATTCACCAGTGTAAAATTTTCCCATTAGCGTTTATTTCTAGTGAACAGCTGTTCAAACATATCAGAAGCTGACTCCAAATAAAATATGATCAGAGTGTATTTTCAAGCTCTTTTCCAAAGTTCTGTGAGGTTGGTCATTTCAAATCAGTTTCACGTGTTCAGAATTACAATTAAGGAAGTTTATAATGGAAACGATCATCAAGTAGTTCTCAAAATGTAAATACACAATAATATAAATAAATATTGAATCAAGTAGGGAATAATGTTTTTTGTTGTTTGAAACAACAATATAGACTTTAAAAAGCAAAGATTTGCCAATTGTAATTACATACTAAATTGTTTTTCTGTATTATTTTTGTGTGCTTATGGGTCAATGGTGTTGAGGATGGGCATGCATTAGGTTTCCTCTTTGTACCTTGCATTGATGTGTAGCCCAGGTACTGCTGAAATATAGAACTTCATGATCTTAATAATATGGCCTAATTAATCTCTGTATGTACTGAAAACTGTATTGAACCATATTTCATTAAATATCCGTAACGCAGTCAGCGAGAGGAGACTTTTATTGAACCTCTCTTCACTGGATGAAACCTAGGTCCTAGAGTTGAAAGGATTATGTTCCGACCCACTACACAGCTGGTTCTACAGCACTTGATACTTCAAATAAAACAAATTCAATGCTAATATGTCCCCATATTAGTTACTTAGCCATTCACTATTAAAAACCTGCAGTGATTCAGTTATTGTTCCTGTCCAACATATATATTGATATCGTTTTGATTTCATTGCAGTGCATTGTGTCAACACAGGGACACCGAGCAACACGATGTGGCCTTACACTTGTGATTACCTTGCGCTGAGTTCTCAATCTGAGCTGCACCATCTTTGGGAGGCAGAAAGTTGATGCAAGACCCTTTCCTTGGGGAGACAGGGCAAATCAGAGGGAGAATGACTCCTTTCTGATCTTGTACAGTTCCAAGCAACTTGCTATCAGTGGGAGCTGAAAATAAAAATGGATTTGATTTCAAAAAAGTAATTACACAAATTTATTCTTAAAACCTGGATTATATATTATATTATACTGTTAATTAAAATGAAGGCTACTGTTTCCTGAGGTTTACCTTTTGAAACCACAGGCCATTTAACATCTAGTCAACATTTCTATGTGGATGGAAAAAAAAGTTATAATATGCATGGAGTCTGTGTTCACACATCCAGTGTATGCGTTTCCAGACAGTAATATCTTGAAATAGACCTTGCTTGTGTGTGCAAATGAAGCCAGGCTGGACTAATTTGATACGACTGTATTCCTTATGTGCCTAACAATTCATTCTACAAATGCAATTGGGGAACTTGATTGCATTTGATCTATTCTGCCTTGATCCTCATGTCACCAGCAATAGGATGTGTGAATCTGATAATGATTAGGTTTTCCATTTTTGTATTACAGTTGAAAAGTGCATCACTAGTTTGCCAAGAAATGTTATGGTTGAATTGGGATTGCGCTTGAATCTGCATTTCTACAAACTGCAGATAAAAACAGCCAATTTTCAGATCTTTGTACTGCAGCCTATTCAATCATTCATTCAGCACTTAAATCGCAACAACAAATACCATTGACCAAAATCATATATCTTATATTGAAAGCTCAGACTTCTAAATTAGGTCACTCAATGAAATGTGGCAGTGGATTGATTAGATTTAATTACTGATTTTTTAAATAAGGATAATTGAGAATGATTTCATGTTTAGATTATAATTCTGTATTCATGCGTTATGCATGGCTCAAACATTCTGCATAATAGGATAGATGGGAAGTGGTTTGGTAAATTGGAATTCTATGCGTGGATCAGAACTTTCCTTGGATCAGACATCAGTTTATTAAATTAATATGAGATTGAAGCAAACTACTGTGACTAAATGTGACACCATAAATGTAAATTCTGTTGTAATTTCCCTCCCCTTCCCCTTTTCTTTCCTCTCTTGAAGTTAGGAAAAGATTTCACGTGTATTGGCTGCTCGCCAGTCCCTTGCCCAAGTGATCATTCTTCTTATGTTTGATAGTGAGTGCTGGCAGGCTATTCAACTGTGGAGGCATCAGAACTGAGCTTTATTTCATCTTCACCAGCTGTCCATACACAAACACTTTCTAGCTGATGTCTTTGGATGGGGATCAGAAATACTTGAGATCAATTGTGACAGCCCAGCTGACATTGACAAATTCAGCACAGTGAATCTGGGGGCCTTTCCAGTCTTCATGGCTCGGTTCCACACTGGGCAGTGAATCTACAAATTGAGTGATTGAGGAGCTCTGTTGTAAGTTTTTTTCTATGTTTTATGGTATGCATCTTAATGTTGTACAGGAAAGTTATAATGCAAATCTTGAGTTTTGCAGAATACCAACACTAAATGGAAACTCGGTGTAAATCACCCATATCCCATGGGTTACTTGGATGAAATAAAGAAATGACAGTGCAGCATCCATAAATAATATGAGAGTGTGGTAAATGCCGGTGGGATTATAAGTTGGTGTGGAAAAGTAATTTTTGAATACTAGGAATTTGTAGGCTTTTGCAGTTTATAATTCAAATTTAATTCTAATCTCATTCTGCAAAAATTAGAGCGAGATTTCTTTGATAATAGTCATGCAATATATTTCATAAGGAAGGAATGTCTTGACCTTTTGGCCTGTTGTTATAAAATATACCAGAGATGGTAAACCATTGTTGCTTTTTGTCATAACTTTTTTTGAGGGCCATATGTAAGACTTGTATGAAAGTTACATCTTTTATACATTTAACTAAATCGTAAACCTGTAAACCAAGCTACAAACCAGCTGGAACATAATGTTATTGTAACCTCTCCAGGTAGTCTGACATTAGCTCACGCTAACTCCTTAAATATTACAGGATTTTGTCCCTTTCAAAATCTGTCTGTCTTTTCTTTCATCTATCGGATAATATTATGGATGACCTTTGGGCCACATTCATGACCTGATGTCACCGAGATTGGATCATTTTGGGTTAATTCGGAAACACCTGAAATTCTGTCAATTTCGATAATTATGGGTTTGAGTTGACTTGTTTCTTTTTAAAAATGCTATTTGTTTACAGAGAGCAAATATACCTCAATTGTGCACATTCTGCCATTAGTTTTCAGTCAGTGTATGCAAGTTGCTGCCTTATGTGTTCAATCAGTGGTGGGAAGGGTGGGGCAGTATGTGAGCTTTTTTGCCTGATAGCATAATGGGGTTGGTGCATCCAATCCCTGGTGGTCTAGTGGCAGCATTTGCTGCCATTTTTACAGCAGTATTATTGGACTCCATTCAAAGTACAAAAGGCTTCTACATCTATTACCTCAATTGGTAGATTTGTCACTCTAGTTAAAAACATTTTTTGATATTTGTTATAAATTCAAATTTGTAGAAATATCATCGAAAGTTCCTTATTACTTTGCTTTTCTGAAATACTGTTTTGAGACACCATTTAACAACCCTGCAGGGAGGATGAGCAAACTGACCACGGCACAGTGGTGCAGAAAGCCGTTCAAGTTGGGGGGAGTAAAAAGGAAGGTGGTTGTAGTAGGCGACAGTGTAGTTAGGGGGATAGACACTGTTCTCTGCAGCCAGTAGCATGAGTCCCGAAGGCTATGTTGCCGACCCGGTGCCAGGGTTAAGGACATCTCCTCCGGGCTGGAGAAGAACTTGGAGTGGGAGGGGGAGGATCCAGTTGTCGTGGTCCATGTAGGTACCAACAGCATAGGTAGGACAAAGAAAAAGGTTCTGTTGAGAGAGTTTGAGCAGCTAGGGACTAAATTAAAAAGCAGAACCACAAAGGTAATAATTTCTGGATTATTACCTGACCCACGAGCAAATTGGCATAGGGTCAATAGGATCAGGGAGATGAACGCGTGGCTCAAAGATTGGTGTGGGAGAAGTGGGTTTTGATTTGTGGGCCACTGGCACCAGTACTGGGGAAAGAGAGAGCTGTTCCGTTGGGACGGACTACACCTGAACCATGCTGGGACCAGAGTTCTAGCGAATCAAATAATTAGGGAGGTAGATAGGGCTTTAAACTAAATAAGGTGGGGGGAGGGTCCCGGTGGAGAAAGATCTAGAATGCTAAAGAGAAAAGACAAGGAAGAAGTGCAGGGAAATGATTGGGGTAAGGATAACCTGTCAGGAAGGGACAGAGCGTACAAACAAAAGAGTGCACTAACAAATAGGGTCCGGGTAAGAAAAAATGGTAATAAGACAAATAGGGCCATAGTACAAAAAAATGTTAAGATGTCTAAAAATGTTAAGAAGACAAATCTAAAGACACTGTATCTGAATGCACGAAGCATTCATAATAGGGTAGACAAATGAATAGCCCAAATAGAGTAAACGGATATGATATAATTGCAATTATGGAGACATGGCTGCAGGGTGACCAAGGCTGGGAGCTGAATATCCAAGGGTATTCGATATTTAGGAAGGATAGGCAAAAAGGAAAAGGAGGTGAGGTGGCGTTGTTAGTAAAGGATGAAATCAGTGCAATAGTGAGAAAGGATATTGGCTCAGAAAATCAAGATGTAGAATCAGTCTGGGTGGAGTTAAGAAGCACCAAGGGGCAGAAAACATTGGTGGGAGTTGTCTATAGGCCTCCAAACAATAGTGGGAATGTAGAGGATGGCATCAAACAGGAAATTAGAGATGCATATAACAAGGGTACTACAGTAATCATGGGTGGCTTTAATCTACATATGGACTGGCCAAACCAAATTAGCAATAATACTGTGGAGGATAAATTCCTGGAGTGTGTACGAGATTTTTTTTTAGACCAGTATGTTGAGGAGCCAACTAGGGAACAGGCTATCCTAGATTGGGTATTGTGCAATGAGAAGGGGTTAATTAATAATCTTGTTGTGTGGGATCCTTCAGGGAAGAGCGACCATAACATGATAGAATTCTTCATTAAGATGGCAATAAAATGCTGGCCTTGCCAGCGACGCCCACATCCCATGAACGAATAAAAAAAAATTAAGTAGTCCAATCCAAAACTAGGGTTCTAAATCTAAACAAAGGAAACTATGAATGTATGAGAAGTGAGTTGGCTATGATAGATTGGGGAATTCATTAAAAGGCATTACAGTAGATAGGCAATGGCTAGCATTTAAGGAAAGAATGCATGAATTGCAACAGTTATTCACTCCTTTCTGGCATAAAAACACAAAAGGAAAAACAGCACAACAATGGGTAACAAGAAATTAGGGATAGTATTCAATTCAAAGAGGAGTCATATAAAGTTGCCAGAAAAAGTAGCAAGCCTGAGGATTGGGAACAGTCTAGAATTCAGCAAAGAAGGACCAAGAGATTGATTAAGAGGGGAAAAATAGAATATGAGAGTAAACTTGCAAGGAACATAAAAGTGGACTGTAAAAGCTTCTACAAGTATGTAAAAAGAGAAAGATTAGTGAAGACAAATGTAGGTCCCTTACAGGAGAATTTATAATGGGGAACAAGGCAGAGCAATTAAGCAAATACTTTGGTTCTGTCTTCATGGAAGAGGACACAAATAACTTTCTAGAAATGCTAGGGAACCAAGGGACTAGTGAGAAGGAGGAATTAAAGGAAATTAGTATTAGTAAAAAAATAGTGCTGGAGAAATTAATATGAGTCTGAAAGCCGATAAATCCCCAGGGCCTGATAATCTGCATCCCAGAGTACTAAAAGAGGGAGCCATGGAAATAGTGGATGCATTGGTTGTCATCTTCCAAAAAGATTATGGAACAGTTCCTGCAGATTGGAAGGTGGCAAATGTAACCCCATTATTTAAAAAGGAGGGAGAGAGAAAACAGGGAACTACAGACCGGTTAGCCTAACATTAGTATTAGGAAAAATGCTAGAGTCTATTATAAAGGATGTGATAACAGGACACTTAGAAAATATCAACAGGATTAGACAAAGTCAACATGGATTTATGAAAGGGAATTCGTGTTTGACAAACCTACTGGAGTTTTTTGAGGATGTAACTGGTAGAATAGATATGGGAGAACCAGTGGGTGTGGTGTATTTGGATTTTCAGAAGTCCTTTGAAAAAGTCCCACATAAGAGGTTACTGTGCAAAATGAAAGCACATGGGATTGGGGCATGGATTGAAAATTGGTTAACAGACAGGAAATACAGAGTAGGAATAAATGGGTCTTTTTCGGGTTGGCAGGCGGTGACTAGTGGGGTACCACAGGGATCAGTGCTTGGGCCCCAGCTAGTCACAATATATATCAATGATTTGGATGAGGGAACCAAATGTAATATTTCCAAGTTTGCTGATGACACAAAACTATGTGGGATAGTGAGTTGTGAGGAAGATGCAAAGAGTCTTCAAGGTGATTTAGACAAGTTGAATGAGTGGGCAAATACATGACAGATGCAGTATAATGTGGATAAATGTGAAGTTATCCACTTCAGAAGGAAAAGAGACAGGCAGAGTATTATTTAAATGGTGACAGATTGGGAAATGTTGATGTACAAAGGGACCTGGGTTTCCTTGTGCACTAATCACTAAAAGCAAACATGCAGGTGCAGCAAGACATTAGGAAGGCAAATGGTATGTTGGCCTTCATTGCAAGAGGATTTGAGTACAGGAGCAAGGATGTCTTACTGCAGTTATACCGGGCCTTGGTGAGACCACACCTGGAGTATTGTGTGCAGTTTTGGTCTCCTTACCTAAGAAAGGATATACTTGCCATAGAGAGAGTGTGGCGAAGGTTCACCAAACTGATTTCTGGGATGGCAGGACTGTCATATGAGGAGAGCTTGGGTCGACTCGGCCTGTATTCACTCGAGTTTAGAAGAATGAGAGGGGATCGCCTTGAAACATATAAAATTCTGACAGGGCTAGACTGACTGGATGCAGGGAGGATGTTTACACTAGCTGGGGGGTCTTGAAAAAGGGGTCACAGGGTACGGTAGCATAGTGGTTATGTTACTGGGCTAGTAATCCAGAGGCCTGGACTAAAATCCAGAGTCATGAGTTCAAATCCCGCCACGGCAGCTGGCAAATTTAAATTCAATTAATTAATTAAATTCAATTAATTAAAATAAAATCTGGAATTAAAATACTAGTATCAGTAATGATGGCCATGAAACTACCGGATTGTCGTAAAAACCCATCTGGTTCACTAATGTCCTTTAGGGAAGGAAGTCTGCCGCCCTTACCCGGTCTGGCCTAAATGTGACTCCAGACCCACAGCAATGTGGTTGATTCTTAATTGCCCTCTGAAATGGCCTAGCAAGCCACTCAGTTGTAAAATCTCGCTACAAAAAGTCAGAATAAGAATAAAACCGGACGGACCACCCGGCATCGGACCACTAGGCACCGGACACGACAACGGCAAAACACCAAGCCCAGTCGACCCTGCAAGGTCCTCCTTACTAACATCTGGGGACTTGTGCCAAAATTGGGAGAGCTGTCCCACAGACTAGTCAAGCAACAGCCTGACACAGCCATACTCACAGAATCATATCTTTCAGCCAACGTCCCAGACTCTTCCATCACCATCCCTGGGTATGTCCTGTCCCACCGGCAGGACAGACCCACCAGAGGTGGCGGTACAGTGATATACAGTCAGGAGGGAGTGGCCCTGGGAGTCCTCAACATTGACTCCGGACCCCATGAAATCTCATGGCATCAGGTCAAACATGGGCAAGGAAACCTCCTGCTGATTACCACCTACCGTCCTCCCTCAGCTGATGAATCAGTCCTCCTCCATGTTGAACACCACTTGGAGGAAGCACTGAGGGCAGCAAGGGCACAAAATGTACTCTGGGTGGGGGACTTCAATGTCCATCACCAAGAGTGGCTCGGTAGCACCACTACTGACCGAGCTGGCCGAGTCCTGAAGGACATAGCTGCTAGACTGGGCCTGCGGCAGGTGGTGAGCGAACTTGACCTCGTCCTCACCAATCTACCTGTCGCAAATGCATCTGTCCATGACAGTATTGGTAGGAGTGACCACCGCACAGTCCTCGTGGAGATGAAATCCCGTCTTCGCACTGAGGACACCATCCAACGTGTTGTGTGGCACTACCACCGTGCTAAATGGGATAGATTCAGAACAGATCTAGCAGCTCAAAACTGGGCATCCATGAGGCGCTGTGGGCCATCAGCAGCAGCAGAATTGTATTCCAGCACAATCTGTAATCTCATGGCCCGGCATATTCCTCACTCTACCATTACCAACAAGCCAGGGGATCAACCCTGGTTCAATGAGGAGTGTAGAAGAGCATGCCAGGAGCAGCACCAGGCGTACCTAAAAAAATGAGGTGCCAACCTGGTGAAGCTACAACTCAGGACTACATGCATGCTAAACAGCGGAAGCAACATGCTATAGACAGAGCGAAGCGATTCCACAACCAACGGATCAGATCAAAGCTCTGCAGTCCTGCCACATCCAGTCGTGAATGGTGGTGGACAATTAAACAACTAACGGGAGGAGGAGGCTCTGCAAACATCCCCATTCTCAATGATGGCGGAGTCCAGCACGTGAGTGCAAAAGACAAGGCTGAAGCGTTTGCAAACATCTTCAGCCAGAAGTGCCGAGTGGATAATCCATCTCAGCCTCCTCCCGATATCCCCACCATCACGGAAGCCAGTCTTCGGCCAATTCGATTCACTCCACGTGATATCAAGAAACGGCTGAGTGCACTGGATACAGCAAAGGCTATGGGCCCCGACAACATCCCAGCTGTAGTGCTGAAGACTTGTGCTCCAGAACAAGCTGCGCCTCTAGCCAAGCTGTTCCAGTACAGCTACAACACTGGCATCTACCCGACAATGTGGAAAATTGCCCAGGTATGTCCTGTCCACAAAAAGCAGGACAAATCCAATCCGGCCAATTACCGCCCCATCAGTCTACTCTCAATCATCAGCAAAGTGATGGAAGGTGTCGTCGACAGTGCTATCAAGCGGCACTTACTCACCAATAACCTGCTCACCGATGCTCAGTTTGGGTTCCGCCAGGACCACTCGGCTCCAGACCTCATTACAGCCTTGGTCCAAACATGGACAAAAGAGCTGAATTCCAGAGGTGAGGTGAGAGTGACTGCCCTTGACATCAAGGCAGCATTTGACCGAGTGTGGCACCAAGGAGCCCTAGTAAAATTGAAGTCAATGGGAATCAGGGGGAAAACTCTCCAGTGGCTGGAGTCATACCTAGCACAAAGGAAGATGGTAGTGGTTGTTGGAGGCCAATCATCTCAGCCCCAGGGCATTGCTGCAGGAGTTCCTCAGGGCAGTGTCCTAGGCCCAACCATCTTCAGCTGCTTCATCAATGACCTTCCCTCCATCATAAGGTCAGAAATGGGGATGTTCGCTGATGACTGCACAGTGTTCAGTTCCATTCGCAACCCCTCAGATAATGAAGCAGTCCGAGCCTGCATGCAGCAAGACCTGGACAACATCCAGGCTTGGGCTGATAAGTGACAAGTAACATTCGCGCCAGATAAGTGCCAGGCAATGACCATCTCCAACAAGAGAGAGTCTAACCACCTCCCCTTGACATTCAACGGCATTACCATAGCCGAATCCCCCACCATCAACATCCTGGGGGTCACCATTGACCAGAAACTTAACTGGACCAGCCATATAAATACTGTGGCTACGAGAGCAGGTCAGAGGCTGGGTATTCTGCGGCGAGTGACTCACCTCCTGACTCCCCAAAGCCTTTCCACCATCTACAAGGCACAAGTCAGGAGTGTGATGGAATACTCTCCACTTGCCTGGATGAGTGCAGCTCCAACAACACTCAAGAAGCTCGACACCATCCAAGATAAAGCAGCCCGCTTGATTGGCACCCCATCCACCACCCTAAACATTCACTCCCTTCACCACCGGCGCACTGTGGCTGCAGTGTGCACCATCCACAGGATGCACTGCAGCAACTCGCCAAGGCTTCTTCGACAGCACCTCCCAAACCCGCGACCTCTACCACCTAGAAGGACAAGGGCAGCAGGCGCATGGGAACAACACCACCTGCACGTTCCCCTCCAAGTCACACACCATCCCGACTTGGAAATATATCGCCGTTCCTTCATTGTCGCTGGGTCAAAATCCTGGAACTCCCTTCCTAACAGCACTGTGGGAGAACCGTCACCACACGGACTGCAGCGGTTCAAGAAGGCGGCTCACCACCACCTTCTCGAGGGCAATTAGGGATGGGCAATAAATGCCGGCCTTGCCAGCGACGCCCACATCCCGTGAACGAATAAAAAAAAAAGGATACGGGGTAGGACATTTAGGACCAAGATGAGGAGAAATTTCTTCACTCAGAGAGTGTTGAACCTGTGGAATTCTCTACCACAGAAGGCTGTGGAGGCCAAGTCACTGAATATATTTAAGAAGGAGATATATAGATTTCTAGACACAAAAGGCATCAAAGGGTATGGGGAAAGAGCGGCAATATGGTATTGAGATAGAGGATCAGCTATGATCATACTGAATGATGGAGCAGGCTCGAAGGGCCGAATGGCCTACTCCTGCTCCTATTTTCTATGTTTCTATGTCTATGTTTCTACAACAGCAACTTGCATTTATATAGCGCCTTTAACATAGTCAAACGTCCCATGGCATTTCACAGAAGCGTTATCAAACAAAATTTGACACCGAGCCGCATAAGGAGATATTAGGACAGGTGACCAAAAGTTTGGTCAAAGTGATAGGTTTTAAGGAGCATCTTAAGGGAGGAGAGAGAAGTAGAGAGGTGGAGAGGTTTAGAGAGGGAATTTAAGGTGCTAAGTATTCTTGTGGCAGTACAAATTTCACTGATACGTGCAGGTGGGCTGAGGGTTGTTACAGCCCGTGTAGGGAATTATCAATTCCCGACTAAAACACAATGTGGGTATCAGTGGGGACAAAACTCATATGGGTGAATTTAGTAGCCCAGTGATCCGAGCAGGGATAATGTTCAAAGGGAGTGCCAATAAGAAAATCAGTGCTCGATGTTGTAGCCATACTGCTAATCTGTGCGCCCAATGAGGACAGCTCCCGACACAGGATTGGTGAATTTACCCTACAATTTCTTTAATATCTGGCTGAATCCACCAAATCTGGATCAGGCTGAACTGGATTGAAGACTGTACTGAAAGTTATCTATAATATTCTGCATTATCGGCGAAGTTTTCGGTAACAGTATGCACCAACGGGGAGGTACCCATGTTTCTTGGTGGTCAGGAGAAGAAGTAAGTATTCATGTTCCCTGCTGATCCCTGCTGGTAGGTAAATTTTCCCCATATGTCAAAGTGAGAGGTCGGGGCCAACGTGTGGTCTTGTGAGACTCATGCACCCAGACAGTTACATTCTATTCCCAGATTTACATATTTCTAACATTAACAAATCCAGACCTGAAGCCTGAACAAATATGTCCCCAAAGGATAATCTATAAGTGTGGACTGAATATTGTAATCTAAAGTTAAGGAATTATACAGAACTATACAAATATTTTTCATTCACCTCCCCCAACCAAAATTGCACTTCTTTTATTTTGATATGGAAATGCAGTCAATAAAGGGATAATTTAGGGAAAGCCTTGAACTGTCATTACACTAATGCAGCACTGACACCATTTTGAGAGCAGCAATGCAAATAGGGAGCAAATGGCAGAGCTTTACATATTTGCACTCAAGTAGAGGGCACTGAGCTCTGTTCAGTGGCTAAAATGAAGGGTGTAGTGGTTATGTTATTGAACTAGTATTAGTTCAGAAGCCTAACCTAACAATCCAGTGAACATGAGTTCAAATCTCACCTTGGCAGTTTGAAATTTTGAATTTAGCTTTTAAAAAAATCTAGAAATAAAAAGTTGGTGTTAGTAAAAGTGACCATGAAGCTGTCGGATTGTCATGTAAAAGTCCAATTGGTTCACTTATGTCCTTTACGGAAGAAAACCCGTCGTCTTTACCTGGTTTGGTCTATCCGTGACTCTAGTCCCACATCAAAATGGTTGACTTTTAACTGCTCTCTGAAGTGGCCTAACAAGCCACTCAGTCGGGGTAACTAGGGATGGGCAATAAATGTCGGCCTTGTCCTCATCCCAAGAATGAATTTGAAAAAAGAAACAAATTGATGGGACAGGCAGTTCTTTTCACTGGTTAAAAAGAAGGCTGCCTTAGTTTTATTTTAAATAAAAGACTAGTTAAAAGTGGGCTCCTCATTTATTCTACTACTGATGGAAACCAAAATGATGCAAGCCCACTTCTTGGGATAGTTAACAGGCCTGCACCAGACTTGTGCCAAAGATTGTGCGTGGAGACAGCAGTGGCCAATTGTGCTCGAGACGGCAGCAGATTTAAATTTTTCCTCTGACTGTACTTTTTAAAGTTACACTCGTTTCGTTATTTGGAGGCCGCTGTTTATGGTGATTGAATAAGTCAGATTCCACTTTTATTACATTTTTTAACCAGCGTTTTGGGAATCAAACTCTGCAATTCCTTCCATTTTCACTGCAAGTCAAAAACCTTGGTGATAATGCACAAAGGGACTGCTATTTCTCATAATCAGGCCCACTGGTTTATGATGGCTGAATGAGTCAAATTGTGTTTTTATTACATGGGATTCTGGAACCTTTAACAGTACTTTGGGGATCACACTCTCTAATACTGTCCGTTTTTCTGTGAAAATCGAAACCAGTGGTTTTGGTTATTTGTGCGATCAGTCACAGTTAGCGATGAAGAAACATTTATTCGCAAAGGGCTCATGAATTTCAATTAAAATTTATGTAACTACAGAACTTGTATTCAGAACTGAAAACTCATTCGTTCTTGATATTTCCAAACAGAAGTTTCTATAATATCCAAAATGATCATATATTTGGCCCTTCAAATGTTATGATAGTTTTGTGAGCTATCTGCTCCTTCTGTAATCAGACACTAACCCCTAGTTGCTTTGTTAACCAATAAACATGTGCTTAACCTATTGAGAATATTTAAGCTCCACTAATCCTCTTGCTCTAAACAAACAGAAAACTATCCTTGTTCTTTTCAGAAGCCAATCCAGCTAGTATCGCTGCTCTCCAGAACAATCAACATGTTGTAACTCATTTCAGTATCTGCTCTTTACAGCCTTGGTGCAGTAATCGGGGGTTACCTTTGTGTTATTAAAAGTTTTCGGGAGAATTCCCACCTGCTGGTTAACCCCAAGTATGTGTTTTTTGTTGCAATTGTAAGCTGTGCGGTTTACCACCTCACTACCTTGCAGCTGATTACAATGAAAAGCAGCTGTTAAGTGGCGTAAGGAAACATTTAAGCCCTTTTATTTGCAAAGGGGGGAAGAGAGCAGGCCAGGGGTTTACTTAACCATTTTGCTGAAATGTGCACATGGCAAGGGTACCAACACCCAAATTTGACAACCAAAGAAATGGAAGCAGTTATTTAGGAAGTGAGAGAAAGACAGGCTGTAATTTTTGCTACAGAAAGGCACCCTCCCCGAAAATAATCAGCCCAGTAAGTTCGGGGGCAGACTGCTGATAAAATAAATGCAGTGCCCAAAATGCAGCAGACTTTGGCAGGGGAGGAGGGGAGCTGGGAAAGAGAGAGAAGATAGCGAGGAGTGAATCTTTACTTTTTACTTTCTAGGCAGAAGACGGGAGGTAACGGATCGGCTTCCCATTTTATACTCCGCCTGATTATTGTTTAAATGGAAAAGGGGCATGGTGTAAAACAGGCAATCCGCTAATCCTCATTTTCCGCCTGGTGATATAAGTGAAAATTCACCACTAGTGTGAACCTAGGGGTGAGGGTGGAGGAAAAAAGTGCTTCTGTAAACCATTGAAAGGGGGAAGAATGGCTCTGTGTCATTGTGACAACTATTTTAAAAACATTTAGCAGTCAGATTTAACAACGGAATATGAATACACATCCCCAATAGCCCACAATTTCTCTGCAAGAAATGAGAAAAAAATCCACACAATTTTTGCCACAATCTTCCAAAAACAAATAACAAATAATGGAATATAAATAGAGTCACAGAGTGCAAAAGCAAGGAAGTCATGATGAACCTTTATAAAACACTGGTTCGGCCACAACTGGAGTATTGTGTCCAGTTCTGGGCACCGCACTTTAGGAAAGATGTGAAGGCCTTAGGGAGGGTGCAGAAAAGATTTACTAGACTGATTCCATGGATGAGGGACTTTAGTTACTTGGATAGACTGGAGAAGCTGGGGTTGTTCTCATTGGAACAGAGAAGGTTGAGAGGAGATTTGATAGAGGTATTTAAAATCATGAAGGATCTAGACAGAGTAGATAGAGAGAAAATGTTCCCATTGGCGGAAGGGTCAAGAACCAGAGGACATAGATTTGAGGTGATTGGCAAAACAACCAAAGGTGACATGAGGAAAATCATTTTTAAACAGCGAGTGGTTAGGATCTGGAATGCACTGTGGGGGTGTGGGGGGGGTGGGCTGGTGGTGGAGGCAGATTCAATCACGGCCTTCAAAAGGGAACTGGATAAGTACTTGAAAGGAAAAAATTTGCAGGGCTACGGGGATACGGCGGGGGAGTGGGACTAGCTGGATTGCTCTCGCATAGAGGTGGCACAGACTCGATGGGCCGAGTGGCCTCCTTCTGTGCTGTAACCTTTCTATGATTCTATGATTCTACACCTGCAGTTTAAGTTGTAACGAATCTGTGCCTTGCTGCACTTTCAATGTAGCTAAATGTTATAGTCCTGTGTGGAGGGCTGCTTGAGTTGCCAACCATTGCTCGTTTTCTATGTTGGCGAGTATACATTATAACTAGGGGCCCAAATCGCCCCCCACTACTTTAGAAGAGTCAACAGTCGGTGGAATTGGACAGCCCTATCAGGGTTTTGTTGCTGGTCAGTGGGAAAGCTGATGAAGGTGTTGGCTCTCCTCAATAAAATAGCTGTCATCTGAATGATGCATCTATACGTCACGGAGGAGAGAAGGCTCTTCCACATTCCACTAAAAAAACTGAATGATTCTACACAGATATTATGCATTTTGTTTATGCAGGTATACTATTACCTTTCTTTTTAGTAAACTGGAGTTTCTCTCTGTCTCTGTCAATCTCAATTAGGCATGGGATTCAGCTCTTTTATTTTAATTGGCTACAGAACTGGTTTCATTGAGACCAAACCAAATCTAGAGCCGTTCATTAAGCAGGGTGTTTAGAAAATAAACATTTTTTCAGCAAAACTAAAGTCACAGATATTTTAATAATAATTCAGTGCTTCCAGGATTTCCCTTTTTTAAATTAACCTTTTCTGCTGTATTTTTTTTTGTTCAATCTTTGATAGACTCTGATACATCTAAAATTTTTTTTTATTCGTTCATGGTGCGAGGCCCATCCCTAATTGCCCTTGAGAAGGTGGTGGTGAGCTGCCTTCTTGAACCTCTGCAGCCCGTATGGTGAAGGTTCTCCCACAGTGCTGTTAGGTAGGGAGTTCCAGGATTTTGACCCAGTGACGATGAAGGAATGGTGATATATTTCCGAGTCGGGATGGTGTGTGACTTGGAGGAGAACATGCAGATGGTGTTGTTCCCATGTGCCTGCTGCTCTTGTCCTTCTAGGTGGTAGAAGTCACGGGTTTGGGAGGTGCTGTCGAAGAAGCCTTGGCGAGTTGCTGCAGTGCATCCTGTGGATGGTACACACTGCAGCCACTGTGCGCCGGTGGTGAAGGGCGTGCATGTTTAGGGTGGTGGATGGGGTGGCAATCAAGCGGGCTGCTTTGTCCTGGATGGTGTTGAGCTTCTTGAGTGTTGTTGGAGCTGCACTCATCCACGCAAGTGGACAGCATTCCATCACACTCCTGACTTGTGCCTTGTAGATGGTGGAAAGGCTTTGGGGAGTCAGGAGGTGAGTCACTCGCTGCAGAATACCCAGCCTCTGACCTGCTCTTGTAGCCACAGTATTTATATGGCTGGTCCAATTAAGTTTCTGGTCAATGGTGACCTCCAGGATGTTGATGCTGGGGGATTCGGCGATGGTAATGCCGTTGAATGTCAAGGGGAGGTGGTTAAAACAGTTCAACCACCCTCAACCAATCAAAATACATTACGAAATAATAACAATGGCAAAGTTTGAAGTGCAAAGTTTCAGTTGTTACACACATACAGCAAATCAACTGATCTTACTGATACTAGCCTAGAAAGAACTAAAGCAATCACAGTTTCAGAGTATCTATTGACATCACTATTCTGCCAATGAGTTGCACTGTGTCAGCCAATGAGTTGGAGGTGGGGTGGGACTTACGGCAGGATTCACAGCAAACATGGGGGGTTAAATTCGCTAACCCCCAAATCCGGGCACGGGGGTCGCGGTGTGCGATTAACCCACGCCCGGTCGTTGAGATGCAGGCAGCACATGAGATCCGTACTGCCTGGTCATTTACCTGATTCCTGCAAGCAGCCAGGCCTAGCTGCGCTCTTCAGTGGTTGCTCACCAGCAGGGGGGCCTCGATATCGCACGAATGGCTATCACCACGTAAGGGCAGCCTGCACCTCTTAAAGGCAGCCTGCACCACTTCTTCGCAAAATATAAGATACGGGTCCACACGGAGTCTAAACGGAGATCAGACATCACACGTAAAACGTAAAACACTGGTGCAGGTCTTTGCCTTAGACAATTCAACTCCATTTCTACAACATGCACTTCACTCAAAAACTATCTGAAATAATCAGTCGCAATGATATCTCCTCTTTAATACAAAAACCATTTAAAAACTCCCCCTACAATATACATTCACTAAAACATGCCCTTTGTGGCAATTCCAAAAAAATGCAAGATAAGCAGTGCTTAAACTACACAATCAGGTCCCTATAACACATGCTGAAATATCAGAATCTTGTTTAAAATAATCTCTCGCACAAACAATATAAAATACAGTCTATAAAATATTCTACAACATAAAAGAACTATGATATATTAAAATCTCTAATATATCCAACATAGGTCATGGCTCCTTCGCTAACAAAAATATGTTAGATGTCTATAAGCACAGGCTTCCAAAGAAGAATCTTTGGTAGGGCTCCCAAAGACAGCTCTATAGAGAGATCTTTGTTGATCTTACCAGCCCCTCTGAAATGTGCTCTCCTATGTATATAATCTCTCATGTAACATGCATTGCTTATATATAATGCAATGGAAGGATTCAGGACAGCCAGAACAGCATTAATGTTGCATGACAAATACTGGTGACATTATTAGATAGAAGAGAGAAGTAAAGCCTATTCGGTTTTGCAAACTGAGCAGTGCACTAAACACACTGGATAGGGATATTGATCACATCTTTGCTGAGGCCTAGTTCACTTCAGCAATACAGCGATTCACCTACATTATCACATCTATTAACATAAGAGGCTTTGCACACATAATTCAACATTGCATCAAATACATATTAAAATCACTCATAAAATGAAGGAGTTACACTCCCAATGGAATTCCTTTATTTTATAAGTGGTTTGCTTATATATCTGGTGCCAGTGAGTTCTCCAAATGTCCGGGAAAACATTCATCCCTCAACAAAACCGAAACAGATTAACTGGTCATTTACCTCATTTGCTGTTTGTAATTGACTGCTGCATTTGCCTACATAATAGCAGTGGTTACACAGCAAAAGGAATTCATTGACTGTTGAATCTCTCAGTATTTCGTGAGGTTGTGAAAGGTGCTATATAAATGAAAACTCTTTCTTTCTGTGTAGTTGTGCCAGAATTTGAATCAGTCTGCAAATGTCCACTGCAAACAACTCCATTACTTTTAAACTGTATATATGTTTCTACTTTTTGACATATTAATGCAAATTTGCCTTGAAACTAGCTCTTTGAGTTCAAATCAAATTCATTTGTCCCTTATTTTAAAGGAGGCACTAACTCATTTAAAGTAACTAGGTTAACATCTCTGTTAAAATAGAGGACAAAGGAATTCGATCCAAACACATTAAGCAGTTATGCAGTCATGAATTTTTCAATCTATTTCCCTCCTCATCTCTCACATATTGCATAACCGAAACTATCAGAGTCAAGGGACGTTACGATTTATAAGAAGCAACATTCTAGCTGTATGCAGACATCTTTATGTCATTGGTAATTATTTTTAAAAGTGTTCCCTCTATAAAGCGCAGGTTGTTTTAAGGAACAGGTCCAAATGTTTGATACACTATACAACAGTAGCGGCAAATTTTGATATCGGTGCTGAACAGTGTCTACCGCACTATGTGCGGTTTCCTCCTAGATCCTGATCAGGTTTTCTCCTGTATAAACCCATAAGTGAAAACTCACAAAGAAAAATATGGAAAGAATCAATTGACTTTGATGGTTAAGTAGTAAAGTGATAGTTTTTCATCTATTGAGTATGAATGGGCATGAAATATGGCCATATAAAATCTGCTTAGTCGATCTCTGACTGTTAATTAGCCTCTGTCACAACTTGCTGCACCATTTTCAATTCTGGAAACACGATTCTGTCATGTTAGAATCTAGTAACAAACAGTGGGACCCTGAACCTGGTTTTGCTATTTTATTATTCCTGTCCACCTTATACATGATTTTCTGTAAATGTGGGAGTGCAGCAGAATGACCCAGTTTAACCATACACATACAAAACATTGTATTTTAATCTCCTCCCATCCCACCTATTAGCAGCACTACACGGCAGGTGAGTATGGGTGCAAGCCAGATGATCAATAATTACGTGACTAAAGCAGCAATGCTACACTGCAAGGACTTTGGCTAATAACACACAGGCACACATAGCCCAGTTAAAAACAAAGTGCAGCGCCACAAAACACAGTAAACAATTGCAGAGTGAAACCATGTTTTCAAATGGAGATTAGTGTCTCCAATTTAAGCCTAATCAATCTACAACACACAACATCTTGAGTTACACCTTATAACGCCACCTTGGGGACTTATGGTTGCATTGTGATACTGCTACTGGAAGTAAGAACAGGGACTAGAAATACACCTCAAATGTTGTGATTTTAAATTGAGTAGAGAAGCTGAGAGACCCTGGGATGCAAATGCACAGATCATTAAAGGTGACAGCATAAGTTGACAAGATCATAAAGAAGGCAAATGGAATCCTTTATTTTATATCTAGAGGCAGAGAATACAAAAGCAAGCAGGTTATATTGAATTTATACATATTTTAGTTAAGCCGCAGATGGATTATCGAGTACAATTTTTCACATGCTATTATACGAAGGATATAAAAGCAATGAAAAAGGGGCAAGATTCATTCACTAGGATGTTACCAGAGATGTGAGGTTACGGTTATGAAGAGAGATTTGAGAAATTAAGGCTTTTCTCACTCGAGCTGAGGTTTAAAGGGTGACCCGATAGAATGTTTTCAAGATTATAAAGGGTATGATAAGGTAATTAGTGATAGATTGTTTCCACTAATCAGTGAGATGATAACAAGAGGGAACAAATTTAAGATAATCACAACACAAATTAAAGGGGAGAATCAAAAACGTTTCTTTGCACAGCAGCTGGTTAGAATGTGGAATTCCCTGTCATAAACCATTGTTGAAGCAGAGTTCCAAAAATTCTTTTAAAATGGAATTAGATAGTTGCTTGAAAATGAGGCCTATGAAAGGATACCAGTTGATTTCCCCTGATGCTGCACAAGGCAATCACATGTGGTCTTCAGATGAAGCGGGGTTAGAGAGCGAGGGATTGGCCCAGAGCCTGCAGACGTAATATGTAATATTATTTTTATATAATACTTTGATTTTATATTAATATTCGTAGTTTAATAGCTAGACGGTTGTCAATTTAGGAAGCAGAGGAGTAAAGTTAGTTTGAGCGTAGGAGTTTCTCTGCAGGGCAGGCTGTCGAGCTGGGAGACTGAGGTGTTACAGCGTCACCACTGACAGGACAGTGTAATTACAGCATGACAAGTTTACACAAGCAGTTTTCATTACAAATGCCAAAAGAAGAATTTGTAATGGGGAAAAGTTGGCACAAAAATGTGACAAAAATGTGATAACATAAAGTTTATTTTATTCATTCTTGGGATGTGGGCGTCGCTGGCAAAGCTCGCATTTATTGCCCCTAAGGTTTTACAGGCAGAACGAGCGCGCAGACATCAGATTTTTAAGGTATTCATAGTTGATTTCCCGTGTGTTGCACTCAAGAAATAGGGTAGATTTTTGTCTTCCCTGCCTGGGTGTTATGGGCCTCCTGGATCAAAAATCCAGCAGGGAGGGTCACACACCCGATTCATTTAAATGGAAGGAAAATCAGGTGGATTCCTTTACTGATGTGCAATCCTCCCTGCCAGCTGTTCCTCACTGTGTTCTGCCCAAGTGATGTATAATGCGTTAAAAGCAAAAATCTACCCTCTGGAGCCAAGACTTTGTGTAGTTTTCAGGTGAATCAAGATTTGAGGGCAGCTGATAATTGGACTGGGGCACACCAATGTAATTTAGTCTCCATTTTAATATCATACATTCTGTCCTTATTTTTATATCTCCATTATAAATATCAACATATGAATTTATAATAGAAAAAGTTGACAGGAAGTGTTTACAGATATAAGGTTTTAATACATTATACAGGTAAATGGGGAGCAAGCAGGAGAGTGGCTTATTGCAGGAAAGTACTGGCGTAGGTTTAATAGGCTGAATGACCTGTTTCTGTGCTGTAACATTCTATGATTCTACAATTCCCTGTTTGGGAGGAATCCCAGTTCAGATCATTGGGATCTTTCCACAGTTCATGAGATTGGGAATGGTAACTTTAACTGCTGGCCCCAGCTCTCCAGCTGACATTGAAGTCCATTGCAAATATATCTAAACAAACATTAAACAGTCACCTGAAGGCACATAATAATTCCACATAGCACTGCAAATAAAATGTTTTTAGCTCTCTGTCATTAATAATATGTCAGTGTCAGTGTACGTAATGAAACAGAAAGCAAAATAAAATCTCATCCTACTTATGCAGCATTTCTACAGTGAGAGGCCTCACAGGGTACTACAGGAATAACAATGACATTCCATGAGCCTTTCTGTTAAAAATTTATGCCTGAACATTTTTAATTTTAAAGCTATAGTATTAAGATAAAATTTGATGGCATGGGAGAGAATAACATTATTTTTGCTCTTTTTTTTACATGAAAGATGAAACAGTACAAAGCTCCCACAACCTTTATTTCAGACTCGATAATAAAAGTACTAGCCTGGGCACGTCCAGTCTCACCTCACACATCAGGCATGAGATGCACACATTTCAGCCCCATGTCATGCTCTCAGGCGGTGTTTGAAACTCAAGCCAAACCACTGATGAATTGCTTCATAAGTGAGGGTGTCAAATCATAGGAACAACACTCAGGTGGACTGAAAGTGACTAGAACAAACAGGGCACAAGTTAAGACTTCTCCCTCTTTCCCCATCTGTGAGATAGAGATGATGACTGATCTCACCTTTCTTTACTCACAGATCAACAATCAGGCCCTGTATATCAGTTTTGAGTATCTACACTCTACTTCTCTGATAGACACTATTTCACTGGTCTAACTGGGCTGTATACATGCTAGTCTCGAGATACAGTATCTCCGATATTCCAAACCCATTTTCTTTCATTT
Source organism: Heptranchias perlo (assembly GCF_035084215.1). Taxonomy (NCBI): domain Eukaryota; kingdom Metazoa; phylum Chordata; class Chondrichthyes; order Hexanchiformes; family Hexanchidae; genus Heptranchias; species Heptranchias perlo. The sequence goes on along the minus strand of NC_090340.1, from coordinate 52,645,531 downwards.
ATTTATTCAAACCTAGTCTCCCAGAGTGAACGAGGAGCAGTTTTATTCTGCTGATCCTGGTTTGCTACATGCTAAATCTTTTTGAAAAGCATAGTTGTAGCGTCAATACCCACAGTGCAGGATACCACTGAGGATGAAAAGAATACAAAATAAGATAATGTAAATCAAGGAATAGTAGTTCAGTGATGCCAACCTTGAGAAGCCTGTAGAATGTAAGAGGAAGAGAAGACCTGAAGGAAGTAAGGAATTCCACAATGTTAAGATCCTGAGAATCGCTGGGTCCCTAATTTAAACATTCAATTTAATTCAAAAAGGTGACAATTACTATGATCCACTTCATTTTATGTCTCATAGGAGTGGACAATAAAGAAGCTATTTTACTCATATGGCCTAACTCACACGTGGGTTTTACAATGGGAGCAGTGATTCAGAACATTGTAAATCCTATTCATCTATCCCCAGCATAAAATAACACCATCATTCTTTCTTGTGCTTTGTTCACCCTGAATTTAATCTGTATTCTTGCTTCTCACAAAGAAGTTAACCCTTGAAAATAGTTTTATGATTGAAACATTACAAGTGTAACAGTTGGAATTGGTCCAGAGAGCTATAAATCCTACTCCAGTCACAATTGAACCCTTGATGGTTTTTTAGCACAGCTGATTTCTGCTTCTAGTTTTAGCTCCACCTTTTCCAGGTTAGAGGTCATAAGTTCATAGTTCTATGCTGTTCACAGTACTTAAACTGAATATACACATTTAACTCTTGCACATCATAGAACCGTAGATAGTTTGCAACAATTTAAAGAAGAAATCATCAACTTATAGTTACCATCTGGTCTTCATGGAAAGTTGTACAGTAATAAAACACGACTACATTGGTGTATAGAAATCATTTTCTTCCTAATTGCAAATGTTCAAGATGGAGAAAAATTCTGATGCATGTAGAAAAACTCTACATTTATACAGGATCCAGGACAAATAATTGGGAAATAATTTTGATTAAAGAACATAGCACCTTTGCACATTTATTTTCTGCACCTTTCCAAAAACGGAATCTTTGGAAAAATGTCTTAAAGTGCACAATGTATTGAAAGGTAAATGTAGGGTTAATTTGTCATTCAAAGCAGGATAACTGCAGGCCTACACAAAGAGTTTATTTTTCATCAACAAAGAATAATGATAAAGAATAGCAATACACTTTTATACATCTTCACTAATCCATGTTCAGTGCAGCCTATTACTTGGGTTTAATAAAACAATGCAAACAGGTCAATCCATTCATTGTTGCTTCTCCTCTTGATACTGGTGAGAGTCAACAAGTGAGTTAATTTACACCTTAACCTCAAGTGCTTATAAGAATGTCTGGAGTACAGGGTCAGAAGTCATAGTAGGGGGACAGCAATTAATTGCAAAGTCAAGTGTAACTAATTAGACATTCAGCACAGTATTTAGGGATTAGGAAATTTCACATCCCCCCTTCCATTCCAGAATTAGATTTCAAAGTTCAGAGCTGCTTCTTTAGGCTGTGAATATAGAGCTCCTACTACTTCCTAAAAGAGCATTCTGTTAAAACAAAACACTTAACTAATTTACAGTGACAACTGGAAGGGTTTTTGGAGTCATTTTTATATAGCAGTTCTGGTGTCAGCACAGGGCATGCTTTTAATGTCAATGGATGTGGAATTTGAATTTTGTGTGCTAATATGTTTGGTGGCTGACTTGTTAACCTGAATCAGAACATGGCAAGAATCACAGGAACAGGAACAGGCCATTCATCCTATCGAACCAGTTCCACCATTTTGTTTGTCACGGCAGCGCTATCTTTTTAGTTCCAAGTTTCTGCCTCTTTTCCATATCCCTTAATATCCTTACTTTCTAAGTAAGTATCTGTCTTCCTTTTAAATAGCTCAATTGACTTTGCACCTATGGCCTTCTGGGGCAGTGTGTTCCACATTCTTGCAACCCTTTCAATTTTTCCTGAATTTGTTTTTAACCACCTTAGTTTGAAGTCTAAGAATAGGTGCCCTCATTCTGCATTCCCTTCCTAGAAGAATGAATCATTCCTCATTCGGCCTGTCAATTCCCTTCATTATTTTAAACACCTCAATCAAATTACCTTTTAATCTCCTCACCTCTAGGGAATATAATCCAGTAAAACTCAGTCCCTTCATCCCAGGGATTATCCTAGTGAATCATTGATGGACTTTTACTAAAGCCAGAATATCCTTCCAAAAGTGGCGTGCAAAAAACTGAATATAATATTCTAAATTCAATCTGAACAATGCTTTGAATAACTGCAGAGTTACTTCCTTGCTTTTACATTCTTGTACCTCTTGTGATGGAGCCAGAATCCCATTATCCTTTTTGGGAACATTTTATACTAGCAGACATGTTTTTAATGACTTATATACCTGGACCACTAAATCACTTTATTTACCAACTCTGCTCCTAGTGTTTCCCATTTAGATTGTCATACTTATGTCCAAAGTGTACTATCTCACACTTTGTTACTTTAAACTGCTGCTGTTGTTCTGTGCACTTGTTTAATCTGTGTCTGTTTACAATTTTCTGCTCTTTTCCACAATTCATTCTCTGTTATCACTACGTACACTCTACCAAAAAGAATCCGTACATAGCAACCACAGAAAAATAAATGTGGCATTTTGATATTAAAACTAGTTTTCAATATGTGATAACCTATATATTGATGTTTATGAGAGAACAGCACCTGTCAGTTGTGTTTTACAAATTTAAACCACATTTTTAACATTTGAGGAAGAAAGAAGAAAGCATATGGGAAATGAAACCAGTCTTTACCTCAAGCAGCTGGGACTGCTCACACATTAGCAGATCTTTAATCCTAATGACTATTAGAAATCAACCTATTAAAAAATAGACTTATCTCAAACACCCACATTCAGCCTGCTTACAAGGCCCGTAAACTCAAATTACCCAGAAACTATCCATCTCCACCCACACGGAGCTGTTTCCAGGGTACGTTTTCTCCTCCTCCGTTCCCACCATTTCACATCTGGCCTGAGCAGGGCAGATCCTGCCATTAGAAAAGCAAAGCCAACACCCCAGCAAAACAGCCACCTCACGGAACACCCAAGTTGACACAGTGTGAGAGGAGGCCTAATACATACCACATGACTCGATGCTGCACTTTTCTGCCATTAGCATAGCCAAAGGGAAAACCAATTATAACACAACTGTTTGGAACTATATGAGAATGTCAGGATAAACAATATTATCATTTTGATCAACCTTGGCTGGGAGGAACATCTGGATTGAAGCTGAGAGAGATATGTACCCTACTTGACTTGGGTTAAAGCTGCTTAAAACAAATCAAACCACACACAATGTAACTGTTAGAAATTTTCATGCCATCACCATAAAAAACCTCCCCTAGGGCAGAATGCAAAATGAAACTGCCCCTTATAGTAACATTTCCAGCTCCAGTCTGCAGCAGATCACATTTCACGTTCCTTGCATACTTTAATAAGTTGGCAAGATCTGAACTGTCTTTTAAAATTTAATATCTGGAGTTAAACCCTCTTGATATTTTTTTTCTCCTCTCCCCCCATCAATGCTATAAAATAATATGGACAGGTGAGCCATGGGGCAAGAGTATGAAGCTTTCCTCTATCCTACATGCCTTAAAAGGCAGAATTGTGACATTGTTCATTTATAGCGTTGACAGGACGACAATTCAGCTCTGGAAAACCATAATCGAGTGAGACATGGGAAGTGAAGCGGTTCCATAAAAAAGTCATTTGGGATTTGTTTTAATTTGGAAAAATGGCCCTCTAACCTTTATTTGACCCCAGCAACAGCATTTGTGCTGTATCAGTGAATATTATGAAAAATTACATTGTTTGAGTTTTTTTTAATCTTTGAATATTTCAACTAAGGAGAATTCTTCTTTATGCTCTAATCATAATTTAACTTCTACAGATTTGAACATGAGTTGCATTTTAACAATAGATCATCATTGTTTTATCCAGCCATATAGCAATGTGCTGTTATAATTTTATAGCAACCAGATCAAAATCTTCCTAATTGAATAATGCAGAAATATGGGGGTAAAAGATTTTTAGTTGGCTCACTCTAAAAGGAAGCATACTTCTATGACATTTTGATATAATTCTGAATCTAAGTAGTGCACTGTATAAAATTTCAGCCACTAAATAATAGCTCATATTATATGACAATTTAAAGATATTAGCAGCGGGATTTATTTAATGGTTTTTCACAGCATTCAAGTAAGTTTCTTAAAATAGAAACAAAACAGATTGTTACTTCAATAGAAATTAAAAATATGCAGGTCATTACAACTGAAAATCTAGACACAATTGCTGAACTAATTTGCATTCTGCAATATATTACATTGCTTACAGTGCCTCAATATATCCATATATTATTAAAATTCTTGCATGAGGCACACACATCTTGCCCACAAACTTGACTTCCCGTTGTCATGATTTTTGGTCATGCTTCGTATTAACATTTACCATTATAAATTGCTATGTCAACATTTCCCAAACACACACCCTCTGCTTTTAATATTCTTTCTCTTGTTTTTCAAAATTATTTGAAGTAAAGCTATTGAAAAGAAAGTGCTGGAAAACAAAGAAAAATATTCCATCACCATAGCTGATTGAACAACACTGATGGGCCCTGGGAAATTAGGCACATTGCACATGCAAATTCAACTCATAAAGTCACAGGTCTATATTCGCAAAAATATCAATCCGGGCTTTTGGAAGAAACTGAGGCCTTCAAGTGAAAACTTTAATGAAGGCATTAAAGATAATTCAGTGAATAAATTAATCATGTTATTGTGAACTACTGCACTATTTTATTTTTTTTTAAATCATTTTCTTCATGCCCTTATTTTGGACAAAAAATTTCAGTTACTGAGGAAAAAAAGGCAGATGAAAAACAATTTGGAAGTATTTTGAGTGATTTGTGGGATCCTGGGCCTAAATTTGAACTGGGAGGTGGGATCTCAGCAGGGGGATCAATAATCGAGTGGGAAACCCAGAGAAAAATATTGTGCAGTTTCCCGAATGATCGCAACTCAATTGAAGCCACTTAACTCAACTTCCGGGTTTCGCGTCCTCAAGCTGCACAGGGTCATGACACGTTTAAAGCCCACTATTTAAAGGGCCACTCCAACAATGCATTTTGAAGGAGAAAGGTGGCTATAATGACTATGCAATGTTCCAGAGCTAAGGCAGCACCTAGGTTCTCCAACGCCACCCTGGAGACATTGCTGGGCACAATGAGAAGCAGGAGGGAGCTGCTTTATCTATCAGACAGGAGTAAGAAACCTGGGTCTGTTACAAAGAAGGCGTGGCTAGAGGTGGCAGACCAGGTCAGCAGCAGCAGCAGCAGCACGTGCCCCGATCATGGCTGCAATGCAGAAAGAGATTTAATGACCTAACCAGGTCAGGAAAAGTGAGTACAGCTACTGATTGACCTGCATTCCATGGTGAACATTACCCCCCCTCACCTGCCCTGCGAAGCCTACTCAATTATATCATTCCTCACACCCGCTTAAGGCTCAGTGTCAAGATGCCTTCACTTTCTGTGCACTTCTTCACCCCCCAATTTGTGCACCCACCTCTCCCACTCACCCCAATCCTGATCCAATGTGATCAATCTGTCTGATCGTCACCCTCTGATGCATTTGCTTCATTGTCATTGTCATCCTGACCCAAAGCAATGCACCCATCGAGTGACCACTTCAACCTCACTCACTCACACGTCTGTACTTTCTCCCATTGTAGGAGAAAAGATTGTGAAATGCAAGGAAGAGGACGAGGACTGGAGGGGGGCCTCCACAAATAGTGGCCCTCACAGAAGTGGAGGAGGAGGCCTTGGAGATAAGTCGTACGGTGGAGTGCCTGGCTGTCGGGGATGCCGAGGCTGGCACCCCGCAAACGTCTGGTGACAGAACTTTAACATCCCTCACACAACATGGATTGGTGTAGGTAAGTGCAGCAATGTCTGTGATGGAGAGAATGGAGTTGAGGTAAAAATCAGATCAGCCATGATCTCATTGAATGGCAGAGCAGGCTCGAGGGGCTGAATGGCCTACTCCTGCTGCTATCTCTTATGCTCTTATGGTCTTATGGTCACTGGCCTTACAAGGCATCACACATGTCCTCCAAATTGTTGTCCAGCAGGGTGGTCGGAGTGATACGGCCCTGGCCCAGGAGAGAGATGATGGCGAAAGGGACATGGAAGTGGGGATGCTAATCAAAGTGCTCCCACGTCTCACCCATTGCCCCCCTCAACCGGTACCCACAATTCTGCCTCCTTTCCTGATGGCCGAGTCTGCCCCTGCACAGGTACAGGTGGCTCCAAAACCCAGAGGTCATAGGCCGAAAGCATCTAAGCAGTCTGGGCATTAATCTGAGCAACTTTTTTTTTATTTGTTCATGGGATGTGGGCATCGCTGGTAAGACCAGCATTTATTGCCCATCCCTAATTGCCCTTGAGAAGGTGGTGGTGAGCCGCCTTCTTGAACCGCTGCAGTCCGTGTGGTGAAAGTTCTCCCACAGTGCTGTTAGGTAGGGAGTTCCAGGATTTTGACCTAGTGACGCTGAAGGTACGGTGATATATTTCCAAGTCCAGATGGTGTGTGACTTGGAGGGGAACGTGCAGGTGGTGTTATTCCCATGTGCCTGCTGCCCTTGTCCTTCTAGGTGGTCGAGGTCACGGGTTTGGGAGGTGCTGTCGAAGAAGCCTAGGTGAGTTGCTGCAGTGCATCCTGTAGATGGTACACACTGCAGCCACGGTGCACTGGTAGTGAAGAGAGTGAATGTTTAAGATGGTGGATGGGGTGCCATTCAAGCGGGCTGCTTTGTCCTGGATGGTGTCGAGCTTCTTGAGTGTTGTTGGAGCTGCACTCATCCAGGCAAGTGGAGAGTATTCCATCACACTCCTGACTTGTGCCTTGTAGATGGTGGAAAGGCTTTGGGGAGTCAGGAGGTGAGTCACCCGTCGCAGAATACCCAGCCTCTGACCTGCTCTTGTAGCCACAGTATTTATGTGGCTGGTCCAGTTAAGTTTCTGGTCAATGGTGACCCCCAGGATGTTGATGGCGGGGGATTCGGCGATGGTAATGTCATTGAATGTCAAGGGGAGGTGGTTAGACTCTCTCTTGTCGGAGATGGCCATTGTTTGGTACTTGTCTGGCACAAATGTTACTTGCCACTTATCAGCCCAAGCCTGGATGTTGTCCAGGTCTTGCTGCATGCGGGCACGGACTGCTTCATTATCTGAGGGGTTGCGAATGGAAGTGAACACTGTGCAGTCATCAGCGAACATTCCCACTTCTGACCTTATGATGGAGGGAAGGTCATTGATGAAGCAGCTGAAGATGGTTGGGCCTAGGACACTGCCCTGAGGAACTCCTGCAGCAATGTCCTGGGGCTGAGATGATTGGCCTCCAACAACCACTACCATCTTCCTTTGTTCTAGGAATGACTTCAGCGACTGAAGCGTTTTCCCCCTGATTCCCATTGACTTCAATTTTACTAGGGCTCCTTGGTGCCACACTCTGCAGCCACAGGGGAAGAACCATGTAAAAGCTGTAGGACGAGGAAGGCTAATGCTTTGTGATCACGAAGGTTATGCACAAGGGTGTCTGACAGACTGTCATGTGTTTCATTTATATTTGGTTTATGTTAACTTCACCTTAAATGTTATGATTCTCACCACCACTGCCACATCCTGCCCATTCTTGAATCCCTTTTGTTAAAGTGCCCTTATATGTGGTTGCTCATGAACAGAGAGACTTGATGCAACCCATAGGGTGCATTTGCAATGGGTGTATGTGTCGTTATATGACTGTTTTGTTTTATTTTTTGCAACCTGGTGGTTGTGGTGGTTCTTACAGGTTGACTTAATACTTGGCTGCAGTCACTTTGCAGGTCTATCCATGAGAATCTATCAAATATGAGTGACCCCCCGTCATGACGAGCAGCCAGATGAGACGCTGCTCTGCCGATGGGTTGCCCATCGTCATCCTCCTCCTCCTCCTCCTCCTTCTCATCTTCTTCTTCAATGTTGATGGCAAGTGCGACTGCTTCTAGAGCGCATGGGACCTCATCCACCGGTAACTCTCTCTGTTGAGCGATGTTATGCAGGATGCAACACATGACTATTATTCTGCACACCCACGCTGGTGTGTACTGAAGGGTTCCCTCAGATCGATCCAGGCACCGGAACGCATCTTCAGCGTTCCTATGGCTTGCTCAGCGACTGACCTGGTGGTGCTGTGGCTGTCGTTGTAACACTTCTGTGCCTCGCTGGTGGGGTTCCTCACAGGTGCCATGAGCCACATCTGCAGGGGCTATCCCTTATCTCCAAGGAGCCATCCATTAAGTGTGTCTTGTGTGTGGAAGAGGGCGGGGATTTTGGATTCGCGCAGAATGAAGGAATCATGGCAGCTGCCTGGGAATTTGGCACACACCTGCAGAAATCTCTTCCAGTGGTCGCACATTGATGGAGTGATATCCTTTTCTGTAGATGAACAGCCCTGGCTCATGTGGAGGTGCTCAGATTGCTACGCAATCAATTGCGCCCTGCACCTGTGGGGAGCCTGCCGGAGAGTGGAATCCCATTGCCCTCTCAGTCTGGCTGATGTTATCGATGGGGAAGTTGACGTAGTGGGATGCCCTGCAAAACAAGCCATCGTGACCTGTGGTATACACTTATGTGTAGATGACTGAGAGATCCTGGTAATGTCACCGGTGGCACCCTGGAAGGATCCGGAGGCGAAGAAGTTGAGGGCAGTAGTAACTTTAACTGCCACGGCCAACGCATGGCCACCAGGCCCAGTCAGGAGCAGCTCTGCATGAAGGAGCCTGCAGATGACTGTGACTACCTGACAACTCAATCTGAGCCTTGATAGGTACTGCTCCTAAGAGAGGTCCAAGAAGTTCAGCCTCTGCCTAACTCTCTCATGAGCATAGTGCCTCCTGCGATGTCAAGCGCTCTATTGTTCCCCTCTCTGCTCTTCTGCAGGTCCTTGTGGCGCACCTCTGTCTTTTGGAGCTGCAACTCCCAGAACTGCATGCCGTGCCTGGCGCAGATGGTGATGTGCCTCCTCCTCAGATGTAATGCTGAATACATCCTTTGTGGCCCCCCATCTTGATCGTGTCACTTTGAGAGGGTCCAAAATGCAGGCAAATATGTCTGAACACAAGAATCCTGAGTGTGAACCAAGAAATCTGAGTCTAAACACTAAGAACTCCCAGCCAAAGGTTTGTCTGAGAGAACTGCTTGCCTTGCTGCAAAAACTCACCTTTTATCCCCATTTGTCAATTATTAGTTTAAATGTCCAAATAGCTGCAGGCTGCAACTCGCCTCCGTTTCCATGGTATGTTTTGGAGGCCACAGGAGACATGTTCAGGCAGAGTTAAAATCATTTGTCTGTCTCAATCCCCACAAAATTTAATTGATTCAAGTACTTCAGCGATATTAATTGCCCCTTTAAATGTTAAAACCAGCGGAACTTCTGGGTTTCCAAAGCCCGCATGCACCAGACGAGTTTGGGTGAAACTCATTTTTCAGTGCGTTGGAGCCAGGACTCATTCCCACTCCAAACTTTAAAAGAAATTACTGCCCCCCCCGCCCCGCCCCCAACCCACCCGTTCTTCTGGGTTAAAATCATGCCTCTGGTGGCCAGATTATACAATCATAAGATGTCACCCTAAAAATAGCATCTATTGTATGTTATATAGTGTGACACTTCTGATATTGAAATTGTCTAACACAGGATCACCTGCAGGAATAACAGGTATGGCAAGTGCTACTCATTTAGAGTTTAGAAGAATGAGAGCCGATCTTATTGGAACAGATAAGATTCTGAGGGGGCTTGACAGGGTAATTGCTAAGAGGATGTTTCCCCTCATAGGGGAATCTGGAACAAGGGGGCATAGTTTCAGAATAAGGGGTTGCCCATTTAAGATGGAGACAAGGAGAAATTTCTTCTCTCAGGGGTTGTGAACCTTTGGAATTCTTTGCCCCAAAGAGGCTAAGTCATTGACTATATTCAAGGCTGACTTAGACAAATTTTTGATCAGCAAGGGAGTCAAAGGATATGGGGAGCAGGTGGGAAAGTGGAGTTGAGGCCAGAATCAGATCAGCCATGACCTCATTGAATGGCAGAGCAGGCTCGAAGGGCCAAATGGCCTACTCCTGCTCCTATCTCTTATGTTCTTATGTTCTTAATGATCTTCTAATGAAATGCCTGCCCCGCTATCAAATTTAATATCAAATAGTTCTATATCTATCCATACATATTAAATTTGGCAGTGTGGCACATGTTTCATTGTAAACCTATTATAAGTAGCCGCAGTATCTGTTATTCCTGTAGGTAGTACTGTGGGCAAATTGTATAGTATGACAGAAAGTAAGTATGACACTGACTGATAATGCAAGACTTTTAATATAAATCTGCAAGTACACTTATGCTAGCGATGCCTTTTTAAGAATACTATACTTCAAAAGATACATGTAGGTGCTGCATGTTCATATCTACACAGTATGTGTAATTATGCCATAGATATTTCCATATTCATTTCTATTATATAAAACAGGCACCAAAAAGTTTAATTATCATCTCTTTTTCTTAGGTAAACTGGTGCATGCTGTATTTATTCTATCAACATTTGCAATTGTTAAAAAGATTAAAAGGTGAAATAATTAATCGTTTTTCTGACTATGAAACCTTTTTTGAAGTTTTTTGCAGTGATAGTGCCTGCACAGCCCATAAAGGGCTGCACTGTGAAGATCTCTATCTCATTCACTGATTCCCACTGTGCCCCCTTGACACTCGAGTTGGAAGCTATGTGTGTGGCAGTGATAGCTGGTTGATATTTTTCACATGTGTAATTTTTTTTACATTTTCATTCATGCAAGATATTATTTTTCGGGGAGGGGATGCTGGGGAAATAACATTTGCATTCATAGAAAAAATGTGGATCTTGTAACAAAATGGCTCCATCACAATATAGCTTAAGCTATTCTTTAGGCTTGGGTAATGATTACAGGAAGATAAGACGACACAATAGGGCTGCATGGTGGAGAGTGGGGGAGGGAGGAGGGGGAGTGCTGCTGCCATCCGACTCTCACCTACACTGCGGGAATTTATTTGCTGGTAATGTCAGACAGCGAACAAGCTTTCGCCTATGAAACAGGAGCCTCGCTCGTGAATGACTAGCAACAGATGGACCCATGTCAAAGATGATGAAGAGTGGTTGTGTAAATGTAACAAATAGGTTAATAGAATGGTGTGGCGCCATGTGCATCATAAAATCTTAGAAGGCTTGTCACAGCCAAATAAATCTCGAGTTTGTAATAGAATAACGCAGTAGTTCACAGCATAGAGTTTCACAGGTGAAGTCAGACATTGATGTATTGCAGGGAAAAGACGTAGAGAATGGACATAAATTCAATTAACAATGCCCCAGATTCAAACAATGGCTTGAAGGTAGGAGGTAAACAATTTTAGCTGGAGGTCAGTGGGGGGAAGAATATTCTGCTCAGATTCAGTAGGTCCAATGGGAATTCAAACTTGTAGTTTTAACCTGACTATTCATCTGCATCCTCAATAATGTCACAATAAGACTTATGTAGTGATGGGTTCGCTGTGTAGTTCACTGGGACAAGAGCAAACAATAATCCAATTGTGCTAAGGCACTTTAATATCAACATGAATGTGGAACTGCAGATCAACGGAATATCTGATCAGAAGGGTAAGAGATTTGTTGCAACAAGTGACTGGTAATCACTCAGAAACTGGCATTTTCACTGCTTCCAGGACTTTTAATACAAAGTTGCAGTGTATGATGGCAAATCACATTACATACAGTGAGTGTAGAAATTCACGGTATTAGTTGTCGGATGTCATCCAGCACCATATCATTTATCTTACAGGTCATTCAAAATTGGTTTATTTTCTATGCAAACAACGGGCATAATTTTAGCCCGGAGTCCTGGGGGGGTGGAATTCCTGTCGGGAAACCCGTAATTCCAGGTTTCCCGGACATCCTTACGATTTTGATGTAAGGATGTTTTTTTTTGCCGGTTTCCCGCCCGACAGGCCGGCCTGATTGACAGGCTTGTTCTCAGTCGGACGGGAGAAGAGCCAGGAAGAGGATGTGTCCAGGTAAGTGTTGGATTGGGGTGGAGGGGGGGGGTCATTCACTGGGGGTCCAGTCACGGGAGGCTGTCAGTCAATGCGGGGGGGAACTGTCAGTCATCGGGGGGGAGGTCAGTCGGTTGTAGGGTAGGGTCAGTCACCGGTGGGGGGGGGGGTGATAGGGGGCCAGTCATCAGCAGGGAAGGGTCACGATTATTGGGGGAGGGTGTCGGCGATCATTGAGGTGGTTCGGAGACCGTGGTGCGGGGGAGGGGTCGCTGCAGGTAGGCTTGTTGGGGAAAGCACTTCTGCTCCTCTGGGCCCATAAGCTGTGCTATGAAGGCACTTACGTGCAGCTTCGGGCCTTCTCGCCTCCTCTCACGTGGCGTGAAGGAGAAGATCCCGGGAATCCCGACCCTCAAGGGCTAAAATCAAAAATGCTTTGAAAATGGAGGCCAGGAGCCTCCTTAAAAGCTTTTAATGCCTGACCCGCCTCATGAGAGTTGGTTGGTCGTCCGTCCCTCGTACCATCCCCATGAAAACCAGAAATGGGCGGTTTGGAGGCGGATTAAGATTTTTGTAATTTTTACTGCCTCCACACCCCCATTTCTCCAGGCTAAAATCATGCCTAATGTGTTTATGCATTTCTTCTATTGGCGGGACAGAGATTAGAAAGTGTTGAATCAGAGGTTCTTGCAAGATGTGTGTTATAAAGGTGCATGTTTTTACACTTGAAGAAGTAGCCAAACCAATGTGGCTTATATGAGAACATAACAGTAAGAAATTCTTGACGTTTAATGGCCTTGATATTCTGCAGTGATTCTTGCTTAACTCCGGTGGGAGACCAACAGAACTCCCAGACCATTTTCAGCAAAAGACCTAATAGAAACCCTGCAGAATTTCAGGACCAATTCCTTTACATTTATTTTTGCTTTTAAAAGACGGTATTAACATCATAATGGGGCCAAAAATCCTCAGCCCTGCTCCGCCAGTCGAAATGTGGCTGAGCAAGCATCGGTGACCTTTATTCCTGACACCACGAGGATTTCCATGGTCATGGTGGGGTTAAGTAATTAGCAGGGGTCTAGTGGTTGCCCGTGCAAGAATGGGCACATTTAAGACACCAGTTGTAGGTGCCAATTAATGCCCTTTGTTCGGAGGCCAGAAGGATTTTTCATCAATATTCTTCTGCTGGGCAGGCCAGGACCCAGACCAGGACCCCTGGGTAGGCCCCAGTTTCATTGCTGAACTGACCCTTATGCTGGATTCATCCCAGTGCCAAGTCACTGAATGGTAGAGAGGCATGTCCTGCCCTCAGCCCCATCCTCTCAATATCATGGGCTATATTTGGGGCAGATAGCGGTTCCACCCACCCCATGCCTCATTGGGAATTGGTTGCCAGCGGGATTCTGAGCTGAGACCCAGTATTACTGGGTCCTATCAGAATTCCTATCCCTATTAGGCCTCTTATGCTTGACTTCTGCTGGGGATCCACTCATTTTCTGCCTCATTACATTTAATCCTATCAGAGTGATATTTATTTAAATGTCCATTAACCATTCTCTGCTGAATTTACTTTATATTGTAAAATACGAATTTCAAGCCACATACCATATAAATAGAATAATAGCACTTGCATTTATTTAGAACCTTATCACATTGAAATGTCTAAAAACATTTCACACAACAAATCACTTTTGAAGTGCAGAGACTGTTGTTATGTGGGGCAATAGAGTGACGGACAGATTAAACATGATTATTAAAACGCACAAAATATAAATAGTATAATGTAATGGTAAAATAGAACAATAAACTGGCAGAATGAGTAATGATGAAATAAAATGCTCAACAATTGCAAGACTGGACTAGTTCACGCAAGTTATTTGAAAGCCAAGATGATGTTAGCGCCTTCAGTTTTCTGTTATTTATTTTTATAACACTTTGTATCCATTGCAGATTTTGCACAATGTGAGCACAAGTCCATCAGGTCCCCGTATTGGAGGTACACGTCTTTTTCACAAACTGAGATGACACTCAGTAGTGGTGAACACACACTGTGATTTAAACTAGACCTTATGGTCATTAAATAGGTGTATTCCGCAAAATTCCAATAAACCGCCGATACAGCTAAATCATACGGCAGTCATTGCTTTCACAAGGGAAATTTACTGGCCTGATTTGCCTGACTAATAATATAATAGAATGCGACATTATGAGATTCATTGATACATAAGGGGGTTGCACTAATTAACATGTGTGAGATATAAAATAACTTTGTGGAAGTTGTAAACATGAGCTGGTATTCAGTGTTGCCTCATCCTTGTAAAATGACAGGCAATTAGTGCATGTTACAAATATCATGAAACGAAGTAAATTTGGAATATTAGTCGTAGGTTACAAGTTTCTTTTTGTTCTATATGAAGTGAGATACTGGGTCATTCATGATCTTACATCTGTGCCCAATTATTTTTTTCTTTTCAAATCACCTACATGAACTTTTCACTCATCGAAACTCTGACCTGTAGTCTAACTAGAGGAAATGAATCCTAAAAAAAGAAAATGTGCCTTTAATATAGGTGGGGGAGGGAGGGTGTGTGTGCAGAATTAGGTTCATATAAAATTGAAGAGAAATTATTCATTTTCCAAGATTATTGTCTTTGAAATTACGTAGTGTAATATTAATGTTCGAGCGCTTGATATCTTCCTGTGACTTTGCTTTTTCCATTCCTTTAACTGAGATGTTAATTCATTTAAAATAAACTGGTTTATGTCTCCTTTAAAATAGCTGAGGAAGGAATTTCATGCAAAGTATACAAAATTCACATGAAATGCCTGTCTTTACTCCTGTTTAGATTACTCTTTCAGCTCAGCAGCATTATATTCCAACAAACTTGCTGATCCTCTACATTTCAGCTCGAACCTTTCCAAGCTAGTTACCTCCCTGACTGGGCTCCATCTGCTGAATATATAAGCAATGACATGTTTTAACTACAGTAAGGAAGGAAAGGACTACAAGAGGCCATGATGGAAGAGAGATGAAAGAAAGAAACAAAGGAAGATGGGAAATGCAGTGAGTGTGTTGATATTACTCACAACCAGAGGAATCTCTTTGGTTTTCCACACACTGATATGTGAAAAGTAACCTGTCTCTGACAAATTGGCGAATAGTATTTTTGAATAGTCTATTCTATACTTTATCATATAATCTAGTTAGATCTGGAATGAATCAAGGTTTTGCTTCCGCTATTCTATCCAAAGGGCATTCTAAATGCTCCTTGTGTGAAGAAGTACTTAATGATGTAATTAATTTTATTCATATTCCACCTTTTAGAAACATACAAACAGGAGTAGGCCATTCAGCCCCTCTAGCCTGCTCCACCATTCAATCTGTACTACAATTCCATTTACCCACCTTAGCTCCATATCCCTTGATACCCTTACCTAACAAAAATACCTACCTTTTGTAGGTCCCAGGTAATAGGTTATGTTGGAAATGATCACACTGGAAATGATCACAAACAAAGAGTGCCTCTGGTTATCACACTTTCATATGGCCACACAACCCTCAGAACTCCTTTATAGCTACAACTTGCATTTATGTAGCACCTTGAATGTAGAAAAACATCCCAAGGTGCTTCACAGAAGCATAATCAGACAAAAAGTACAATTTATATTTCTCTTGCAATGGCACTGATTTTAGAAGGCAATTGGGTCTATGAATATGAGAACCTCTTCCTTAATAGAGCTTGAGATACCTCTAAGCCATGAACAATGGCTGTGAACAAAAATGTTGAAATAATGCAAGGAGTACGTGACCTCCCATTCATGCCATTCCCAGCACCAGAGATCTTATAATGTGAGTGTAAAGCTCAACATTGGGTCCTTTCTAGAAGCAATGTTCCACCATTTTACAGCAGGCAGCTGCGTTAGAATTGTAAATATTTTTAAATTTTCAATAAGAAAAATATAGAAACTGGGAATGAAGAGGGTCACTGAAAGCAAAATAACATTGGTCGGGCAAATTAGATTTTTGATTCTCATATTTTCCCTATGGCCATACAGTTGCAATGATCACACACAGTTCCTGGACAGCAGTGTATATATTTCTTTAAACACCTAAGGAGTTCTGACATAGAATGTCTTCACACAAAGAGTAAGAAACAATTGAAATGCTCTTTGGAGTACACTAGTGGAGGCAAAAAAAATATTGTTTAACATCACATGTAGGCTAGACTGGATCTGGGTGGTACACCCTTGATTTCCAATTAGTAAACCAGTTGGTTTTTTATGACAATCCAGCATCTTTCATGATCATTTTACCTGGTGCCAGCCCATTTTACTAGAATGGTATCAGGGATGTGGAGCTTCCGTTACGTGGAGAGATTAGAAAAGCTGGGATTGTTCTTCTTAGAGCAGAGAAGGTTAAGGGGAGATTTAATTGAGGTGTTCAAAATGATGAAAGGTTTTGATAGAGTAAATATGGAGAAACTGTTTCCAGTGGCAGAAGGGTCAGTAACCAGAAGACACAGATTTAAGATAATTGGCAAAAGAACCAGAGGAGAGATGAGGAGAATTTCTTTGTCCCAGTGAGTTGTTATGACCTGGAATTCACTGTCTGAAAGAGCTGTGGGAGCAGGTTCAATAATAACTTTCAAAAGGCAATTGGATAAATACTAGAAGGAGAAAAATTTGCAGGGCTATGGGGAATGAGCAGGGGATTAGGACTAATTGGATAGCTCTTTCAAAGAGCTGACACAGGCACAATGGGCCAAATGGCCTCCTTCTGTGCTGTATCATTCTATGATTCTATGATCTGGGTAGATGACATGCGTTTTATAAATTCTGGTTGGATGAGCAGAGATAGCCTCCCTCATTTGCATTTAACTTGTAATCCTGTGATTGTTGGTAAGGGGAATGTCTTATCATCCCTACTGCTTCTGGCAACTTGATCAGTTTACTGTGGCTTTAGTATACACAAAAATAGATAAGAAATCACATTTATTTTGGCTCCTCCAGTATCTGAACAGCATTGTATTAATATTTTTACTCCATTCTGACGTGTGTAGTTTCATTAGACATTTAAAACTTTTTATAACTGAGGAAAGTGAGTCACTATAGCACCACCCTCATCTACAGCAAGATTACTGCTCTGTGATATCAATGATGCTGAGTTTCAAAGTGTGTGTCCCCAGTCTTATCCTGTATCGTAGCAGAATCTCTGTGCCCCACTACCACCAGATTCTTGGAAATGTTATGCTGAATGGATTCCTCCTCGATTGTGACCTTGGTAGGGTGCAAGACAAACAGAAGCAGATATCGTCTTTGTTGACCTGAATAGAGCCACTGGACCACTGCAGAAAGGCAACAGGTAGGGTAAATTAATGTTTTTTTTAATAGTGAATCAGAACCGGATTTGCTCAAGTCTTATGCCATCGCCATTGTGGTGTAAGGAAAAGGTGCCCGAGAAACAATGACTTCTCTACATTTTAAAAAGAGCTAACCGTTGCATCAAAAGACCTCCTCAGGCTACAATCCAACAGACCGAACCATAGAGACCAATAGAACAACCTTCTAAAAATAGAGAGAATGTGGAGGTGGGTTAGAGGTGGGGGTGAGGTGGGGTGGCAATGTCTTTTCACCGGAGGTGGAGAAAAGCCGTTTCTAAATACACACCAGTCTAAATAAGCACATGCACAAAAATCAGAGTGTGAGAAGCAAAGTACTTTTTAAAGGAATGAATACTTTTTAAAAAGTTTTTATGAATTTCATCAGTACGGTGACTAAGGATTTATGTGAGTGAAGTGTCTGTAGATTTGTTAGAAATCCAGTTCACTTTTAAGAATTAAACTGTACTGGGGTTCCTACACACCACAAAGCAGGTTCAGAACAAAAGAAGTCCAAATTCCTTAATATTTTCTTTATACTCAAGTTGCCACCTTGAAGTAATAGTGCACAGTAAAATCAAATAGACTTTTTGTGATTCTGACATGCTCTAATGAAACTCTTTTATTCTTGATCAGAGCTAAAGATACCTCAGGAGCCTTTCAACAAGTGGTAGTAAACAAAAATTTTCAACAACAAAAAATGTCCAATAGAACAGGAAAACCCAGAGATTTTATTTTGGTTTAGTTTAACAATTTATCTTTCCTCACTACAAGCCTTTTCAAAACAAAATATCCTTCACTTCTTCTGGTCCACAAGGCATTACCAGGGCCGAGGCTCGGTAATCTGATCACGGTGCTAAAAAAGATGCTGGGAATTCTAGTGAGGAAAATAAAATCCACTAATGATTTTTGCAGATGGATCGGGTGAGGGGAGGGGAGGTCAGCAGGCAATCTCATACTACCCAACAAAAGATAACCTTTGACTTTTTCCATCTTGACAAATCACCACAGCCAGCCAGATCCTCATCTCTTCTGGGGGAGAATAAGTCTTTGTGTACTCATGTCAAACATCCTGAAACTTGGCCCTAAATATATATGTGGGAAAACAAAAATTTGCAGGTATACCTTACCCAAAACAACTTGCAAGTCAGTCAGCCCACGACTGCCTTGCAGTAATCCTTCCTGTGCCAGTAAATGTCAGATTTCCCATTTAAAATGAGTGAAATTGTCTGCCTTTATTTAGAACAGCCTTTTATCAGAGGAAATGCATTGTATTTGACCTTTTAATTCTTTGGGAACTGATAGCACCAAGTGGGTGGATCTATAATCAGGATCTTCAGTGAAACAGCACTCAGAGCTGCCTTCCCGCTATCATTTGTGTCAGCTCCCCATCACTATCATTAAACTTCAAGAAGAGCTATTATTAACGTAACGTCACAACTTCCTCAACAACCTTCCCAGAGAGAAAAAAAACATTTGTAAACAGATGCCTAGAGGCTTATCTTCTCCCCCTCCCCCCCACTCCCCCCCCTCTAATGGAGGTTCCCGCCATGGTCACTTAATCCTGCCAGCGGAGATCAGAGAAGACGTGTAGAATGTATGACCTGCACATAGCTTTTTTTAAAAAAAGAAGGAAAGAAACAGAAGTGGATGTTGGCTCTGATTCCTGGCTCGAAGCACAATGATGCAATGATTGACAGGTTAACCTGGGAGCAGCACAGGAAATTAAAAAAAATACAAATCATATGAAGTTCATCTCAACAAAACATTCTTTATGACATTTCAAAAAATGAAATGCATTTAAGTTGTGATTTTTGCTGCAGTCATGTATCTCAGGGAGGCAGGGCTGTTGATTTTAGCAGGAACAGTAGTGGGGGAAGGTGGCTTTAAGTAGTTAGAAGCAGAAATATCGTATAACACTCATTAATTGTGATTACACCAGGTTGAAAAAAGTATATTTTTCTTTCCCTCTTCTCTCCCCTCTATCCTGCAGGGGCCGACTTAAGCAGAAGCATTGTTCCACAAGCTTCTTTAGCTCTCTGGCACCTCACCCAAGAGGCTATTTTTCTTGTATGAGCCTAGACATTGAGTGGTGGAAGCTATTCAACTATGGGAGTATCCTATCCAAGACCAGTTTAATCCTCATCCAATATCCATATGACCAGGTTTCCAGAATGAGTGACTGAGTAACCAGGAAGGAAGAAACCTGGAAGCTTTACCCTCTTCCGAGGACAGGGTAACTGATGCCAATTATAATATCCTGACTGGCACCCCAACTGAGATCAGTATCTCAGCACACACCAGGGATCAAACATGTGATCTTCCTAGGCCATATGGTCAGTACTACTCTATGCATTGGATTTACCCGCAGTAACCCTTAGGGCAATCGAGGCCAATTTCCTTACTATCTTTCGAAAAGCCAATGAAGTACTTTTGAAGTGTCTAGATTTTGTGCTTAAGTCTCTGTATTTGGGACTTAAACCCACAACCTTCTTGACTTAGAGGTGAGAGTGCTACCACTGAGCCATGGCTGAAACCATCTGAATCAAAAGGCAACTTTATTCCCACCCACCTCTTGGTGGCTGCTTACACAGCAACCCTGGCCTCTCAGACACAAGAATAGTGTCTGATGGGACAAGATCACAGACAAGAAAAGATAATAAAAGCCAAACAATCACAACAAAAGATGAAAACACAATCACCTTTCTTTATCTTCATTTCCACAGCAGTGGAAAATATCTCAGATTGAATTCTATTTAAAATAATGATTAGAGGTAAATTTTGCAAGGCAAAATTGCTCATGGGATACACTACCCATGTTGATTAAAATCAATGCCCGGAATATCACAATGTGCCCATTGTTCACTGATATGCACTGCCAGCAGTATAGCTCCTTGCAAGATTAACAATCATGTTTAGTAAATTTTTTGCATTGAAAATCACTGAAAAACTTTTTTGGCCCATTGTTCCTGCTACTCTCACAACTGGTCTTCTATTCGTTTAATACTGTGCTAATGCCACTGGCTCCTGACACAAAAGTCTCAAGCAGCCATCGGCACCAGCACAGCATTAAACAAATATAAAAGCAACTTCAGTCATGCTCCCATCCTAAAATGGGTGAAAGGAAATTAATGGAAAATAAAAAGTCTGCTTGTAAAGTCCTTGCTGAAGGCCTCTCCGAAACTTGTGTCGAATTGAACAGGGAAGATAAACGAAAAGTCTGGAACTCATATTCAAAACTGGCCTTAATTATAGAAAAGAAGAGCCACATTTGAAGTATCAGCGTAGCCAAATAATTCAGATATGTTTTATTAAAAAAAGTTATAATAGAATCAAAATAATTTATTAAACGTGCAACACGGTTTTTATTTGTATCTGGTATATTGTAAAATCTCAGTTACAGTCTGAAGGAAATATATAAATGAATCAATTGTGCTAACATTTGACACTAACATTAAAATTCTCTGGTATCAATTAGATTGATTATTATTTTTTATATAATGTGAAGACAGCCATAGCAACTTGAAGACATTTGAAGTGATCAGCTAACATTTATTTTAAGGTCTTGCAAGGGAATGACAACAATTGAAATAACAATTTATCAGTTATCACTAAAAATACATATTTTTGTGGGGCTAACAATGTTACAAATAAGGAATTTTATAGATCATTTACATCTAAACGTTTTTAAGGGTGACTTTTTTTTAAGCTATCTGGATTTTGACTAACTATAAAATGAATGCCAAGCCTATACAAACCCTTAGTTTTATATTTTGGTGTTTCCATATCCTTGTTTCAGATGTATTTTATGGCCACTTTGCTTTCAAGTCTCTTGTAATATTGGGAAATACATATTAAATAAAGTGTGTTAAGTATTTGTATATGTTTAGCAAATCTTGCTGCTGCAAATGCAATTTTAATCTCCCAGATCATTTTTTAATAAATATGCAACAGATCCAAATTAGCATTTTATGTTGTGGACTTCATGAGCTGTTAAAGTTATAATCACAGCAGCAGTTACTGCCTTTTTGCTAAAGCTCATTTATATGGAGAAGTTGTGAAGATCTTATGAATGACTGTTACAATTCTGTTTGTATATATATGCGAGTCCTAACTCCTACACAAAAACAACATAACTATTCATACAGTAATTGCTACCGACGTAGAACTGTTCGTTATACACAAGGGAATGTTCATCTTCTACAAAAATAACTTACATTGATGGAGCACAACTCACAGAGCAACATCTCAAAGCACTTTATAAAGGGGCAAGGAGGAAGGACACTGAGCAGCAAGCAGAGGAATTTAAGGGGTGCCCACTGAAGATACAGTTGAAGGGCTAGGTTTGTGGGTACCTGTTGAAGGTAGGGAGAGAGTTAGGAAGGCAAAGATGTTTTAGAAGTGAGTCCTACAGGTCAGGGTAAAATGAAATGCTCATGAGAGCACCCTAGGCTAATGGTCGTATCATGTAGATATTAATTTAACTCCACCATAATGTCAGGCTGAAACTTCTGTCAGGCAACTCCCCGATGACAATATTATTCTTTGTGCTTTTTACAAAAGCCAGAAATGCATCAAACAAAAAAAACATAGTAAATGTAATTGTAATTATTAGTTGGAATTTCTTTTCAAAAAAGAAAGCAGGTTTTATGAATTGAGGCAGATATAGAACAGGAAAAGGTGTTTGAGCTCACCAAGCATGTTCCTCCTCAGACCATGCAGAATTTGCCTTATCATAGACTCTACCCAATCCTCTCATCTTCTCAAGAAAGGCATCTAGCCACAGATAAAATATCCCGGAGGATGAAGGTGTGTGAAATTTCTCCCCAAGGGTAATCAAACAAAACTGCAGGTTATCAATGTAGTCCTACACTCCACATTTCAACCTTAACCAGCTGCATTCCACAGTCGACAGATCTGTGGTTCCCATAGCACAGGAACTATTGGAGTCTGTAGAGTGTTTGACCTTCTTTGTCTTACTTTATAACATTCAGTTCTATTCTCAATGAGATATTTGTTGGATTCCTTTTTACAGTTAATATGTATAGCATCAATGACTTTTGGTAAGAGTTTATTTCACATCCCATTTAGGAGAAGGGAACAATTTGCATTAATCTTACTTGATTTTTAAAAATGTGTTTTCATCCTCTCGTTCATTTTAAATCATATAACCTGCTTTCATCATTTAAAAACCTGGATCATGTCCCCTCATAATTGTCTTGTCTCAAGTAAAAAGATGTTTAGTTCTGTGAGTGAGTGAGACTCCCTCCAAGGTGCATAGTGAGATTCCTTCTTTGAAAGGATACGGGGGTCGATTTTAACCTTGAGCAGGTTTTGGAGAGGTGGGGGAGCAGTAAAGTGCGAAACACACTTGCTGGCTTAAGTTTCAGGTCTATGATATGCTTCAGGCAGGCGCTTCATCCACCTGAAGAACCCTACAGGCTAATATGGGAAATGGCACGAAAGGTGGAGTTTCGAGCAAGTAAGCAACTTGCTCGTTTTTAACTGCCCACCCTGCCTGGTTTCCGACGAGCATTTGGGTTATAATCGACCCCATTGATACTGAGGCTCACCGTCTTAAGTCAAACGTGATCATGACGCTTTCCTACAGCATGACCGCATATTAGCTATACGCCATAACAACAGAGCACGACCGATAATAAGGACAGATGTCTCATTATATTCACCCTAATGATTGCCAAGGATAGGGTGCCAAAGTGAAAGCTAGAGCTGTTTGATGGCCTAATGCGTGTTGAACAAAGAATAGTTAACCCTTTAGGGTGATTCCATGATCTATATTCCGTGGTGGAGCTGTGCTTGCAGGGAGCGCAATTGGAGATAGGGCTACAACAATCGGGACATTTTAACCTAACCTGCGCATCAGGAAACTGATGGAAATCGGATCAACCGCCATTTTACACCCCTCCTGATTTTATCTTCCACTGACGACAATGTAATGTGAAACCGGGCGGGGTGTAAATTAGGCGGCAGATCCAATCCTGTCAGTTTCCTGCAGGGCGGGTTAGGTTAAAATTACCCCCACGCTGAGTGTATTCCCAATTCTCCGACTCTCGCTCCGTGTAAACGCAGATGCCTGCTGGATGCAAGGGATCACGGAATTGTCCCTTATATTTTAACAGCTGAATATAAGAGACAGAGGGGAAATTTTAACTTAATCTGCCCGATGGGAAACTGTCAGGATCAGGTCGACTGTCCGTTTTACCGCCCAGTTCTCAATGGAAAGTAAAATTGTGTGGATTGCAAAATTGCTAGCCGATCCAATATTGTCAGTTTCCTGTCGATTGGGTTAGGTTAAAATTACCCCCTAGTGTAGCAGGTGACAATACTGGGAGAGGGTCCCACAAGCAGAGATGCAACATCCAATACTTTACTGCTGGTATTGTGTGTGGCTTTTGATACAGAATGTTAAAGTTCAACTGCAACAGCTGAGGTCAGGAGAGTTTGGCACTAGCCTCAGCTCCCAACCGCCTGATTCCCGCTCTGAGTTAAAATCGGGACTTTGGTGATGAAAAGAGCCAGTAAGGCATCCAGCTTCTCTCAGTTCTTAGAAACTGAATGGTGCTGCAGCTGGCCACATTGCTTAAGGAAGTTTGAAAAGCAGGCAACCATGCAAAACAAAATGATGTGAGATAACCTCTTGGAGGTGGTGCTATCCCATACCAGCAGTGCCAATTTTGCACACTGAAAATACTGATAAAACGCTATTGCAAGAACACACACCCAGACAGTTTTATAGACAACTTCCCCACGAGGAGATCAGATACAGTCCATCCAATCAGACACAGTTGACAATTATTCTCCCCTTTTGTTCAACTCAACTGAACAAATATTGAATTGGAGGGAAGGCTGGAAACATCTAAAATTGGGTAAACGTCAAAGTATACTTTTTAAAAAAATAGGAAATCCAAATGTTACAGCAAGTTAAATAAAGATCGTGGAGCAGATTTTCCTATTTCTTGGGCTATTGGCAGCTGGTCAAAGGGAATACAGAAAAATCAGGTGGGGAGGAGTGCACTTAAACTTAGCCTCAACCTTGGTTAGACCACACTTAGAGTATTGTGCACAGTTCTTGTCTCCATATTACAAAAAGGATAAACACTGGAGAAAATACAAAAAAGATTTACAAGGATGAATTGAGTGGTTAAAACTATCAGGAAAGACCAAACAGGCTGGGGCTCTTTTCTCTGAAAAGGAGCAGACTGAGAGGTGACCTGATAGAGGTCTTTAAAATTATGAAGGAGTTCAATAGGATAGACGTGGAGAGGATGTTTCCACTTGTGGGGGAGTCCAAGACTTGGGGCCATAAATATAAGATAGTCTCTAATAAATCCAATAAAGAATTCAGGAGAAACTTCTTTACTCAAAAAGTGGTGAGAATGTGGAGCTCACTACCACGTGGAGTGGTTGAGGTGAATAGCATAGATGCATTTAAGGGGAAGATAGATAAGTACATGAGGGAGAAAGGAACAGGAGGATATGTTGATAAGGTGGGAGGGAGGCTCATGTGGAGCATAGACACCAGCATAGACCTGTTGGGCTGAATGGCCTGTTTCTGTGCTATAAAATTCTATGCAATTCTTTGTACTGGAGCCTGCTGCATTTTACGTCCATTAATTTATATGGATGGAAATAGAGCGGGTTTCTTATGATGCATGCTCCTTGCCACCTGATTTTTCTGCATTCACTGTGCCCAACCAATCCAATAGCTGCAGGAACAAGAAAATCTGCCTTGAAACGTTGACCGAAATGTAATTGGGAAGAGGAGCGGAAAGAACTTTACAACAACTACTTGCATTTATATAGCGCCATTAACGAAGTAAAATGACCCAAGGCGCTTCATGGGAATGTTATCAAACAAAACTTGACACCCAGCTATGTATGGAGATATTAGGACAGGTGAACTAAAGCTTGGTAAAAGAGGTAGGTTTTAAGGAGCGTTTTAAAGGAAGAGAGAGAGAGGTAGAGAGGTGCAGAGGTTTAGAGAGGGAATTTCAGAGCTTACCGGATATGCAGCTGAAGGCACGGCCGCCAATGGTGGAGTGATTAAAATCAGGGACACGTAAGAGGCCAGAATTGGAGGATCTCGGAGGGTTGAGGGATGGAGGAGGTTACAGAGATAGGCAGGGGGCAAGGCCACGGAGGAATTTGAAGACAAGGTTGAGAATTTTAAAATCGACGCATTGCCAGACTGGGAGCCAATATAGGTCAGCGAACACAGGGGTGAAGGGTGAAAGGGACTTAGTGCAAATTAGGATTCAGGCAGCAGAGTTATGTTTGTTTTTCTGCTCCGTGATCTGAACCGTCAGCCAGATACAGAGTTGATCCCTTATTTCTTATGTTATTTGACTTTGTAAGAGTAACTTATTGAAGTGTTTACTGAACTCCATTTGTTCCTTCTGGTCTTTAAGACAGAATTCCGCTTTAGTGAAACATTATAGTGATCTGACACCGCCTTCCCCATAAAAAAAAACAAAAGTAAAAGTTAGCAGTGCAAAACTAAATGTAGATTTCCACAGACCTGCACACCCTCTGTTGAAAACTAAGTATAGTGGGTTTTTTCCCTGCAGGTGAAAGGGTTAACACTCGAGCCTTGAAGTGAACATTTGGTTTATAACATTTGGCTATTAAGCTCAGCACAAAATAGGGATTAAACGGGTTACAGAGTGACCAGAAAGCAGCAGGGTTCTACCACACACATCTACACAAGAACCGTTCAGCTTTGAGTTTGAGAAATGTGTGTGATCACATGCCATTACTGTCTGGCACCTTCAAACTTTGACACTGTTAACTGGAAATGCAGAGTAGAACAAATGTCTTCTCGCCCTCTGCCCAGCCAGGGCTGTGACGGTATGTGACTTCTGCCAAACTGCAAGGGCCTAAGAGTTCGGCCATAAATCCCTAGGGTTTACATAAATAACACTCCATTTAGCACCATAAAAATAATACATTTGTTGACTAGTTTCTGAAAATGTCTTTAACCCTGCAAGGATTAAACTAGTCTTTCTGCAACAAAATACAATTATAAGCAGATCATTTCTGTTAATTAAGTGATTGCTGAGGGGTTCTATATATTTCGCTAAACTTGTTTTATTATGGTAGAAGACCTGTCTCAGCTGGGCATGCTCTATGAGTTCTCAAATCACGACTGCTAAACAGAGGGGTACACGGAGCCAGGTATTCCATTTTGGAAGGTCGATGAGAGAGAAACAACTCCTCCTCCTTAAATTGTGGTTCTTACTTGCCAAAGACCTTGTAGAAGTCAGTAGTCCAGACCATGCAGCTCCAAATGTGAAGCCCACACAGCTAGAGGAGCTTCTATGGTGGTGAGTGCACTAAGGATGAGGAGGAAGAGGGTTTGAACATTGGCATGGATACATCATGAACATTCCTAACACATATACCAAAAACAAACCATGGTCATTTCTCACGATTACAGCAGAAGGTAAGGGTTTCATTGACAACTACCTTCTCCAATTTAACCCTCTGTAATCATGTTCTGCACTTCAATAACATCCACAGTTCACACTGCTTTATACTCACATTACCTTTTGTACTAAACAGCATACAGAGAGGGAAGAGGGTATGTGTAATCACCTATTGATTCCCAATAATTTGTGACACAAATACGCAGAGCAATAAAATCGAAGAACGGGTTTTAGTCAGTACTCGGAAAAGAGACCAAGAACAGCTCAATGAAAAGTTGACGATTTCTTGCAATAATACAGTATTTTTTTGAACACTAAAGCAAATTTTCTGTGAAAACTCCCTGTCAAGTCATGAACTCACTATCCTCTAGTCTAGTGGAAAGAACACTACACGAGCAAGTCAGCTGACACTCAGTTTTTGAGCAGCCTCAAAGAGGCTCCTCTTACCTTCCATTTCTGGCTCCTTCAGGGGGTCTCTACCATCTTTTCAGATGCGGACAGCACTACGGTGTATTTCCAGTGCTCTGTGTTTCTCTTTTAGTGGTCAGTTTTACCTCTGGCTTGTATCTTGAGTGTGTCGTTGCTAGTCCCTGAACATACCTGGGTGGTACAATAAATTACCCCACAGTTCACCTGGCATTCTTCAACTCTCGTCTGACCCAAAAGTCCGATAAACAAAGCCCCTCTTATATGGATTCCAAGGTGTGGTAACAAATTTGCTGTTAACTACTACACCGTCTAATTCTATGTTTAAATTTTATTTTAACAGTTCATTTACTCGATAAATGCAATGGTAGAGATAATGGCCCAGGATTTGCTTGAGCTGGGCATCTTGTGGCGTGCCCCATTAAATTTTTTTCCTCACCCTTCAGCTCAAAAATCTTTTGCGAGGCTTATAGCAGAGCAATTTGTGGCGATTCGCAGGGTATCTCTTCCTCGCCACAAATTGTTGAGTTATTTCCACACTACTAACAGCATGTGCATTAAACTCGCTGTTACTTTCCAGGCAAATTCTGGGCCATTATAATCACTACTTAGTCATCAAATCGGGAAATTGGTCTAAAAATTCTGAAAGGTCGCTGACAAGCAAGGTTTTACAAGTAGTTGACAAAAGTGTGAGCTGACGCTTTGGTCCAAAATCCTAGGAACTACTCACTGAGCTACAGGCCTGGATTGTTTATGCAGATATTGGGTGTAGGTTTTTCAGGCTGTTGTGTGTGCTATAGACATCGACTTACTCCAGAACGAATCATAGTTTTGAAATTTACTGACAAAAAAAAGTGAGCACAGAAAGCTTTAGATTGACAAAACATCAGGTACCTTTAAACAGGTTGGAGAGAGAATATCTTTTTCCAATTTTATTGACCAGTCTAAAGAATCTCGAGCAAGAAACAAGCCTTTTAACATATCAAACCTACACCTTCCACAGACCATGTGCAATCTACTCTAATACCTATTAAACCTCCTGTGGGAAACTTCTGCTTCAATATTCTTCAATCCCTAAAGGTTATCAAGTAAAACTTCAGACTATTCATCCATTCACATCTACACTATTCAGCTCAGGTCTGCTGTCTTCCACAGGCAACAGTCACCACCTCTTCAACCATCCAGTAATGCAGGGCCCATGGTATCCCATAGATTTGTTGCATATAGTAATTAGTTTCATGTATACAGGGACATTGAAAAGAGTCTCATTGGTGCAGTGTTGACCAAATTTAAGTTATTGTCCAATAATATACCACTCTCTATCTCGCTCGGTCTAGTAAACTGCTCTGGGGCCTGATTCTAATCAGCCTGCAGCAGCTGCAGCAGTTTATCTGTGTCTGTACTGACTGTTTTCTCGTGTAACTGCACGAGATGCACATTGAAACACACTGTGAATTGAACCACTTAATAAGTGAAGGTAATTTGTACTGTGCCACATTTAATGAGATGCATCCATTTTGAGCAGTGGCATGCTGATTAGAATCAGGTCCTGTGGCTGGTAATAATTAGACTGGCAAAGCTTAACCCATTGAGGGCCAAAATGGTGCCTTACCTCTGAGAAATGGTTATATTTCCCTTCGTGTCAGCTTTCTAATGTTGAAGACATAAGAGAACAAGGTTTTGAAAACATGGAATGCCTTTCTCTCCGTAGGTACATATTATAGATGCTGAAAAAATAAAAAATTCCATTGCTGTATTATCTTTGGCGATGTCACAGATGTACTACTGAGAGCCTTCATCAAAAAAAGGACTATGGAACAGTAGCTGTACCTGAACTGAAAAATAAAAGTACAAACGTATGTCCCATTCCCTCAGAGCCTTTGAATTTTTACTGCCCTTTGGTATAAAACATCAAATGGAGCTCCACATAATGACTCTTTTGTAAAACAGTCTCATTACCTTCGCACCTCAAACTATCACTGCCAAAAAAAGCATACATGGTTCGTACTACAAACAGCAAACTCTTACATTATCTTCCGATTTTCACCATTGAAATAAGATTCCTGGTTAACCCCAGATGAAGTTTCTTTTAATAATTTAATTGCAGATTGATTCAGGTACAATGAAGACCTGAATTAGAATGGTAAACAATTTTACAACACCAAGTTATAGTCCAACAATTTTATTTTTAATCCAACAATTTTATAGTCCAACAATTTTATTTTTAATTTATTTTTAATTTTAATTGTTGGACTATAACTTAGTGTTGTAAAATTGTTTACAATTGTCAACCCCAGTCCATCACCGGCATCTCCACATCATGAATTAGAATGAGCAGCACACCAAGTCTCCTTACATGCCTGTTTTAAAATATTCCTGTTACAATATATTTTTCATACTTGCTTTAATGTTTCAGCATCACTTTTCATTCATTTTGCATAGTGTTCTATCCTGCGTTTAACCCCACACAATTTTGTACAATGGCTTTTATTTAACAATGTTTTAGTTTTAATCAATAGTTCCACGCTAATCCTAAATCAGGGGCAATCTAGTATTTGTGTTACTAATAAGTAGTCCCATTGAAAACAAATACTGCAGCCTCAAAATTAGTTTTTATTCAGTTTCAAAATTCCGATTGACTTTTAACATCAACTTCTTGGGATTAAAAAATTAAGTCAATGACACAACGAAAGATGTAAATCTGGCAGTGCCCATGACAGCCACAAGTACCAGCTGCACGTATTTCACAGCACTGTTTTTTGGATCGTCCAGACAACCTATTACCGCTGAAGATTTATGACTACTATTATTTTCGAAGCGTTAGAATCACAAAAAAAGTCTCTTGGGATATTCTAGCACTTTCTCTAGAACATGCCAGTCCCAGATTTAAAAAAAAACTGTTGAAAAGGAAATATAACAAAATGCTGGGAACTTCCTCTGCAACACTGTCCCTCATCCCTAATGACCTCCAGGTAGTGCTCAGACTTTGTTTATGTCCACTGTGTGAGGAACTGATAAAGACCACAAGAATAGACAGGACTGAAGAGATTAATATGGGAGACTACACAGGCAATACATCTTTCAAACTGACAGATGTCCTGATTTCCTGAGAAAGTTTATTTTAAATATATTATTATAACGACCTAGAGTGTTTGTGAAACAACGCTTTATAGAGAGTGAACCTGTGTTTGCTCAATTTTTCCCACCAGGATTACAAATAGAGTGAAATTTCTCCCATCGGTGAGTAACGGATTGATTTAACAACTCGTTCTGTCTCACTGTTTCAGATGATAATTTTGCATCAGTTTTTCAATCATTGAATCATAGAAATTCCAGCACTGAAGGAGGCCATTCAGCCCATTGTACCTGTGCCAACTCCACGTTGGAGCTGCTCTAATCTTCTTTTCCTGTTCTTTCTCCATACCCTTTGAAATTTTACTTTGTGTTTATCTAATTGTCTCTGAAATGTAGTTGATTCAGCTTCAATAGCTTCTAGCATTAATGCATCCCATATTCTACTAAACCTTCTCCTAACTTCTCCCCCTATCCTTCTAGTACAAATCCTAAATCAATGCCCCCTTGTTACCGATAATGCACTATTTCTATAGCCTCTGTATAAAAAGTTTGTTTACATAGCATTACATAGAATTTACAGCACTGAAACAGGCCATTCAGCCCAACTGGTCTATGCCAGGGTTTATGCTCCACACAAGTCTCCTACCACCGTCAAAGTAATATTAGAAAATTTTAAAAAGTATACAGTTGCTCACTAATTTTGTTAAGTTTAAAATGGTATTGTCATTTGCAACACAACAAAGAATTCAACAAAGATAGGATCATCTCTGACATTATAAGGTTTTAAAAGGTACTAACTAGTATAATTAAAATTTATATTTATTTTCTGCTCATCAAAATAAAGAATGTTCTTACTGGGATTGGAATACTTTTCCACTTTCTGGAAGCAGTTTCAGCATCAAGCATACCCAGGCTGTAGTATGTCTAAAGGCAGAGTTAACTTCAACAATGTATCTCAACCCAAACTTCTGAAAAAATAACACTCACTGCATCAGGATGGTTTTCCCCCCATTTTTTAGATCAGCCATCAATTTGGGCAGGATTTGAATGCAGGCCTTAGATTGAAAGGACAGTGTGTCTCTCAGACCCTTTCTAAACTAGCATACAATTGAAGACTCATTGCTAAAGTTTGTTCTGCAGCAGATACCAGGCTTTCTGTAGTGAGAATTCACCCCAGAACAAATAAAGCGAATTTTGAGAGGTATTTTTGCAAATGGCCACTGAGGTAAAGGCTATTCTGACTTTCCAGAAATTTCACTTGCTGCAAAGCTCCCCAGTGAGCTGACAATGCCTTTTCAGTTATTAAACTGTCCACACTCGGAATTAAACGATCTGATTAATTCTCAAAGAAATGTCAAAGTTGAAATATTTTTAGTGATTAGTACATTTAACATAAAAGATCTAATGATTGTCATGACATTAGCAACAGATTATTGAAAACTAATCTACATTTGATTACTGTGAATTTCTATGCCCAAAATATACTTCTTTATCTAACAGACAGAAGGTCCTGTCCATCATCATTATTTGGGTGGTAAATTTATGATAATCACATACAGTTAAAATGCAGTCCTCTGATAACTCAGTTGATAAATGCACCATCCAGTGTGGAACTGAATAGGATGGATCAAAGGCCCCATTGGACTGGGGACAAGGAGAAGGAAGAAGATGCTAATGAAAATTTGTAAGAAGAGGAGGGAACTCTTCAGGCATGAGAAGTCCAACATCCAATAGTCAAAACCTACTTCACAAAACTGGAGGGTAACATCTCACTACAAAAATCTCCACAAAGTCACCTCACAAAAGCAAGAGAGGTTGGCTTTTAAAAAATTTGGATAACAGGAAGAAGCTGGTTGGGAGTTACCCAATCATCAAACAGCAGGAGACAGGGGGAAAGAGGGAATGCCTCAGTGTAACAATAAATATTATTGAGCAGAATTTTTTAAAAAATGATCAGAGCCATGGATTTGTTTTTTGGTAGGTTTAGGTTTTGAGTTCTTGAATAAATTCAAGCATTGTCCTTTCTTCACATGTTCAGTTTTGAATGGGATCCAGATCCTAACTGAGGCACATCATTCCCTCATTCAAAGGCATCAAAGGTAATTCAAAATATAGGTTCAGGAGAAAACCTTACAATCAGTACTTTTATGAAAAATCAAAAAGGAATGTTACAAAGGAAAATCCAATTCCTTAAACTTTCAATTCTATCAAATCATTTCGTAGTAAAGCAAAACATATTTTGAGAGCTTATTTCAAGGAGAGTTGCTGGATAGAAATGTTTCATAATTCAACGACTAGTAAATTCTGACTTATTGTCAGTAGCAAAGAGTGCAATCAAAGGCATGTTCACATTTTAAAATAATTAAACCATATTCAGCACCAAAGTTATAGTTCTGATTGAAATTATAGAGCATTTAGGTTGATAGCAGTGAATGAACAGATTAGTAAAAAATATGATGTTATTTTAATTTGTCTCTGGCAGTTGAAAGACTAAGATGGTTTGTTTTCTGTCTTAACGATTTTTTCTCAGTTTATTACCTTGCTAAAATAAATGTACTTGACCTGTATGAAAGTATAAGGTATCAACAGTTATTTCAACGTAAAAACAACCATTAGAATGTAGAATTAGTGAATTACCTAGTATCAGAATATAAAAAATACCAATTGAATATATACACCCAATGAATAAACACTGCAAAAAAAATTACTCTTACACCATATGGAAAGTAGGGGAGAACTACCTATCTTGCTTGCAACACTCTTCAACCAGCTCTAGATCATTCATTAGATTATATGATCAAAAACTCAACAAATGAAAAACTCTATAGGAAATTAAAAAATATTAGCCAGAGAAAATTTAACACAAGAGAGCAACATAATCCTAGATTTGAGCTAATGTGTATACTCAGGCTTTTTCCTCACCAGAATTGCTTAATAGCGTCATGCTCATAAAACATCCTGATACCTTCCCATTATCCCATAATAAAACAGATTAGCTCTAATTCAGTACAAACCTCTATCATGTATCTGGAACTTAGTTGATCCTAATAATGAAACAGTCCAAAATGGATAAAAATTACATAATCAATAAATAAGGAGAAACTGTTTCCACTGGCAGGAGGGTTGGTAACCAAAGGACATAGATTTAAGATAATTGGCAAAAGAACCAGAGGGAAGATGAGGAGAATTTTTTTTTATGCAGTGAGTTGTTATGATCTGGAATGCGCTTCCTGAAAGGATGGTGGAAGCAGATTCAATAGTAACTTTTAAAAGGGAATTGGATAAATACATGAAAAGGAAAAATTTGCAGGGCTATGGGGAAAGAGCAGGGGAGTGAGACTAATTAGATTGGCCTCCTTCTGTGCTGTATGATTCTATGACCTGAATCTGTTTCTGGATCTGAAATGACAAGCAAGCACTTTCAAACAGTTATAATCATTTCCATCTCTTTCAGTTTAATAATGTAATGTGGTCTGTTTGTGGATGAAATAGATTCAAGCACTGGATGAAGAAAAACAAATTTATACAGATATTTTTGAGAGATCATGCCACCATTTTATGTCCCATTTTTTTGAGAAAGTTGTTGGACTTTTCAGGACCTGCAAATTCTCCCTATGCTAAATACATGAGATCAGACAAAATAACAACCCAAGTGACATAGATCTGATAATGTGGAACACTCAACTCTACTGATCAGAGCACTTAATATTGGTGATATCAATGGATAAGCATTTAACACATTTTGCTGCCATTCCTTCGTTTAATGAAGCTGTTAATGCACTTAAAATGCACAGGTTACCGCCCATGTTAAAATAGGAATGTCGCCAACAGGAATTGTTGGGCTCAGGTGTTTTATCTTATGTGCTTTGTTCTGTGGCTCGGTATCTTGATAGATCCGTGAATTATTTTTCATTTTGTTTGCCTCTATAGAGTGGAGGGTTTTGCTAAAAAAAAATCTTGAAGCAGAACCTGAGATGGCCTCCTGAATGATGACTGTGTGGGGCGACTACAGGGCAAAGTAAGGCAAAGATGTCATAAAAAGAACATTTCAGGACATGAAAACGCCTAGTTATGAACTTCACAATCTGTCTACCTGACAAACTAGAATTTCAGCGGACTTGATGTAATGTATGAGAGTATTTATATTGGAAATGTGCACTCACTTATTGTCAAAAGTTACTTGCCTGAAAAATATTTGGCAACTATGATCTCTTCTGTCTCTTCCAAGCATTTGGAGAGTCTTAAAGAAACACTGTCTTCATGAAAATGTTTTTAAAACCTCATGGAGAGAAAAAATCCACTACAGCCACGTATAAGTTTTGTCACTGTTACAACATGCACACATGTTTGACAATGCATCACACATGTTTGACAATGCATCACACATGTTTGACAATGCATCACACATGTTTGACAATGCATCACACATGTTTGACATTACTATGAGATTTACATTGGCCCAGAATTTGCTGGAGCAAGGCATCTCACGGCATGCCCTGTTAGTTAGACTTGTTCCTGCACTCTTCAGCACAAAAATGTTTTGGCCCCACAATTGCTGGAGGTGCAAGCTGATAACGGCACAGTGAGCGTAACAGGCATCTGGGACCTTGGCGAACAACAGGACAATCAGTGTATCTCCTTAACCAGTGAGATTTAAGGACTGAGAAATAAACAGAGGAAGGACTGAGAAGGGGGGTGAATTACTGTGGGTGAATTCAATGTCAAATCAGGTACAGGAAGAGAAATAAAGAGAGGGAAAGAAAGATTGGATTAAGAGAAAGAGAAAAAAAAGACAGAAAGGAAATGTAAGAAAAAACATTTAAAAATTTAAAATTTGACATTTTTAACATCTCCAAGAACAATTCACTACATGCAGGAATTGTTCACTTTCTGGGCTAGAGAGGTTGAATGGCAGCCTTTAACATTCTCACGTTGTTAAAAAAGAATACTTGTGCTGTTACTTACTAGATTTAACTTTCAGTGGTGACTTTAATGGCCAATTAATGTGCAAATGCAGCAATTTTATGAAAATCACGGGGCGGTTAATGGCAAAATTCCGTTATCATGAAGCTAATGGCGGAGCACCGCAAATCAACCAGCAAATGGCAGTGATTTGCAATTCATGGGGTATCTCTTCCTTGCCACAAGTTGCTAGCCGATTTGCACATTAATAACGACGTGCTTCAATCACACACTTATAATTTTTCAGCAAATTCTGGGCCGTTGTGTCGTGTGTTTGTGCCCAGTTTTATATTTGGTCTGACATGTGCAAGGATCCATCACCACATCTAAGAGTCTCCAAACCAAGCTATTAAGAAATTTATACACATAGGATTTCTCTCTCCCCATGGGGATATACCCCACTTACCCAAGTCCACAGGGTTTAAGTGCAAGCCGGTACAACAAGGCATTAATGACTGTCTCAGGGGTACTCTTGGGGTTTGACCAACTAAAATCATTCAGTCTTCAGCACAGTGCACTAGTAAACTTTCTCTTGCTTGTCCATCCTGCCCATTAGAGAATTGGTTTATAGGGTTATCTGGAGCTGTGTGGGAATAATCCCAGATCCTAGTCACAGGTCTATTACTCCAGCTTCCATTAATGAGCCAGTTTGCCTAGTTATTCATCAACAGTGGACTGTGGACCTGCCTGGCTACAGAGTCTGCCACAGAGGGCTGTCTTGGTTCTGAACTTCTCTCTCCAGCCCTTATTATCTTGGAGCCATCTTGGTCCCACAGAGATTCCACTTAGGCCCCTCCATGGAGGATTGTCACCAGTTGGTCAATGCACAACTGATAAGCATGGGTTTGAGCCTTGCCAGGCAGGCAATGGGTACTACAAACTCTTCACAAGGAGCACAGCGAGGAGGGCAATTCACTGTAAACTATGAGAGTGCGCTGCCACCATCATCCTAGTCATAGATTAGACATATGCCATGCTTCATTAAATGATAGTGCCACCATTTGAAAGCATGGAGCGTCAATCGTAGTGGCTTATCTCTCTGCAGGCCAATTATAATAGGCACTGAGCCCTTGATATATAAACATTTTGGCCCTGAGTTTCCGCTCAATCGTGCTGGCTTTTTTAGCGCAAACCAGTCAAATCAGCGCAAAACATTGAGGAATTTTGATTTACACTGGCCGTAATTTGTACCCGGCGTAAGTCGAGTTTCCGCAATGTTTTGTGCTGGCTAAAAAAAAATTGCACTGAAGCCAGCCATGCCCACAAAATTGGCCACGCCCCCACTGCTTGAAACAACGAGGATGGTGAGTTTCTGCCGATTGTGCTCGCCTGCAGCCATTCGAGGAGGGTCTTAAAATTAAGCTAGTTTTCTTAGGCACAAAGGTAGGCAGAATTTAAATGTTTGTAAGTATTAAAAAATATTAATGTACTCAGAAACTGACTAGTGTACACCAATGAAAGTGGTAAATGCTTCAGTATAGTTTTTTTGAGTCATTTTCAAGTTACTCACAGGCAGAGGACTGGACACCTTTATTAAAAATGCTTATTTATAATGATAAACCCATTTTCAGCTGTATTAATAAAACTGCACCAGGTTATCATTCTTAAATACAACAATGATTATTTTTGATTGCAAAAAAAATAAATAAACGATCACGCTATGTTAAGCTGCCGAATTGTGCTGATTCATGGCAGATTTTACGTTTGTGATTATGTTAATGCATTTTAGCGGAAACTCAGCGTAACTCAGCGTTACACAATTTTCAGGTGCAATTTGTGCCCAAATGCTGATTGTGCCCAAAGCGGAAACTCCAGGCTAGGTTCTCTAACCAGCCTCCAACTAAGAGAGATAGATATCCTAACATAGACTGGAGCTGCGATACATATCCATGGTAAAATCAAAGATTTATCCAAGTCTGGTCATATCTATCAATTTCTTCATGAGGGTTGCCTGAGGCATTAGGTTGAAAGTCAATGAAAGCCAAGTGGGATTTCCCTCTCTCTTGTATCACTCCAAAATCTCGTATCAGGTCACAATGTGCCCAAAACTTTCCTAAGAACATTTCAATTTAAGACATGGAATTTGTTATTATAAGGGCATTAAATAGTCTAAAAGTTCGAGGTTGTAAGTCAAACAGAGCAGATTCTTTTATGTTATCAGACCTCATGTTGGGAGTTTTAACCATAAAGATCACGATGATAAATATAGATTCGGCAAACAATTCAGCCCATTTAACCTCATCCTAACATGTTAAAAAAAACCTACAGTTCCCCCTCCCACCCCCGCCATGTCATCTGACTGTAGGACATAACTTAGACAGTAATTACAGACACATAGGGAGCGACCGCAACCCGGCTTTATTTCTGGGTTTAACGTTGGTGTGTAAAAGTACAGGCTTCCCACTGGGAATGCAAAGTCCGAAAATTTTGCGGTTGCGACCCAAAAAACAACTATTTTCAATTCCCACCCGCCCCCAACCCACCCGTTCTTGGGGTTTAAAATCACCCCCACTATTGTCACTTCCATTCTGTGTAAAATAGTGAATTTAGTTATCAGGAATAAACTTGAGGATTATCTGTGGAATAATAATCTATAAACAACAGTCACCATGGATTCAAAAGGGGAAGATCTTGCCTCACAGGCCTCCTCAATTTCTCGAGGAAGTGCCAACTGAAGTACATTGTTGGAAGTCCCAAGATATAGAGTATCTGGACTTCCGAAAGGCATCTAAGTTCCACATGAAATTACATTATTAAATTCAAAGCATTAGTAAACCTTGGGATTGGGTAAGAAATTAGCTAAAGAGTAGAAAATAACAAGTATTCATTGGTGGAGTTATTTAGGGCAGAGGGACATATTGAGTGGGGTGCCCTTGGACTCAGTGCTGGGATCACTACTGGATTCAGAAACTCAATGCAAAGCAGTCAAATTTGCAGATGATACAAAACTAAGAGGAAGCTCCCTGGATGACAAAGGAAATAAAGGTTAAAATAAAACAGAAAAGGGAAGTTTATGACAAATGTCAGGTATAGAATACAATAGAAAACCAGGCAGAGTACAGAGAGTGCAGGGGAAAATTGAAAAAGGATGTAAGAAGGGCAAAGAGAGTGAATGAGAAAAGATTAGCAGGTAACATAAAAGAGAACCCAAAAATCTTTTATAAACATATAAAAAGTAAAAGGATAGTTAAAGGAATGGC
The DNA here is from genome assembly GCF_035084215.1 of Heptranchias perlo. NCBI lineage: Eukaryota > Metazoa > Chordata > Chondrichthyes > Hexanchiformes > Hexanchidae > Heptranchias > Heptranchias perlo. The sequence goes on along the minus strand of NC_090340.1, from coordinate 52,606,873 downwards.
GGGGCCGATTAAGGACAAAGAAAGAAATATTTTTGTGGAGGTAGAGAGTATGACTGAGGTACTGAATGAATACTTTGCATTTGCCTTCACATAAGAAGAGGATGAAGTTAATGTCGCAGTAGAAGAGGGGGGAGTAGAGATATTGGATAGGATAAAAATAGATACAAAGAAGGTGCTAAATAGGTTGGCATCACTCAAAGTTAACAAGTCACCCGGTCCAGATAGAATGCATTGCTGAGGGAAGCAAGGGTGGAGATAGCAGAAGCTCTGACCACAATCTTTCAATCCTCGTTGGATATGGGAGTAGTGCCAGAGGACTGGAGGATTGCAAATGTTACACCCCTGCTCAAAATAGGGCAGAGGGATAAACCTGGTAACTACAGGCCAGTCAGTCTAATGTCAGTGGCAGGAAAACTACTAGAGACCATTTTCAAGAACAAAATTAATTCTCACTTAAACTCTCAGTTAAACCCGAAACACAACACTTGTGTTTCCCTCCCTCCCTCTTCCTCTAACCAAAAAAAAAGGAGGCACTGTGAGGAGGGCAAGCAAGTTGACTCGGAGAAGGATCGAGCTACTGCAGCTGCTGGAGGCACGAAGTCACAGCCAACAGGTAAGTGATTGGCTGGTGACTGGTAAGTAGCTATTCTTTCCTTTTTTTTTCTTGACATTGTAGTTGTTGTTAAGCTAATTTAAGGGTTAAGTCATGGCAGGAGATCCCAGACCCGTGTCATGTTCCTCTTGTGGGATGTGGGAATTCAGGGATCCTTCCTGTGTCCCTGGTTCCTTCACCTGTGGGAAGTGTGTCCAGCTGCAGCTACTGTTTGACCGCTTGACGGCTCTGGAGCTGCGGATGGACTCACTTTGGGGCATCCGCGATGCTGAGGAAGTCGTGGATAGCACGTTCAGTGAGTTGGTCACACCGCAGATAAAAATTACTGAGGGAGATAGTGAATGGGTGACCAACAGACAGAGGAAGAGTAGGAAGGCAGTGCAGGAGTCCCCTGCGGTCACCTCCCTCCAAAACAGGTATACCGTTGGGGGAGATGGCTCACCAGGGGAAGGTGACAGCGGCTAGGTTCATGGCACCGTGGCTGGCTCTGCTGCACAGGAGGGCAGGAAAAAGAGTGGCAGAGCTATAGTGATAGGGGACTCGATTGTAAGGGGAATAGACAGGCGTTTCTGCGGACGCAACCGAGACTCCAGGATGGTATGTTGCCTCCCTGGTGCAAGGGTCAGGGATGTCTCGGAGCGGCTGCAGGACATTCTGGAGGGGGAGGGTGAACAGCCAGTTGTCGTGGTGCATATAGGCACCAACGATATAGGTAAAAAACGGGATGAGGTCCTACAAGCTGAATTTAGGGAGTTAGGAGTTAAACTAAAAAGTAGGACCTCAAAGGTAGTAATCTCAGGATTACCAATGCTACCAGTGCCACGGGCTAGTCAGAGTAGGAATGACAGGATAGCTAGGATGAATACGTGGCTTGAGAGATGGTGCAAGAGGGAGGGATTCAAATTCCTGGGCCATTGGAACCGGTTCTGGGGGAGGTGGGACCAGTACAAATTGGACGGTCTGCATCTGGGCAGGACTGGAACCAATGTCCTAGGGGGAGTGTTTGCTAGTGCTGTTGGGGAGGGTTTAATCTAATGTGGCAGGGGGATGGGAACCGATGCAGGAAGTCAGTGGGAAGTAAAGTGGTGACAGAAACAAAAGGCAGTGAGGGAGAGTGTACAAAACATGACCGGACAGATGGTCTGAGAAAGCAGGGCAAAGACCAAGGGAAGTCTAGAATAAACTGCATTTATTTCAATGCAAGAAGTCTGATGGGCAAGGCAGATGAACTCAGGGCATGGATGGGTACATGGGACTGGGATGTTATAGCTATTACTGAAACATGGCTAAGGGAGGGGCAGGACTGGCAGCTCAATTTTCCAGGGTACAGATGCTATAGGAAAGATAGAGCAGGAGGTAAGAGAGGAGGGGGAGTTGCGTTCTTGATTAGGGAGAACATCACGGCAGTAGTGAGAGGGGATATATCCGAGGGTTCGCCCACTGAGTCTATATGGGTAGAACTGAAAAATAAGAAGGGAGAGATCACTTTGATAGGATTGTACTACAGACCCCCAAATAGTCAACGGGAAATTGAGGAGCAAATATGTAAGGAGATTACAGACAGCTGCAAGAAAAATAGGGTGGTAATAGTAGGGGACTTTAACTTTCCCAACATTGACTGGGACAGCCATAGCATTAGAGGCTTGGATGGAGAGAAATTTGTTGAGTGTATTCAAGAGGAATTTCTCATTCAGTATGTGGATGGCCCGACTAGAGAGGGGGCAAAACTTGACCTCCTCTTGGGAAATAAGGAAGGGCAGGTGACAGAAGTGTTAGTGAGGGATCACTTTGGGACCAGTGATCATAATTCCATTAGTTTTAAGATAGCTATGGAGAATGATAGGTCTGGCCCAAAAGTTAAAATTCTAAATTGGGGAAAGGCCAATTTTGATGGTATTAGACAGGAACTTTCAGAAGTTGATTGGGAGAGTCTGTTGGCAGGCAAAGGGACGTCTGGTAAGTGGGAGGCTTTCAAAAGTGTGTTAACCAGGGTTCAGGGTAAGCACATTCCTTATAAAGTGAAGGGCAAGGCTGGTAGAAATAGGGAACCTTGGATGACTCGGGAGATTGAGGCCCGAGTCAAAAAGAAGAAGGAGGCATATGACATGCACAGACAGCTGGGATCAAGTGGATCCCTTGAAGAGTATAGAGATTGCCGGAGTAGAGTTAAGAGAGAAATCAGGAGGGCAAAAAGGGGACATGAGATTGCTTTGGCAGATAAGGCAAAGGAGAATCCAAAGAGCTTCTACAAGTACATAAAGGGCAAAAGAGTAACTAGGGAGAGAGTAGGGCCTCTTAAGGATCAACAAGGTCATCCATGTGCGGAACCACAAGAGATGGGTGAGATCCTGAATGAATATTTCACATCAGTATTTACGGTTGAGAAAGGCATGGATGTTAGGGAACTTGGGGAAATAAATAATGATGTCTTGAGAAGTGTACATATTACAGAGAGGGAGGTGCTGGAAGTCTTAACGCGCATCAAGGTAGATAAAGTTCCGGGACCTGATGAAATGTTACCCAGGACGTTATGGGAGGTTAGGGAGGAAATTGCGGGTCCCCTAGCAGAGATATTTGAATCATCGACAGTTACAGGTGAGGTGCCTGAAGATTGGAGGGTAGCAAATGTTGTGCCTTTGTTTAAGAAGGGCGGCAGGGAAAAGCCTGGGAACTACAGACCGGTGAGCCTGACATCTGTAGTGGGTAAGTTGTTAGAGGGTATTCTGAGAGACAGGATCTACAGGCATTTGGAGAGGCAGGGACTGATTAGGAACAGTCAGCATGGTTTTGTGAGAGGAAAATCATATCTCACGAATTTGATTGAGTTTTTTGAAGGGGTAACCAAGAAGATAGATGAGGGCTGTGCAGTAGACGTAGTCTACATGGACTTTAGCAAAGCCTTTGACAAGGTATCGCATGATAGGTTGTTACATAAGGTTAAATCTCACGGGATCCAAGGTGAGGTAGCCAATTGGATACAAAATTGGATTGACGACAGAAGACAGAGGGTGGTTGTAGAGGGTTGTTTTTCAGACTGTGACCAGCGGTGTGCCTCAGGGATCGGTGCTGGGTCCGCTGTTATTTGTTATTTATATTAATGATTTGGATGAGAATTTAGGAGGCATGGTTAGTAAGTTTGCAGATGACACCAAGATTGGTGGCATTGTGGACAGTGAAGAAGGTTATCTAGGATTGCAACGGGATCTTGATAAATTGGGCCAGTGGGCCGATGAATGGCAGATGGAGTTTAATTTAGATAAATGTGAGGTGATGCATTTTGGTAGATCGAATCGGACCAGGACCTACTCCGTTAATGGTAGGGTGTTGGGGAGAGTTATAGAACAAAGAGATCTAGGAGTACAGGTTCATAGCTCCTTGAAAGTGGAGTCACAGGTGGATAGGGTGGTGAAGAAGGCATTCGGCATACTTGGTTTCATTGGTCAGAACATTGAATACAGGAGTTGGGATGTCTTTTTGAAGTTGTACAAGACATTAGTAAGGCCACACTTGGAATACTGTGTACAGTTCTGGTCACCCTACTATAGAAAGGATATTATTAAACTAGAAAGAGTGCAGAAAAGATTTACTAGGATGCTACCGGGACTTGATGGTTTGACTTATAGGGAGAGGTTAGATCAACTGGGACTTTTTTCCCTGGAGAGTAGGAGGTTAAGGGGTGATCTTATAGAAGTCCATAAAATAATGAGGGGCATAGATAAGGTAGATAGTCAAAATCTTTTCCCAAAGGTAGGGGAGTATATAACGAGGGGACATAGATTTAAGGTGAGAGGGGAGAGATACAAAAGGGTCCAGAGGGGCATTTTTTCATTCAAAGGGTGGTGAGTGTCTGGATCGAGCTGCCAGAGGCAGTAGTAGAGGCGGGTACAATTTTGTCTTTTAAAAAGCATTTGGACAGTTACATGGGTAAGATGGGTATAGAGGGATATGGGCCAAGTGCAGGCAATTGGGACTAGCTTAGTGGTATAAACTGGGCGACATGGACATGTTGGGCTGAAGGGCTTGTTTCCATGTTGTGAACTTCTATGATTCTACTTGGAGAAGTATGGTTAATAAGGGACAGCCAGCATGGATTTGTTAAAGACAAATCTGACAAATCTGACAAGTCTGACTAATCTGACAAGTCTGACTAATCTGACTGAGTTCTTTCAACAGGGAGGGTTGATGAAGGTAGTGCAGTAGATGCTGTATATATGGACTTTCAAAAGGCATTTGATAAAGTACCATATTAGAGATTTAATCAGAAAATAGAAGCACATGGAATTAAAGGGACGGTGGTAACTTGGGTACATAATTGGCTGTGGAATAGAAGGCAGGGTGAATGGATGTTTTTCTGATTGGAGAGAAGTGTGCAGTGGGGTTCCTCAGGGGTTGGTATTAGGACTATTACTTTTCTTGAGATAGATAAATGATCTGGACTTGGGTATAGAGAGTACAATTTTGAAGTTTGCGGATGATACAAAGCTTGGAAACATAGTAAATAGTGAGGAGGATTGTAGCAGACTTCAGGAGGACGTAGACAGACTGGTGAAATGGGCAGACACATGGTAGATGAAATTTAATGCCAATAAGCGTGAAGTGATGCACTTTGGGAGAAACGACATGGAGAGGCAGTATAATATATGTGGTACTATTTTGAGGGAGGTGCAAGAGCAGATGGACCTGTGGGTGCATATTCAGAAATCTTTGAAGGTGGCAGGGCAAGTTGATAGGGCGGTTAAGAAAGCGTATAGGGCATTGAATACAAAAACAATGAAATCATGCTAAACCTTTACAAGTCACTGGTTAGGCATCAGCTGGAGTATTGTGTACAATTCTGGGTACCACACTTTAGAAAGGATGTCAAGGCTTTGGAGAGGGTACAGAGGAGGTTTACCAGGAGGATACAAAGGATGAGGGACTTCAGGTTTGTGGAGAGATTGGAGAAGCTGGGATTGTTCTCCTTAGAGCAGAAAACATTAAGGGGAGACCTAATAGAGGTATTCAAAATTATATGGAGTTTTGATAGAGCAAGTGGGGCAAGTGGGTCAGTAACCAAAGGTCATAGATTTAAAATAATTGGCATAAGAACTGGAGGGGAAATGAGGAGAAATGTTTTCACATAGAGTGTTGTTAAGGTCTGGAATGCACTACCTGAAAGAGTGGTGGAAGCAGATTCCATAGGAACTTTCAAAAGGCAAATGTACTTGAAGAGGACTAATTTGCAGGGTTATGGGGAGAAAGCTGGGGCGTGGGATAAAATTGGATAGCTCTTTCAAAGAGCTGGCACAGGCACGACAGGCCAAATGGCCTCCTTCTGTACTGTAAGATTCTATGATTCAATGATTCTATGATTCTAGTGGAATCAAAGGAGAAAGCTCAGAAATTCCAAAATGAGTTGGACAAAATATGTAAGTGGGCAGAACAACAGCAAATAAAATTTAATGCGGATAAGGGTAAAGTGCTGCACATTGGAAGAAAAAATAAGCGACACATGCACTCCATGAATGGTTGTTGAAGTGGCTAGGGATGAAAGTGAAAGATCTAGGAGTCTTAGTAGACTCAACAGTCAACATGTCCACAATGCAGAGCAACAATCAACAAAACCAATAGAAAGTTGAACAAAATAACCAAAACAGTAGAATACAAATCAGAGGAAGTCGTGGCCAAACATTTAGCGCTCTGGTCAGATTTCAGCTGCACCCAGCTCTAGTTACCGAGACACAAGAAAAGACTTCGGGGTAGAAATTTGTCTTCTTTGTGCTCGTTTTCCAGGCAGAAAATGGGGGCAAAAATGACCAGTTTTGCAGGGCTATGCCCTGCACCTAAAGAAAGCCTGATAAACATCCAACACCATATTGGCCTCGGACAATTTTCAGGCATCCCTGGGCAGCCACCTTAAACAGTTGTTAGGCCCCTTCCATATGCTAATGACAAGCTTCAGGCCTCTGGCTTCTGACACGTACTTGCAGCGCATTGCTGAATTTGGGCCCGAAGGTGGCCTGAAACTAATTTCTGTATGATTGATTCTAACCTGCCTGTACTCAGCTAGGACTTACAACGGAAGGTGTTATTTAGGAGCATGCTGATTGGGGATGGGAATTGCACCTTTGCCAAGTGCTTATGCCTTCTGCTGATGGATCTAGAAAGTGGATATCTCACCAAAGTTCCAGAGGACTCCATAGATCTGGTGAACCCATTTCCTCCGTTAATAGTTTAAACAGGTAACTGGGACCAAGGGACTGGGATCCAAAACAAGAATGTGAAAAGAAATGCTTCAATCAACCTGACAAACAGCAAATGTTTCCAAAAATGTCCTTTTGAGGAAAAATGAACACAATTTTCATTAGATGATAGAACAGAAATATTTTATAACACATTTATAACCCTTGATCACTAACTTCAGATTGTTGTTTAGGTTAAATTTGCAGTTATTTACCAGCAAGTGTTAGCCTGCTGTGGATGTTTTTCAGGCTTTGACAAATAGTATCTTCTGACAACACCATATGGGATCAATATAGCTGAGTTGAGAGGAATGGTGTTAATGAAAAGAGACAAGACAAGAATTTGCTGAGGTATAGGCTTCCTGACAGTAAACACACAGAGAAAGATTAGCATCCATAGATTCCACAGAATCTCCCACGGGCATCAGTATTTCACACTGTGGGCATTAATGAGGTGACAGAAGACATTCACCACACACCCTCTGTAAGGCGGAATCAAAAACCAGCGATGTGCAAAAGCACCTTACTGGTGACAGGTCGTACATAATTGCTGAACAAAGCCTAATTGGCCTATTAGGAACAATCCTCTTCCAGTCAGCAGACTTCTTTCACATTTCCGACAATGTATGAATGTGGAGTAGGGCACAAGTTGACTTTGATGGGGATGGAGAAGGGAGGGGGAGTGAGTGACAGTGTGAGCTACGGGAAGGTGTTGACAACTGGCGAGTATACATGAGGTTCCCCAGATGCTAAGCAAGGAAGATAGATAAAATTATCATTTTAAAAAACTAGGTCAGCAGAAATACATCGCAGGAACAATATCAGCAACTTAATAAAATCACATATCTGTAAAGTTTTTAAGTTGCTTGATATTATTCATCAACTGGACATTTGACAAAAATGACACAAATGCAGCTCTACATTACCAAGAAAGTGTCATGTCCCTTCCCTACAAAAGTGACATTCTGATGTTCAAACAAACCCTCAGCTAAATTTCAGGTGAAATACTCAGAGATTTAACTGTTGCATCTCTTCTTAACCTGCACCATGAATTTTGCTCTGCGAAAAGGAAACAAAAATAGCTGGGAGATTCGAATGATCTGCTGATCCCCAGTATGTGTTGGGGTTAGCTGGTTGTGGCAATTGAGATATTATAGTTGGCCTTAGTGTCCCTGGGCAAGGCAGGAGAAAAATTAGCCAGGTGTCCCACTCCTAATTTGCTATCCTTTGATCACTACTGGGAAGTATGGGTGTGGGGATAGGAGCGTACTAGGTTGTGATGCCCTCTGCAGTTGAATAGCCTGTTGAAAATTACTTTGTTAGCTCACACATGAAGAAGGCCACATGGACACGATAAGAGAAGGTCAGCAAAGGTAGGTAGGTGACGATTAAGAATGAAAAGGCTAGCCGAGTTTTCCCCTCCATAACCTATAGGTGTGGAGGCCTATTGTGGCATCCCTATCACCACCACAGCTGATACCAAGCAACTCGGCACTGACTGGGATTGGAAGCTTCATAGTCGGACTAGTTCAACAATCACTGGATAAACTCGCTGAGCCACAGAAGCAATTTCCACTTTCTCTTTTTTTAAAATTTTATTGTAATTGTTCCCATGGTTACAACACAATGACATACATTACAACAACACAATAACGACTACAACTGGTGTTTGTATGGCACCTTTAACATAGTGAACATCTCATCCGAGAAAACAGACAACAAGCTGCAGTGAAAGAGTTAGGAGAGATGGCCCAAAGCACGATTGAAAAAACTTTTAAAGGCAGGGAGAAAGTAGGAAGGCATAAGTCTTTAGTGTGGAGGTTCCAAAGAGTGGGACTGAGATGGTCAAAGGCTCTGCCACCAACAGTGGAGTGCGAAGGCGGGGTATACCCAGACTGAAGGCTGGGATGTCGAGTTGAATGAAATTACAGAGGTAGGGTGGGCAAGTTCACTGAGAGATATGTAAGTAATAATCTTGCATTTTTGATTTAATGCTTTGGGAGACAGAGAGCATTGGGAGCTCATTGTATAGAATGTACAAGGTATAATATACATAGCAGACTGTAGTACTGAGATTTACTGAGTGGCTGCGACCCTGTAGACAGACTCCAGGCAATGTCAGTTATGCTAATATGTATTGCTGCACTCACCCACTGTGTTAGTATTTGGCGAGTTCTGCTTGTGCCAGCTTTGGGGAGGGAACAGTTAAAAACATGATTGTGACATCACTGCAGTGATTTTTCATTATGAAAAGCCCTTGTTGTCATCAAATTCATATGCTCAGTATAAAATACATAACTGAATAATGCGGCTTGATAGCTGGTATGAAAACGATGTGGTTCTCCACTAAAAGAGGTGTTATATGACTGGTCTACCTCAAATATATTACTGAAATCTTATCAGCCATCAAATTTACAATACACATTCCAGCCTTTACAAAATGTGCCCTGTAAATTGCTAAATAATACAGCTAAAACACTCCACAAAAAAATATTAGCTTTACTTCCCTCATAAGTCTGGGTTTTTTTTTGCTTCAGTTGTCCCTGCATGATGCAGGGCTGTTGTCAGTAAACTGGCACATGAATTAACATTTTGCAAATTGTTCATTTTTTTTTTAAACTGTCAGTCATTTAGTCCCAACAAAATGCATTTTATTTTTATAAATGAAAATATACCGATGGCTTAATAAATAAGAGCCAAAGTGCTTTGGACGGTTTTTTTTCCATGCCACAATTAAGAGCAAAAGAGTCCATTGAGAAAAAAGAAATGTCTTCAGACAAAATAGAGAATTTACGTTGTGCAAAAGTACAGCGCACATGTGCTGAAATATTCAGGGCTTATGAATGCCTCTGAGTTGATTATAATTGGATGTGGGAGTGAAGGGTTCTCTTTCTGTGGTTTGTACCTACTGCCAATTTCATCCTAAAAGTATTTCCATTAATGTTTAACATCTGCTTTGACAAATCTTGTTGGTAAAAGTGAATAAACTGAAAATAATATTTTTAAAATTTTATTTTCTCATTTCCCCATCCTATTTTCTTTTCTCTTCCTAAATTAGCTCCCTTTCCTAATCCCAGCCTACCCCACCCCCAGCCCAGATAAGTACAAAATCCTTGTTGATCGGGATAGTGGTACAATCCACTCAATTGTAGGGCCTCTGCAAATGGTCTCAATGACCCTGGTTAGGGAAGGGAAAATATCCAGATATCCTTACTGAGAAGTGAATGTTAATGAAGGATTGGGCTCAGCTGTGATGACCTGCTCGGTTGAATAGCTGCAGACACTCTGACTACTCCCACACCTGAAGAAGGGCCACCTGGGTGAGGCACCAGAAGAAGGCACAAATTAGTGCCTTTGGAAGAACACTGGAGAAGATAGGGAAGATGTGCTTTCATGATGAAGGAAGACAAATTCCTCCTACTCCACTCCTATAAAATGACAAATACATCAGAAATATGTATGTTTCAATAAAATGATTCAGAATGAATATTAAAAATCCTGTGTTTCACACATTTTTCTAATTGAGTTCGAAATTAAAAGAAAGGGGTGGCTTTATACCTACAATATCAACTAATATTCACAATCAGACTTCATTCATTTTTAGGATGTGAGAAAAACTGGCAAAGCCGGCATTTATTGCCCATTCCTAAATGCCTTTGAGTAGGTGATGGGCTGCCTTCTTGGACCATTTTGTAGCAGTTTGGTACAAGTGAGTGTCTCGCTAGGCCACATCCGAGGACAATTAAGAGTCAACCACATTGGTGTGGGACTGGAGTCACATATAGGCCAGACTGGGTAAAGACGGCAGGTTTCCTTCCCAAATAATATCTGTAACATTAGTGAACTAGTTGGGTAAGGATGGCAATCCAAAAGCTTTTGATACCAGCTTTTTATTCCCTGATTTTTTTTTTGAAACTCAATGTAAATATGCTTACACTGGCATAAGGGGATTCAAACTCACGCTCTCTGGATTATTAGTCCAGGTCTCTGGATTACTCGTCCAGTAATGTAACCAGTACACTACTGTATGCAAAGCTTCTCCCAGAGGATGCGTTTCATTGGCCTCAGCTGCATCTGGGCGGAGCAGGGCTCACTTTACACACTGCTCGAATGTATGGCATCTCCTTAGCTTGTCAATTAGGGGAACTACATTGATAACATTTGTGGAGGTCAGCATGGCCTCGGAACTGAGATAAAATAGGGGGAAATTAAAATAAAACATGCTACAGGAAGTAACGTTTCTGCAGGTACAATTTTCTTTAAAAATATTTATGTTATTGTAATTTTCAAAGTTTATCCATTCAGATGATTCATGGCACATATAAGAATCACACAGCATTCCTAGATACAAACAGGAATATAGCCAAATCCATACAGTCAGGGTAGCATGTGAACAAAGTTCTTACTGCTTTTTTGACAGAGGGCAAATTTAGGGCAATTTATATAAGGCAGTGGGTGTGAGTGAAAGACATAGTTTGAGTTTTTCAGTGATGTTTGGGCAGCTATTGAGAATTTGAGCCTTCCCAATCCATTGCCAGACACAAACTTCTTAGGTCTGAAGGGCAGTGGAGGGTCCTTCTGCCTTTATCTCTTCTTTGCTGAATGGTTGGAGTGGACCACCAGGTAGGGGCCTCAAACGATGTCGGTGTTTGACCAGCTTTTGTATTACTAGCGTAGGCTTGCTGACGCCCCATAGGGGTTTTGCCCTATAGTGGGGGAGCTGGGTTGTGCATAGTTCAAACATGCACCTTCTCACTGCAAGTAGTCAGAACTATGCATGCCTCCACGCTGCAGATGATCCCTATCTGACAGGCAGCAGGCCAAGCACGCATGTTACAGATATTATTTGATGGGAAATATTTCAAACCTAAAAAAAGATACGGTGTGTTCAAGCATGATGTAGAATGATGTATGGATTTAATTTTTGCAAAGCACAATTATTTATATTCTCATAAATAGTAATGTAACTGTGAAATATTAATGCAGTTTTTTTTAACCCCTTCCTGGGTCTAGTTTGTTCAATGTTTTCAGCATTGCTCTGAAGTTATATTTTACATTTACTTTTCTTTCCTTATATGGGTAGTCTTTTGTGAATGACTTTGTAGAACGGCATCTACTTCCTTTCATTTTCGTTGACTGTTGTACAGATAGGAAATGTTGGTGGCTTTACAAAGCAACAAATAGATCAGGGAGAATCTAAACAGGTGTACAGACCTGAAGGGACTCAATCATTTTTTTTAAGCCTCCTTTAATTTTTGCCATTTCCCTCTCTCTTCTCCTGAAGTGACTCACTCTGAGTTAATGTTCCATGGGAAATGGCAACCATCTGTTACCTCACCCAAACAAACAGTCATTCTTCATGTGCGAGTCTGGATGGCCAGTGTCAGTGAGATCCTGTCCTCAGCCAATGTGCACACATGCCTTGCTGGATACTAATCAGGACTGGCAACTGCGACCGATTTTCTTTTCCCTCCTTCCAGGCTTGGACACTGGAGAAAATTGGAGCACTCCTTCACCCAGAACAAGGAGTTGTCCTGATATCCTGGCCAATAAAACCTCTCTCAACCAGCACCAGTAAAAACAATTTAACTGCTCATTCATCTTACCTGCTGTTAGTGGCACCTTGCTGTGTGTAAATTGGCTGTTGCGTTTGTCTACATTGTAACAGTGACTACATATAAAATTGGGCTTAATTATAATATGCTATACAAATTCAACGTCTGTCTTCCTTCACTTTCCTCATCAGCATTTTCTAACATTTTCTGTTTTTACTTCAGATTTTCAGCATGTGTTGGATTTCATTTCTTTTTATCTTTCCAGCTTTGCACTTCACTATATATAGGTCTACTGGTGGAATTAATTCAGACCTAAACACTTGCAGATACTTATGTTAACTCTCTAAGGTTGTGTCCACTTACAATCACAATTGTTAGTTGTGAAATAAGTTCCCTTTTTAGGATGGTTGGTTTAGAGGGGATTTCGAGCACCAAACCTGCTCCCCCACAACCTCATGCAAAATGTCCACTTATACGTTTCAATTCTTTTTAAGCCTTCTATCCTGCAATAAAACCATTTTCAGCTCTTTACAACAAAAAAATACGAGGCTTATTTTAAATTTTATTCACTTCGAATTCAGAAATGAGCAAGAATGTCACGAGAACCCGGCATATGTAAAGTGGAAATATCTGTCTCTTTTGTCATTTGTTAAGCAAAGGCTGTACCCATTTAAAAGAGGCATCCTCTTGGCATCATTTTCAGTTTGGTATTTGAGAACAAAATATTTCTGAATGTTTTTGTTCAAATGTGCATTTTTCTCCGTCTGTTACTGTTTGGAATGCCACTCTTGGTTGAATTGCAACATGCACGCCAGCAATTCCATAAACAGGAATACATTCCCTCGAATATAGAAGATTAAGGGGTGATTTAATGGAGGTGGTTAAGATGATCAAAGGAGTTGACAGGGTAGACAGAGAGAAACTATTTCCTCTGGTGGGGAAGTCCAGGACAAGGGGGCATAACCTTAAAATTAGAGCTAGGCCATTCAGGGGTGATGTCAGAAAACACTTCTTCACACAAAGGGTAGTGGAAATCTAGAACTCTCCTTCCCAAAAAGCTGTTGAGGCTAGGCCAATTGAAAATTTCAAAACCGAGACTGATAGATTTTTGTTAGGCAAGGGTATTAAGGGATACGGAACCAAGGTGGGTAAATGGAGTTAAGATACAGATCAGCCATGATCTAATTGAATGGCGAAACAGGCTCAAGGGGCTGAATGGCCTGCTCCTGTTCTTATGTTCCATGTTCCTAGGACAGAGCGGTTGCTTTTTTTTTGCAGTTTTGTCAGTTTTAATAACCTCCTATTTCAGACAACAGTTATTGAAGGGATGCACTAGGATAATGTCTGCTGAGGATGGGGCTGGGGGAGAAATCCCTTCAACTCTTCCAAAGTAGCAGCGTTTCTCAATGAATGAAAACTTTCCTTTCAGCCCCTCTGCCACAGAATCTTCGAGAGAAAATCTCCACCGAATGTTAGCGAACATTCAGGGGAGAATGTCAAAAAAAATAGACAAGAGAGAACTTGGCTATTGGATGTGTGGAACAGCTGAAAGCATTCCATCTCCTACCCCCAGCACACCTCCACAAACATAGAAACATAGAAAATAGGAGCAGGAGTAGGCCATTTGGCCCTTCGAGCCTGCTCCTCCATTCAATATGATCATGGCTGATCCTCTATCTCAATACCATATTCCCACTCTCTCCCCATACCCCTTGATGCCTTTTGTGTCTAGAAATCTATCTAGCTCCTTCTTAAATATATTCAGTGACTTGGCCTCCACAGCCACCAGTGGTAGAGAATTCCACAGGTTCTCCACCCACTGATTGAAGAAATTTCTCCTCATCTCAGTCCTAAATGTCCTACCCCGTATCCTGAGGCTGCCTGCAGTAGGTATTCACGGGGCTTGTTGGACAAAAGGAACTTAAAACTCAAAGTCTACAAGTAATTATCTATGTGATGGCACAGGGAGGGACACTGCTTAAGTATTTAGCACTGATACTATAAGGAAGTGGTCTTAAGGGCAAATTCTTATCAGTGGTGATACAGAGATGAGCTCTGTGGATAATTTCCTGAGGTGTTTAAGATGATTAAAGGAGCTAATAGGGTAGATAGAGAGAAACTATTTCCTCTGGTGGGGGAGTCCAGAACAAGGGGGCATAACCTTAAAATTAGAGCTAGGCTGATCAGGGGCGATATCAGGAAGCATTTGTTCACATGAAGGGGAGTGGAAATCTGGAACTCTCTCCCCCAAAAAGCTGTTGAGACTAGGCCAATTGAAAATTTCAAAACTGAGAGAGATAGATTTTTGTTAGGCAAGGATATTAAGGATTACGGATCCAAGGTGGGTAGGTGGAATTAAGATACAGATCAGCCGTGATCTAATTGAATGGTGGAACAGGCTCGAGGGGCTGACTGGCCTACTCCTGTTCCCATGTTCCAATCAGAGGTGGCTCTTGCCCATAAAATTGCTTTTCCCTTTAAATTCTGAATGGCACTATTCAGTATCACTAGTACACTCTAAAATTCTACTTGTGATTTTTACTGTGTGACACTTATTAGTTTGAACAGAAAATAAAACACCTGCAATTGATGAGAGTAATGGTTCCTGTCTCAACCAAGCAAGATTGTCTTTCAATTGTGTCCATCCTTTTCTGAATCAGTTATTCTTTTCTTCAGAGTGTTGGCTTGGTTCGGGTATTATACCTTCAGATGTACTGTCCCCAGGTAACTAAAAGGCAGACATGATGAAGAAAAGCAGTAACAGGCTTTTCTTTCAATTATCTTAGTTTTGCTAACAACCTAAAATGAATCTAAAGAGGGTAGCAGAAAAAGGGAAGAATGTGTTTGCTAAGGGCTTGTTAATGGCTAGGAAAGACCTTGTTAAAAGGCCAGGCAGGATAAAATCATGCAGTTTTGTGTGGGGAGAAGGGAATTGAAAAACAAGGCCTGAACTCCAGAACGGGGTTACTCATACAAAAGGAGTTCTCCTCCAAGTCACACACCAGCCTGACTTGGGCAAATATCGCTGTTCCTTTATTGGCGTTGGGTGAATATCCTGAGAACTCTACCTATCAAACATTGTGGGAGCACCACATGGATTGGAGTGGTTCAAAGAAAAGGCCCAACACCACCTTCTCAGGGCAATTAAGAATGGGCAATAAATTCGGCCTTGCAACGTTGCCCACATCCTGTGACAAAAGAAAAGCTAGTACTTATTTAGAAATAATCTGTGGTTGATTAGGGGTTCCAGGGGGTGTAGACCTAATCGCCCTTATTAAGGCAGCTCCTGCTGGTATTCCTGACTCATCCCAACTCCGACTAGTGCCTTGATCCGACCAAGAGTCCTGCTCCTGATTGCAATCCTGTCACCCAAGCTGCTTGTACATGTATGTATATGCTGAGGAAGGACAGGGTAGAGCTCAGCTGTGAAGCCTCCCATAGTTAAATGACTTGAATAGAAATGAAAGTCAGGTGGGTCCTGTAACGGGTGGCCAATCTGCAGTGCCAGTTTTAGGCCCGAGCGGCACATTGAAAATTGACCTCAATGCCTTCAGGAGAGAACAGAATAGTGGAGAAAATTGGTTGGGGGAAAAGGGAAAAAAAAAACTTGTTTTTACTCATGTCCAACAATTGTTAACACAACAATTTCAGAGGTAAAGGGCAAACATATTATTGCTGTGATATTTTTCTAAGTGTAAAATAGCTCCTCCATGTTATATTCAACAAGGGTTACACAATCTTTTCAAGAGCTAACTTCAAGGGCCATCTAACCTCCAGGTCTTATTTGAGGCTGGCACTAATTCAGCCAATATTAATAAAACAATTCCAAAATTTTCTTTTGCCAAAATTATATTCTGGGAAAAAATACCTCTTTGACAAGTTGCAAAGGAAATTTAGTTCACAGCGAAGGTTACATTTTTTGTTGAATTTTTCTCACGATACGGGAGACATTCAGACTATACTTGGGAAAAATATCAGAAATGGAAAAGAAAGCAACAGCGACACTTGTATGAATGAAAATAAAAGCTAGAAATAAATCTTTCCAATCACTATTGCTATGTTAAATGCATTGTGTGAAGAATCTGAAAAATGCTGCTCATATTTAGCGCTTGGGGAGAAAGGTTCTCTTTGGAGAGCAACAAACGTATGCAAAACACATCATGACTCAATATGGAAAACTAACGCTAGCTATCTTGTGTCTAACAGATGAATTGTCACTATCTAAATCTCCATCTGTTTTATGGAAAAAAAATAAAAGTTCTTTTCTGGCATAAAGATGGGAAACAGCACTGGAACCTGAGGAAAATCACAGGTCACCTTTTAAGGACCCTTCAGAGATATCCAGGCTCCAAAAATGGTAAGAGAAAAGATTAATAGCAGTTGGAGGGGATGCTGACAGCACACTGCAAAGAGAACCACGCTGAAAAATCACACTGGAGGACGATGTAGCAAATCAGAATAAGGTTTTCCTTTTTCTCCGCGTGACCTTAAACCATTGTGCATGAAGTTAAAGACACTGCATTACTGTGTGGAATCAAGCTGGGACGGTGCAGTCAACGTCATCTTCAAATCAAGTTGACCTTTGCCAGTGACTCTCAAGAGGTCGGAGAGAGAGCGCACAACTACTGTACATATGATAACAAACTGACAACAAAGTAGCTTAATGATTGTCTTAGAACGCATTCTATCATCTGGTAGAACTTAAATAGTCAAGCAGTAATAACACCAATTAAGATGATTGATTTGCATAAAGTTAGTTATTTGTGTTCTCTAACTGCCTTCGCTATTTGTAACAATTTAACTAAATAGGATAGAAACGAAATTTGGGAACTGAACTGTTTCTTAATGACCTGTGACCATATTGCAGGAAAAAGAAAACATAAACACCAAAGTAAACTTTTTCTGAGTCAACCTTTGTTTTACTGATAGTTCATCACTCAACCGAGTTCAAAAAATATTAGCGTCCCTATTACTCCAATCGGCCCTGTTGCATCGGCAAAGACCACAGAGTGATTGAAAAAAATGAGAAAGGTCGTTAACTGGGAGTTAACGTTGCCATCTGTTGCTGTACTATATTCGTAGGCAGATTGATCCCTGCTGTGTGTCTTTATCACTCTGTCCATTTGTTAAAGCCACTGTTAAAACCCAGCACCCTCACAATTTGCGAGAAGGAATCCAGGATCCTGCCAGATTGCCATATCATGGAAGTCTGAAACTGACTGATCACACTAAACAATGCAATGCCTTTTTTCCTTTTTCTTTTTTCTTTCTCTCTCCTCCCTCTCATTGCTTCAGTTACAAAATAAAAAAGCTGTTCCTCATCTAGACTCCTACAAGCTTTCTACCAGACTGGAGGAATGCAGAAATTGTCAAGAGTCTATGTGACTCCCACTTTTCTCAGCACCAAAGTACATACAGTTCATATATGCTTATAATATTGCCCACATTTGCACAAAATGTTACACAACATTAATAATAGCACAAAGCAGGTAATGTATTTTGACACCGGTTCCCTAGCCAGCATATTAAAATAAACCAGCAATCAAAAATAAGGTGGACTTTTCACAGAGACAGACATAGGGTACTAGGTAATAATGAAGTTTATGGCCTCCTACTGAGTTACCAGTTGGGGCCCAATTGGCAGCATTTCTCTGCTTCTTAGTAACTGGTTACACACCAGTTTAACCCTTTTGGTCTACATCTGTTTCCCAAATCATAAGAAGTTTACTAGGTGAGTAAATAAACATATTTATTAATGCTATCCCCAAGCTAAAGCTCCATTACAATAGGATTCACTTTTGGAACAGCCATGTAGAGTTGGTAACTCATTTGATAAAGGATCTTTTGAATTAAGGGAAACCAATAGATTAACACTAAATTAAAATGTTCTTCCCATTATCTCCTATTTCTCATCCTTTGCGGGCTTCTTACCCTGGTGCACTCTTTTCCAGCCAAGTTGCAGGACAGTCTAGTCTATAGACATACTCCAAGAGCATGGTTAGCAGAGCTCCATGATTAGTTGACAGGAGATGTGATATGCAAAAAGAACAATGCCAGTCCCTTCCTTCAAATGATTTTTCCCCTCCCTATCCCAGTGGCACCAAGGCCACTTGCAGTGTTCCCACTGCTGCCCTGGTTAACATCAGCACAAAAAGGGTTCAAACTTGGGATAGCCCAAGACTGTACGGCCGAGCAGCACACTATGTATGCATTTACCGCTGAGCCATCTGCTGTCCTCTCAAACCCAAAATTAACATGGAATTGCAACTGCATAAAGACTTACCCAGAATCACTATGGAATCCATCTTTGTTATAGTCCAAACATAGCAAGCAATGGCAAATGCCAGTATGTTGACCCAATGTCCTCAGAGTTGTGTCCGTGCTGTGTGCCTCTGGCCAAACAAGTTGTTTGACTCCAAAAATCGCTTTAGTAGGATTGATTTCAGACTTGAACATAGTGAAATAAAATTAGGAAGTCCTCTCTGTTTTGCTTCATGGAAATGGGAATAAATGGAAAAATAATTATATCCACACATTATTGCTAATTTTGAATGTGAAAATGAATTTTCCTCTCCCTGTCCATCAGTTTGGGTTCAGACAGGTACTCCTCCATAAACACCTCACACCAGAGGCCCATCAAATCCACCCTAAGGACAATAAATTTATCTGTGTGGCCACAATACTCCCTATTCATTCACTGAAACATAACAACTGTGTCGAGTCCCTGAGGGAAACCTTATCCCAGCATTCCACATGTAGTCATCCCTCATTCCGTTGGCAGGGTGATCTGGAATGTCATCACCTTATCTGATAGAATACTGGTCACTGTATTTTTACTAATAATATAGTTGTCTGCAGTGTGCCGAAAAATCATGAGCCATGTACAATATGGTAGGAATTTTAAAAAACGAGCAAACTGTTTTTTTTTAGTTTGTTTATTTTTAAATGAAATTTCCTCCCTTCCACAGCTCCCCTGTGCATCACACCATCCTGTGGCTCAGAGAGCAAGTAGCTGACTTGCCCCCAGGCATCTGCAATGCATTTTTTGATCTCACCACTAATAAGTACAAGAGTGCAGCCCAAGTTAATTCCTTTTCTGATCCACCTTCCTCCTCCCCTGTTAGGAATCACATGACTTTCGATTCAGAGCTTACCCCCGCGGGCCACTGAGGCAATGCTGATACAGGAACAGCTGTACTGGATTGATCTCATGGGGAG
Source organism: Heptranchias perlo (assembly GCF_035084215.1). Classification (NCBI taxonomy): domain Eukaryota; kingdom Metazoa; phylum Chordata; class Chondrichthyes; order Hexanchiformes; family Hexanchidae; genus Heptranchias; species Heptranchias perlo. Next base: position 52,587,266 of record NC_090340.1, on the reverse strand, counting down.
AAATGGACGAGTATTTGGCTTCCAAAACAAATGTTTCATGGGGAGCTCAAGGAGGGAAAATATAAGAGAGGCAGCCAGCCCTACTGATTCAAAGATGCGCTCAAGCAAAATATTTTTTTTATTCGTTCATGGGATGTGGGCGTCGCTGGCAAGGCCAGCATTTATTGCCCATCCCTAATTGCCCTTGAGAAGGTGGTGGTGAGCTGCCTTCTTGAACTGCTGCAGTCCGTGAGGTGAAGGTTCTCCCACAGTGCTGTTAGGAAGGGAGTTCCAGGATTTTTACCCAGCGACGATGAAGGAATGGTAATATATTTCCAAGTCGGGATGGTGTGTGACTTGGAGGGGAACGTGCAGGTGGTGTTGTTCCCATGTGCCTGCTGCCCTTGTCCTTCCATGTGGTAGAGGTCGCGGGTTTGGGAGGTGCTGTCGAAGAAGCCTTGGCGAGTTGCTGCAGTGCATCCTGTGGATGGTACACACTGCAGCCACGGTGCGCCGGTGGTAAAGGGAGTGAATGTTTAGGGTGGTGGATGGGGTACCAATCAAGCGGGCTGCTTTGTCCTGGATGGTGTCAAGTTTCTTGAGTGTTGTTGGAGCTGCACTCATCCAGGCAAGTGGAGAGTATTCCATCGCCCTCCTGACTTGTGCCTTGTAGACGGTGGAAAGGCTCTAGGGAATCAGGAGGTGAATCACTCTGACCTGCTCTTGTAGCCACAGTATTTATGTGGCTGGTCCAGTTAAGTTTCTGGTCAATGGTAACCCCAGGATGTTGATGGTGGGGGATTCGGCGATGGTAATACCATTGAATGTCAAGGGGAGGTGGTTAGATTCTCTCTTGTTGGAGATGGTCATTGCCTGGCACTTGTCTGGCACGAATGTTACTTGCCACTTATCAGCTCAAGCCTGGATGTTGTCCATGTGGGCACGGACTGCTTCATTATCTGAGGGGTTGCGAATGGAACTGAACACTGTGCAATCATCAGCGAACATCCCCATTTCTGACCTTATGATGGAGGGAAGGTCATTGATGAAGCAGCTGAAGATGGTTGGGCCGAGGACACTGCCCTGAGGAATTCCTGCAGCAATGTCCTGGGGCTGAGATGATTGGCCTCCAACAACCACTACCATCTTCCTTTGTGCTAGGTATGACTTCAGCCACTGGAGAGTTTTCCCCCTGATTCCCATTGACTTCAATTTTACTAGGGCTCCTTGGTGCCACACTCGGACAAATTCTGCCTTGATGTCAAGGGCAGTCACTCTCACCTCACCTCTGGAATTCAGCTCTTTTGTCCATGTTTGGACCAAGGCTGTAATGAGGTCTGGAGCCGAGTGGTCCTGGCGGAACCCAAACTGAGCATCGGTGAGCAGGTTATTGGTGAGTAAGTGCTGCTTAAATGACACCTTCCATCACTTTGCTGATGATTGGGAGCAGACTGATGGGGCGGTAATTGGCCTCATTGGATTTGTCCTGCTTTTTGTGGACAGGACATACCTGGGCTATTTCCACATTGTCGGGTAGATGCCAGTGTTGTAGCTGTACTGGAGCAGTTTGGCTAGAGGCGCAGTAGTTCTGGAGCACAAGTCTTCAGCACTACAGCTGGGATGTTGTCGGGGCCCATAGCCTTTGTTGTATCCAGTGCACTCAGCCATTTCTTAATATCACGTGGAGTGAATGGAATTGGCTGAAGACTGGCTTCTGTGATGGTGGGGACATCGGGAGGAGGCCGAGATGGATCATCTACTCAGCACTTCTGGCTGACGAAGGTTGCAAACGCTTCAGCCTTGTCTTTTGCACTCACGTACTGGACTCTGCCATCATTGATGATGGGTATGTTTAAAAAGCCTCCTCCTCCTGTTAGTTGTTTAATTGTCCACCACCATTCACGACTGGATGTGGCAGGACTGCAGAGTTTTTGATCTGATCCATAGGTTGTGGAATTGCTTAACTCTGTCTATAGCATGTTGCTTTCGCTGTTTAGCATGCATGTAGTCCTGAGTTGTAGCTTCACCAGGTTGGCACCTCATTTTTAGGTACGCCTGGTGCTGCTCCTGGCATGCTTTTCTGCACTCCGCGGTTGAACCAGGTTTGATCCCCTGGCTTGTTGATAATGGTAGAGTAAGGAATATGCCGGGCCATGAGGTTACAGATTGTGCTGGAATATGATTCTGCTGCTGCTGATGGCCCACAGTGCCTCATGGATGCCCAGTTTTGAGTTGCTAGATCCGTTCTGAATCTATCCCATTTAGCACGGTGGCAGTGCCACAAAACACGTTGGATGGTGTCCTCAGTGTGAAGACGGGACTTCGTCTCCACAAGCACTGTGCGGTGGTCATGCCTGCCAATACTGTCATGGACAGATGCATTTGCGACAGGTAGATTGGTGAGGACAAGGTCAAGTAGGTTTTTCCTTCATGTTGGTTCACCTCACCACCTGCCGCAGGCCCAGTCTGGCAGCTATGTCCTTCAGGACTCGGTCAGTAATGGTGCTACCGAGCCACTCTTGGTGATGGATATTGAAGTCCCACACCCAAAGTATATTCTGTGCCCTTGCTACCCCTAGAGCTTCCTCCAAATGGTGCTCAACATGGAGGAGGACTGATTCATCAGCTGAGGGAGGATGGTAGGTGGTAATCAGTAGGAGGTTTCCTTGCCCATGTTTGACCTGATGCCATGAGATTTCATGGGGTCCGGAGTCAATGTTGAGGACTCCCAGGGCCACTCCCTCCTGACTGTATATCACTGTACCGCCACCATCTGGTGGGACAGGACATACCCAGGGATGGTGATGGAAGAGTCTGGGACATTGGCTGAAAGGTATGATTCTGTGATATGGCTATGTCAGGCTGTTGCTTGACTCGACTGTGGGACAGCTCTACCCAATTTTGGCACAAGTCCCCAGGTGTTAGTGTGGAGGACTTTGCAGGGTCGACTGGGCTTGGTTTGCCTTTGTTGTGTCCAGCACCTAGCGATCCGTCCGGTTTTATTCTTATTATGACTTTTCATAGCGAGATTTTTACAACTGAATGGCTTGCTACGCCATTTCAGAGGGTGATTAAGAATCAACCTCATTGCTGTGGGTCTGGAGTCACATATAGGCCAGACCTGGTAAGGACAGAAGGTTTCCTTCCCTAAAGGACATTAGTGAACCAGATGGGTTTTTATAACAATCCGGTAGTTTTATAGCCACCATTACTGATACTAGTATTTTAATTCCAGATTTTATTTAATTAATTGAATTTAAATTCACCAGCTGCTGTGGCAGGATTTGAACTCATGACTCTGGGTTATTAGTCTAGGCCTCTGGATTATTAGTCCAGTTACATAACCACAATGCTACCGTACCCGTATGATCGATGGAAGGCTGGGAATGCACTGCAATGGGCTGGTTGGGCTTGTGTGCTGCTATTTGCAAAGGAGCATTACGCTTCAAAAGCCAGTGAGCGACAACTCCACAGCAGAAGAGAAAGGAGAGGACAGTTCTTCTGAAAGCTCACCTTGCTAGCGATAAATACCAATGACGCCTTTGCGTACAGGTTTCCCGCACATATATCAGCCCTGCTGGCCATCTGCTTGTACACAGATGGTCGGTGAAGATGAATATGAGCCGATACATCTATTGTCGGTTTTGTCGAAGTGGATGGTGAATGTGCCTTGAGACACAGCAGAGATTCGAATCTTGGTGGAAGAAGAAATATGGGGTAAACCAACCATGGCCCAATATGTGGCTCAGAGTGGTGGAGCACTGCATTACTACACCACTTCCCGTTGATCAGATTCACACTACATTTTAAAATGAACTCAATAGCCAGGTGCAATTTTTTTTTCCAGATTTGGTGACTGACAAATGAAGAAACAAAACTAAGTAAATCCTTCACCTTTAATTTTTTAATTACTCCCTTTTTGTAATTATTATTTTGCTGCATTTAAAACTTTGGGAGCTTATTGGAACTCTTTCCAGTCCCCACTAACAAGCTCCTCATGAATACCATAAGAAACTATGAAAGTCTGGAGCAAGACAAAGCCAATTGACCCACCACATCCACTACATCCAAAATCCATGTAAGATTATTCTATCATTGACTTTCTTCCCACCACCACAGTTGATTCCATACTTCAAAGAGCACTAAGCTCCCTTTCCTACTTGACATGGGGGAAAAAATGAAGCATTTGTATTAAAATCCCTCTTCTCAACAAATATCGACCCCTCTCTCTTTTTAGAGCGGTCAATTGACCCCAAATTAACTACTTGCTCTGGGAGTGTCTTCCCCATGACCAATATCTTCTAGAAGAAAAATTTGTGCTTGTGAATTTTGTACTTGAGTCCTTTAGTTCTACATTGATTGTCCAAGTTAATTTGTTTTCTTTAACCTTATCTGTGTGATTCATTACTCCGAAGACCTATATCATGTCTCCCCTCAGTCTTCTTTTCTCTGCTGAAAATAAGTTTATTCTTTGGAGTCTTTCCTCATAACCTATTCCACTATGGCCTGGAATCATGTCAGTTGCTCTCCTCTGGCCTCTTTTTAATGCAGCCATATCCTTTTTTGAAGTCAATGAATATACATTCCCTTGAGGAATAAAAACTCGATGAGAAAAATGATCCAACCGTGGCTAACTAGAGAAGTTAAGGATAATATTAGCTTAAAAGAAGAGGCTTACAATGTTGCCAAAAAGAATAGTAAGCCTGAGGATTGGGAGGCTTTTAGAAATCAGCAAAGGATGACGAAGAAATTGATTAAGAGGCAGAAAATTGAATATGAGAGTAAACTAGCAAGAAATATAAAAACTGATTGTAAGAGCTTCTACAAGTATATGAAAAGGAAGAGAGTAGCGAAAGTAAACATGGGTCCCTTAGAGGCTGAGACAGGAGAAATTATAATGGGGAATAAGGAAATGCCAGAGACGTTAAACAAATATTTTGTGTCAGTCTTCACAGTAGAAGACACAAAAAACATACCGGAAATAGTGGGGAGCCAAGGGTCTAATTAGAGTGAGGAACTTAAAGTAATTAACATAAGTAAAGAAAAAGTAATGGAGAAATTAATGGGACTAAAAGCTGACAAATCCCTTGGACCTGATGGTCTACATCATACGGTTTTAAAATATGTGGCTGCAGAGATAGTCGATACATTGGTTTTGATCTTCCAGAATTCCCTAGATTCTAGAATAGCCCTGCTATTCAAGAAAGAAGGGAGAGAGAAAACAGGGAATTATAGGCCAATTAGACTGACATCAGTAGTAGGGAAAATGCTAGAATCTATTATTAAGGATGTCGTAACAGGGCATTTAAAAAATCATAATAAGATTAGGCAAAGTCAATATGGTTTTATGAAAGAGAAATCGTGTTTGACAAATTTATTGGAATTTTTTGAGAATGTAACTAGCAGGGTAGATAAGAGGGAACCATTGGATGTAGTATATTTGGATTTTCAAAAGGCATTCGATAAGGTGCCACGCAAGAGGTTGTTATATAAGATAAGGGCTCATAGGGTCGGGGGCAATATATAAGCATGGATTGAGGATTGGTTAACAGGCAGAAAACAGAGAGTAGAATAAACGGGTCATTTTGGTGTTGGTAGGTTGTAACTAGTGGGGTGCCGCGAGGATCAGTGCTTGTGCCTCAGCTGTTTACAATATATATAAATGACTTAGATGAGGGGACCGAGTGTAATGTATCCAAGTTTGCTGATGATACAAAGCTAGGTGGGAAAGTAAGCTGTGAGGAGGACACAAAGAGACTGTAAAGGGATATAGACAGGTTAAGTGAATGGGTGAGAAGGTGGCAGATAGAGCATAATGTGGGGAAGTGTGAAATTATCCACTTTGGTAGGAAGAATAGAAAAGCAGAATATTTTTTAAAAGTGAGAGACTAAGAAATGTTGGCAGTCAGAGGGATTTGGGTATCCTTGTACATGAATCATAGAAAGTTAGCATGCAAGTACAGCAAGCAATTAGGAAGGCAAATGGTATGTTAGCCTTTATTGCAAGGGGTTGAAGTATAAGAGTAAGGAGGTCTTGCTGCAATTATATAGGACTCTTGTGAGACCACACCTGGAGTATTGTGTACAGCTTTCCTAAAGAAGGATGTACTTGCCTTAGATAGGGTGCAACGAAGGTTCACTAGATTGATTTCTGGGTAAGAGGGTTGTCTTATGAGGAGAGATTGGGTAGAATGGGCCTATACTGTCTGGAGTTTAGAAGAATGAGAGGTGATCTCATTGAAACATATAAAACTCTTAGAGAGCTTGACAGGATAGATGCTGAGAGGTTGTTTCCCCTGACTGGAGAGTCTAGAACTAGGGGGTCATAGACTCAAGATAAGGGGTGGGCCATTTAGGACTGAGATGAGGAAAAATTTCTTCACTCAGTGGGTTGTGAATCTCTGGAATTCTCTACCCCTGAGTGCTGTGGATGCTCAGTCGTTGAGTATATTCAAGGCTGAGATCGATGTATATTTGGACATAAAGGGAATCAAGGGATTATGGGGATAGGGCGGGAAAGTGGAGTTGAGGTAGAAGATCAGCCGTGATCTTATTGAAAGGCGGAGCAGGCTAGAGAGGCCATATGGCCTATTCCTGCTCCTATTTCTAATGTTCATCTGCTCAGCAGGCTGCTTTCCTGCCCAACATGAAGCTGGATATCGGGTGGAAAATCGTTTGAAAAATGTTAAATCATGTCCTACCGGTAAATTCAATAGGACCTGCGGGAAACCCTTACTTCTGGGTTTTCCATCCGCAAACCATCCCCCGAACCCCACCCCCTGCACTTTTCCTGGCTCCAAGTTAATATCGGGGCCCTGGTCTCATGAAAGGAATTTAGTTGAATGCTTTTTGAAAACCCAATTTTTGCAGTATATCTACTCTAATACCCTCATTCACTAATTTCATTACCTCCTGAAAAAATTCAAATAGGTTTGTAAAACATAGCTTATTATTTCTACCAAAGGTGCATTTATTTCTTACTTAGGATTAATTTCCTTTGGTTAGTTCAATATTGGTAACATTTCTTGGCGAGAGTGAAGAGTTAACTTTGTCATGCTCAGAAAATGATCAACTTTCCATGTGACTGCGCACTTCAAAAATATTTTTCCAGCAATGACCCAGAATCATCCCACCAGCCATTTTGGGCAGATAACCAAAGTCTGGAAGAATCTGGGACAGCCCATAGTATCCAAACAATATCACTATCACACACTGCTGGGTGTAAGAGGAAGCCAGTTCCATGACATCATCACACAGGATTGCGCTTTTCTACTCTTTTTATTTGCAAGTGCAAAATAAATAGAATAGGATTCAAGTCTTTGGTCAATCTTTTCATTCTATTTCTTAGTTTTGATAATTATGTTGTAAGAAGAAATGAAGTAAGCTGAATCAAATTGGAGCATTTCTGGTTAATTTGTACTTGCTGGAATTTAGCTCATTTCAGGCCATTTGAAATTTAGGCTGGCCTGTCCCTTTAAAGAAGTGATGGTGCATTTGTACAAAGGGGCTTCTGTATAACTACAGACCTCCATCATGCATATCCCATCAATTATGGAAATTGGTGGGCAAATGGCTACCTTCAGTGGTTAAAGCCCCTTGTAGGCAGATTTTTTTAGTCTAATGATGACAGCAGAGGTCTGATTCCACAATCTGGTGCTCCCAGTGAGGAGTCTAGGCCAGAGAATCACCAACAACTTGCATTTATATAGCCTTTAACGTAGTAAAACCCAGGAGGTCAGCCCAGAAGGCTCATTATCAAACAACATTTGGTCAAAGAGGTAGGTTTTAAGGCATCTTAAAGGAGGCGAGAGGAGTAGAGAGGCGGAGAGGTTTAGGGAGGGAATTCCAGGGCTTGGGTCCTAGGCAGCTGAAGGCACGGCCGCCAATGGTGGAACGAAGAAAATCGAGACCACAATTGGAGAAACGCAGAGATCTCAAAGGGTTGTAGGTCTGGAGGAGGTTACAGAGATAGGGACTGGCGAGGCCATGGACCGAATTGAAAACAAGGACGAGAATTTTAAAATCGAGACATTGCCGGAACGGGAGCCAATGTAGGTCAGCGAGCACAGGGATGATGGATGAACAGGACTTGGTGCGAGTTATGATACGGGCAGCAGAGTTTTGGATGAGCTCAAGTTTACTGAAGGTGCAAGGTGGGATGCTGGCCAGGAGTGCATTGAAGTAGTTGAGTCTCGAGGTAACTAAGGAATGGATGGGGGTTTCAGCCTGCCCTATATTGCGGTGCTAATTAGGCAGGCAGCAGTGGAAAAAAGGAATGGACCCTGTAATGCTGGTTTTCTGCCCATTTTAGCATCTACTCATTTTTCTGCCATCTTTTCTGACAGCCAAGAATATGCAAAGTGAAAATATAAAAGATAAGTAGATTTACAGTTAATATATGCATGCTCTTTGTGGTCTCCTGGACTGGTTTCAATCAACTGAGGGGATCAGAGAGGAATTTTCCAGATATCCCCCCCCCCCTTATTGGCACTGGGTTTTTCTGGTTTCCTGGCAACCACTTAATGCGACAATGCCTGCACATCAAATGAGATGGGGGGAGAGTTGGTGCTGGGTTGCTCCATCACCCACAGACTCATGCCTACACATTGCGATTCCTTTCCCATTATTTTTGCCTGTATTTCTGGGTCAAGATTGAGGATTCCAGCCCTACACTAGGACGTGAACACATATTCTACACTGACGCTCCAATGCGTTACTGAGGGAGTGCGGCATTGTTGGAGATGGTATCTTCCAGATGAGATGTTAAACCAAGGCCCTGTCTGCCAGTTCCAGTGGTTCAAATCGATGTAAAAGATCCAATACTACTATTCAAAGAAGAGCAAGGAACTTTTACGGTTTTCTGGACAACATACCTCTCTCAACCATCATTACCAAAGAACAAATTGACTGGTCACTCATCTCATTGCTGTTTGTGGGAATTTGCCTACTTACAACAGTAGCTGCATTTCAAAGTATTTCATTGTGTAGTCCTTTGAGATGTTCCAAGAGATGTCATAAGGCACTGTTTAAATGCAAGGTTCTTGTAATTACTTCCACCTACCTTAACCTGCACAAAATGAGCTATTAATAATATTTATGTTATTTACAAAATCACCATTAAAGGATTACATTTGGATCCGTGTCATTGCAAGATTAAAAGAATTTAAGCTTCAATAGAATACAGTGCTTTTGATAAAATAAAAACAGACCTATGATTGATGTAGCAGTTGTTTCACCCCTCCCTTTTTTTCTCTCTATTTTTCCAACCTTCCTACAATGCTTGCTTATCATTTAGTTTTCAGTTCTGATGATAAGTATACACCCAAACTGTTGTCTTTTCTCTTCACAAAGGTTGACTGACCTGCTGTGTATTTCCAGCATTTTCAGTTTTTTTCTATTTTATTTGTACTGCTTTATACAACAGTGGTTTAGGTAACATTCTTAGAGTCATAGAGTCATAGAGTTATACAGCACGGATAGAGGCCCTTCGGCCCATAGTGTCCGCGCCGGCCATCAAGCCCTGTCTACTCTAATCCCATATTCCAGCATTTGGTCCGTAGCCTTGTATGCTATGGCATTTCAAGTGCTCATCCAAATGCTTCTTGAATGTTGTGAGGGTTCCTGCCTCCACAACCCTTTCAGGCAGTGAGTTCCAGACTCCAACCACCCTCTGGGTGAAAAAGTTCTTTCTCAAATCCCCTCTAAACCTCCTGCCTTTTACCTTGAATCTATGTCCCCTTGTTATAGAAGCCTCAACGAAGGGAAAAAGCTCCTTAGTATCCATCCTATCTGTGCCCCTCATAATTTTGTACACCTCAATCATGTCCCCCCTCAGCCTCCTCTGCTCCAAGGAAAACAAACCCATTCTTCCCAGTCTCTCTTCATAGCTGAAGCGCTCCAGCCCTGGTAACATCCTGGTGAATCTCCTCTGCACCCTCTCCAAAGCGATCACATCCTTCCTGTAGTGTGGCGACCAGAACTGCACACAGTACTCCAGCTGTGGCCTAACCAGTGTTTTATACACCTGGGTATTTATTGTCATTTATTGTCATTCATTTCAATAAATGACAATAAATACCCAGAACCAAGCCCAATACTTCTACCTCCATTTCCGGGAATAAAAACCCTCCCAAAGTCACCTACAACTGCACTTTTAAACTCACAACTGCCAACCCTTTGATCCTCCATTTGCCACAGTACTTCTGTAGCCGTTTATCTGCTCAACCACTCTCTCACATCCACCTTTAATGCCCTTGTCCTAGCCAAATCTTCACTCCCTCCCATCTTAGTCGGCCCCCATTTTCACTTTCTCAAGTCCAAAAGGTGCATGACAGTCATAAAACAGTCATGCATTATATTTACCAACTGTGACTCTAGACCATTTGGGGTTTCCTAATTTATATTTGGTTGAATGAAGTCAGCCATTAAAATGATATTCTTGCTCTCATATATCCTTCCAATCTCTTCCTCGGGCAAACTATCTTTGTTCTTATGCTGACCTGGTGGTCTATACATACCTCTGGTGTTAGCTTGGATTTTTATCACATTAGGGCTATCTAACCAGAGTTGTTCATTGTGTACTTTTTAATGCCTTGTGATCAATAGCTACTCGGAGTTTAATCTCCTCCAAATGTTTTTCCTAGTGCATCTGTAAATGGATTTGTATTAATCTTTTGTCTATTCTATTTTAATGCAGTTGATAATACATTTATTTTAAATAGGTTCATAACTAATTTAAATAGCAAAGACAAGAATCCAATGCAAGCTCAGTAAATCTGTGAATTAAAATAGCACACAAAAGAAATTAACCCTCCGTAGTTGAATCACTGTACACAGCGGCTGCTTTTATATTGGTGGTTACTTAGATTGGATTCTTGGAGGCCACTGTCAGTGAGCCAACTTCCAGTATTTACACTGCTCCCTTATCCTAGTGACAGAATCGTACACCTAGTCCTTGCTCTACACAATATTTTGTAACCCCGGAATTGTGAGACTCCTCTCCCAGTGCGGAGTCTGACTCAAGGGGAGCACAGATCGGAGAATTGGGCATGGAGGTCATTGTACTCAATTTGTGGTATGTCCAGCTCTCTGGCCATGGATTTTAATGGGGTGAAACTCAAGATTTGTGAATTGGGCATATGGATTTTCACAGCTGAATCTCACATCTGCGATCTCATCGAGCAAGACTCCGAACCGGGAACGGAGTCTTGCAATTTTAAGACTTTTATGTACTCCCCTTGAGTGTATACTTTGCAATGCATTATCAAATAATTATTAATAAAAAGTGACTGTTTATTGATTTTGATTTCTTGTTTTTCAGCCTTAAGGAAGCAAATTACTTGAACTTGGCCATTTTCCTGTGGATAGCTTGACACAATGTGACTTGATGCAATGGCGTCATTTTCTGGAAAAGAGACTAACAGGAGACCTGATAGAGGTCTTTAAAATTATGAAGGTGTTCGACGTGGAGAAACTGTTTCTGCCTGTGGGTGAGTCCAGAAAAAGGGGGCATAAACATACGATACCGACTGACACATTGAATAAAGAATTCAGGAGGAATTTCTTTACATAAAGAGTGCTGAGAATGTGGAACTTGCTGCCGCATGCAATGGTTGAAGCCGATAGCTTGGATACATTTAAGGGGAGGCTTGATGCATACGTGGGGGAGAAAGGAATAGAAGGATACAGGAGCAGGGTGGAAAGAGGTAATTAGAGTGGGAGGAGGCATAAACCATTTGGGCCGTATGGCCTGTTTCTGTGCAGGACGTTCAATGTAATATAATTCTTCATATGGAGACAAATAGCCAATAACACAAAGTCATAGCCTTTGGGACCTTCCCAATTTGTCTGGTCTGTAAATTAGTCAGGATACAGATGCTCTGTGTTAGAAGTTAATTTAGTTGTGCTTGGTCAAAGCATTATCAGGTGTTCGGCAAATACACGACATGTGAACAGTTATCCTCTGCAATAATATGCTCCATTGCCTCCTTGATCTTGGTTAATTGGTAGCTCTGTCCCAAGGCCCTTTGGTCTGAAATATGTGCTGGATGGAGCCAATTATGTGATGGCTGGCACTAGTGGTGCTGTGCACATCAGGCACAAGTGACCTACATTTTCTGGCACTGAAGCTTGTGGCCTGCTGTACATCCACGGAACAGTATAATGTATTGGGAGAGCACCTGTGGTGTTGAACAACAACAACAACCTGCATTTATATAGCGCCTTTAACATAGTAAAACCTCCCAAGGCACTTCATAGGAGTGTTATCAAACAAAAATTTGACACCGAGTCACAAAAAGAGATATTAGGACAGGTGATCAAAAGCTTGATCAAAGAGATAGGTTTTAAGGATTGACTTAAAAGAGGAGAGAGAGGTAGAGAGGCAGTGAGGTTTAGGGAGGGAATTACAGAGCTTAGGGCCTAGGCAGCTTAAGGCACAGCCGCCAATGGTGGAGTGATGGAAATCGGGGATGCACAAGAGGCCAGAATTGGAGGAGCGCAGAGGGTTGTAGGGCTGGAGGAGGTTACAGAGATAGTGGGGGGGGGGTGAGGCCATGGAGGGATTTGAACACAAGGATGAGAATTTTAAAATCGAGGCATTGCCAGACCTTAATTGAAGGCTCATTGAAGCCTAAAAAAAATTTGTGAGGTCTATAATGTGGTCCCGGCATCTGATCTACAAAGTTACAATGGGGGACCAGTGGTAGCTCCACGGAATTTGAGGGCCATGCTGTGTATCGTAGCGATTTGCTTTAATGCATGTGTGTGAGTATGTATGTTTGAAAGAGGAGAAGAAAGGGAAGAAAAGGGTGATATTAGCCCTGATCCTTTGGAGTGTCCTGCAGCTTCACTGTGGCCCACTCCCTCTACGTTCTCAGGAGCCATCACATCCAGTATACCCTGCTCATACTGATTGAAGTGATCTAAACCTAGGGAAACCTCTTCAGGTTCAATTCTGCTTCTTCCAGTTGTGCACCATTTTTTCCTACAAGCAGAGAAGTATTGCTGAGATGTTGGAAATTTGAAGATCAAATAGAGGAGTGAGAATCAAGTGACCACCCTGCATCACAGCTGAAGTGTGAATAAAAGAACATGCATCATGTAATGAGTCTTACAACACCAGGTTATAGTCCAACAGTTTTATTTGAAATCACAAGCTTTCGGAGGCTTCCTCCTTCGTCAGGTGAGTGTAGGATTCCATAAAGGTATAACATATATAGTCAGAGAAAAACGCCTGGTGATTACAGATAATCTTTCCAACTGCCCGTTATCAAAGCAATCAAACGACTTGAATGGTGTTCAGACAGGAAAACATTACATACAAGACTACCGAATACACAAACGGTCACAACGCAAAGACAGAGAGAGAGAGAGACACACACACACAGCCGAAAGGCAGAGAAAGAGATAGAATGACCAGTTGTATTAAAAACAGATAACTTTTTTTTTTCGCTGGTGGGGTTACATGTAGCGTGACATGAACCCAAGATCCCGGTTGAAGCCGTCCTCATGGGTGCGGAACTTGGCTATCAATTTCTGCTCGACGATTTTGCGTTGTCGTGTGTCTCGAAGGCCGCCTTGGAGAACGCTTACCCAAAGATCGGTGGCTGAATGTCCTTGACTGCTGAAGTGTTCCCCGACTGGGAGGGAACCCTCCTGTCTGGCGATTGTTGCGCGGTGTCCGTTCATCTGTTGTCGCAGTGTCTGCATGGTCTCGCCGATGTACCATGCTCCGGGGCATCCTTTCCTGCAACTTATGAGGTAGACAACGTTGGCCAAGTCACAGGAGTATGAACCATGCACCTGGTGGGTGGTGTCCTCTCGTGTGATGGTGGTATCTGTGTCGAAGATCTGGCATGTCTTGCAGAGGTTGCTGTGGCAGGGTTGTGTGGTGTCGTGGACGCTGTTCTCCTGAAAGCTGGGTAATTTGCTGTGAACGATGGTCTGTTTGAGGTTGGGTGGCTGTTTGAAGGTGAGTAGTGGAGGTGTGGGGATGGCCTTAGCGAGGTGTTCATCGTCATCGATGACATGTTGAAGGCTGCGAAGAACATGGTGTAGTTTCTCCGCTCCGGGGAAGTACTGGACGACGAAGGGTACTCTGTTGGTTGTGTCCCATGTTTGTCTTCTGAGGAGGTCCATGCGATTTTTCGCTGTGGCCCGTCAGAACTGTCGATCGATGAGTCGAGCGTCATATCCCGTTCTTACGAGGGCGTCTTTCAGCGTCTGTAGGTGTCCATCGCGTTCCTCCTCGTCTGAGCAAATCCTGTGTATTCGCAGGGCCTGTCCATAGGGGATGGCCTCTTTGACATGGTTAGGGTGGAAGCTGGAAAAGTGGAGCATTGTGAGGTTGTCCGTGGGCTTGCGGTAGAGTGAGGTGCTGAGGTGCCCGTCTTTGATGGAGATTCGTGTGTCCAAGAATGAAACCGATTCTGAGGAGTAGTCCATGGTGAGTTTGATGGTGGGATGGAACTTGTTGATGTTATCGTGTAGTCTCTTCAGTGATTCTTCGCCGTGGGTTCATAGGAAGAAAATGTCGTCGATGTATCTGGTGTATAGCGTTGGTTGGAGGTCCTATGCAGTGAAGAAGTCGTGCTCGAACTTGTGCATGAAAATGTTGGCGTATTGGGGTGCGAATTTGGTCCCCATGGCTGTTCCGTGTGTTTGGGTAAAGAACTGGTTATCGAAGGTGAAGACATTGTGATCCAGGATGAAGCGGATGAGTTGTAGGATGGCGTCTGGAGATTGGCTGTTGTTGGTGTTGAGTACTGAGGCTGTTGCAGCGATGCCGTCATCGTGGGGGATACTGGTGTAGAGTGCCGAGACGTCCATCGTGGTGAGAAGCGTTCCTGGTTCAACAGGTCCGTGGGTGCTGAGTTTTTGTAGGAAGTCTGTAGTGTCGCGACAGTAGCTGGGGGTTCCCTGTACGATGGGTTTCAGGATGCCCTCGATGTATCCAGAGAGGTTCTCACACAGGGTTCCGTTGCCTGATATGATAGGATGTCCGGGTGTGTTGGATTTGTGTATCTTTGGGAGGCAGTAGAAGTCTCCCACGCGGGGAGTACGTGGGATGAGAGCGCGTAGGATGCTTTGAAGGTCTGGATCGAAGGTCTTGATCAGTTATTGAGCTGGTGGGTGTGTTCTTTGGTCGGATGCTCTTTCAGGAGAACAGCATCCACGACACCACACAACCCTGCCACAGCAACCTCTGCAAGACATGCCAGATCATCGACACAGATACCACCATCACACGAGAGGACACCACCCACCAGGTACATGGTTCATACTCCTGTGACTCGGCCAACGTTGTCTACCTCATACGTTGCAGGAAAGGATGCCCCGGAGCATGGTACATCGGCGAGACCATGCAGACACTGCGACAACAGATGAACGGACACCGCGCAACAATCGCCAGACAGGAGGGTTCCCTCCCAGTCGGGGAACACTTCAGCAGTCAAGGACATTCAGCCTCCGATCTTCGGGTAAGCGTTCTCCAAGGCGGCCTTCGAGACACACGACAACGCAAAATCGTCGAGCAGAAATTGATAGCCAAGTTCCGCACCCATAAGGACGGCCTCAACCGGGATCTTGGGTTCATGTCACGCTACATGTAACCCCACCAGCGAAAAAAAAAAGTTATCTGTTTTTAATACAACTGGTCATTCTATCTCTTTCTCTGCCTTTCGGGTGTGTGTGTCTCTCTCTCTGTCTTTGTGTTGTTACCGTTTGTGTATTCGGTAGTCTTGTATGTAATGTTTCCCTGTCTGAACACCATTCAAATCCTTTGATTGCTTTGATAACGGGCAGTTGGAAAGATTATCTGTAATCTCCAGGCATTGTTCTCTGACTATATATGCTGTACCTTTATGGAATCCTACACTCACCTGACGAAGGAGGAAGCCCCCGAAAGCTTGTGATTTCAAATAAAACTGTTGGACTATAACCTGGTGTTGTAAGACTCCTTACATTTGTCCACCCCAGTCCTTCACCGGCATCTCCACATCATGCATCATGTAGGCTAGTAGTGCAGTGAGCTTGCTTTGTGAGGTCTCCTTTCCAAATGGTCATATGACAACAGTTGCAGCTTTAAGTAGCCATGTGACAAAAATGAAGCATTTTTTGATAATGATGGCTGATTTACTGGATTCTTTCTTGCTGGTTATAACAACCTAGAGTTAAAATTAAGTACTATTAGCTGATTCATTAAATTGCAGAGAATATACATTACAATCTGGTTTGCTGATGGCACTAATATGCGTCTGTAGGTTTTCTTGTGAAACAAAAGGTCATTTAACATGCTAACTTCTGTTGAATGTAACGCCATTAGTGTCGTCCTGTTCTGCGCTGTCCTTGACATTTGTTTGAATAAATATGGATGTCCTACAATTACAGGTCTTGTGCTTCAAGGGTTATCTCAACTTGCAAACATACTTGGTACTTGGAAGCCTGTGAATGGTTAACTACCTAAATGTAGTTCTGAAAAACATAATTTTAAAGATTTTTTTGGTCTACTGACAAAGAATTTTGAAGCTATATCTTGCACTGTATTGCACCAAGAATGTAATGAATCTAAGGCTGTCGGGGATACAAGGCTAATCAGAGTCTCTGTAATAATGGATAGCCATGTAAAATCTAGGTACTGTGCTTCAAGGGTCAATTTTAAAGAATCATAGAATCATACAGCACAGAAGGAGGCCAAAGAACGATCCAATTAGTCCCACTCCCCTACCATTTCACCACAGCCCTGCAAAATTTTCCTTTTCAAATATATGTTCAATTCCCTTTTGAAAGTTACTATTTAATCTGCTTCCACCACCCTTTCAGGCAGTGTATTATGTTGAGGGTTCGTGCTGGACAAGTGTGTTTATGGTATTGAACACTTGTAGGAAAATAGAAAAGCTTGTAATTACTGTAATTATACTGTTTATGCTTGTACTGTTCATTTGTCCGTTTAATGTACAAGGCTTCGGAGTTGTGTGGGACGGGTTGGATGGACTCGAGGGTCTTCTCCTGTCTGTATTTGTTCGTATGTGCTTGTGTTCTGTAAATTTGTCTTGTCGTTCATACCCTATCCTAGAGTCTGATAGAATGTTTATTCTTCAGCCTACCAAAGTTAAAGAGATCACATGGCAGCAGAAGCTCTATCTAGTGAGCTGGAGAGCAGGGATAAAGGTTCTCTGTTGGAGCGCTGGGTTTCACTCAATTTGCCTAAATATTGGACAGGTAATGACATACTCTAGGAAAGATACTGGCATCTTTACTCAAAGATGTAACAGAAAAACATCTAGACAACAAAAATATAATAAAGATTAGTCAGCACGAATTTCAGAAGGGAAAGTCATGCTTGACCAACCTTATTGAATTCTTCGATGACGTAACAGAAAGAGTAGATGAGGGTAATGCAGTAGATGTAATATATTTGGATTTTCAAAAGGCCTTCGATAAGGTACTGCATAGTAGACTCATGACGAAGGTCAGAACATGTGGAGTCAGGGGACAGGTAGCAGAATGGATAGCAAGCTGGCTACAAAACAGAAAACAGAAAGTAGGGGTTAAGGGTAGCTACTCAGACTGGTAAAAGGTGGGAAGTGATGTTCCCCGGGGATCGGTGCTGGGACCACTGTTGTTCACAATTTACATTAATGATTTGGACTCGGGAATTAGAAGTACAATTTCAAAATTTGCGGACGACACGAAATTGGGGGGTGTGGTTAATATAAAGGAAGAATGTGTTAAAATGCAAGAAGACATTAATAAACTTGCAAAACGGGTGTATAATTGGCAAATGAATTTCAATATAGATAAGTGTGAGGTGGTACATTTTGGTAGGAAGAATAAGGGGGCCACATATTGCTTGGATAATAAATGTCTAAATAGGGTAGAGGAACAAAGGGATCTAGGAGTACAGATACACAAATCACCAAAAGTAGCGATGAAGCTTAATAAGGCCAAAAAAAAGGCAAACCAAGCATTGGGGCTCATTTCTAGAGGGATAGAATTGAAAAGCAGTGAAGTTTTGTTAAACTTGTATAGGACCTTGGTTAGATCACATTTGGAACATTGTGCACAGTTCTAGTCTCTATATTATAAAAAGGATATACAGGCAGTGGAGAGGGCGCAAAAAAGATTCACAAGGATGATATCAAAACTGAGAGGATATAGTTATCAGGAAAGACTAAACAGGCTGGGGATCTTTTCTATAGAAAAGAGAAGGCTGAGGGATGACCTGATAGAGGTCTTTAAGATAAAGAAAGGGTTTGATAGGGTAGATGTAGAGAAAATGGGGGTAATTTTAATTCCCAAAAATGGGTGGGCAGTAAAAATAGTGGATTTTTGGAGCGGCACCGCATCCCAGCTCCAATGTGCCCATTTCCAGGTATGAGCCAGGCACATTTGGATGCGCAACAGACACCCGGAAGTCCTGCCCCCACTTAAAGCCGACAGCCCAATACTTAAAGGGGCCATGTACCTCATTGCAATTGTTGAGGTATTTAATTTTTTGTGTATTACAAAAGTAAAACAACTTTAACCTTACCTGTTCAGGTTTCCCATCACTTCCGATTCACGTCAGGTGAAAGCAGGCGGGAAGGGCTGGATCCATGAGGTAAGTGCCTTTATTGCACTGCTTGTGGGCCCAGAGGAGCAGGAGTGCTTCTTCCAGGACCACCAAGCTCATCTGTCACAACATGATCACACGATTGGCTGATCTCCCCCCCCCCCCACCCCCCTGATGCTGGACCTCCCCCCCCCGCCCCGCCTCATAACTTCCAATCTCTTCTCCCAATCTGCAACCTCTTCACTGGACCACCGATCTCTTCGTCCGAACTGCGACTGACCTCCGATCTCTGCAACCTCTTCATCCAACCTCCGATCTCCTCCCGGCATCAGCACGCCTCCACCCCCTACCCCCCCGCCCCCCCCCCCCAGTCCTCCAAGGCCCACAATCCCATCCTCCCTCTTCTCTGATCGCTGACCTTCCCGCCCGACTGCCAGCCTGCTTGGCTGCTTGCCAGGTGTGAACCCCAAAAATAAAATGTATTGACCTCATTAACATCATGATCACAGATTGCGACCTGCCAACTTAACTTCTGGGTTTCGCGTCCAATTATCTTTCCCCCTGCTCCCTTCCCACCTCCATGCTAAAATCATGCCCAATGTTTCCACTTGTGGGGGAGTCCAAAACTAGAGGTCATCAATATAAGATAGTCACGAATAAATCTAATTTAGGAGAAACTTCTTTTTCCCAAAGAGTGGTAAAAATTTACAACGCATTGCCACAAGGAGTATTTGAGGCAATTAGCATAGTTACACTTAAGGGGAAGCTAGATAAACACATGAGGAAGAAAGAAATAGAATGCTGATAGCTGTAGATGAAGTTGGGAGGGAGGGGGCTCGTGTGGAGCATAAATGCCGGCATAGACCAGTTGGGCTCAATGGCCTGTTTCTGTGCTGTAGGCTTTTCATGGGATGTGGACATTGCTGGCAAGGCCAGCATTTATTGCCCATCCCTAATTGCCCTTGAGAAGGTGGTGCAGCCCATGTGGCGAAGGTTCTCCCACAGTGCTATTAGGTAGGGAGATCCAGGATTTTGACCCAGCGACAATGAAGGAACGGCGATATATTTCCAAGTCAGGATGGTGTGTGACTTGGAGGGGGACGTGCAGGTGATGGTGTTCCCTTGCGCCTGCTGCTCTTATCCTTCTAGGTGGTAGAGGTCGCGGGTTTGGGAAGTTCTGTCGAAGAAGCCTTGGCGAGTTGCTGCAGTGCATCCTGTAGATGGTACACACTGCAGCCACAGTGTGCCGGTGGTGGAGGGAGTGAATGTTTAGGGTGGTGGATGGGGTGCAAATCAAGTGGGTTGCTTTGTTCTGGATGGTGTCGAGCTTCTTGAGTTTTGTTGGAGCTGCACTCATCCAGGCAAGTGGAGAGTATTCCATCACACTCCTGACTTGTGCCTTGTCGATGATGGAAAGGCTTTGGGGAGTCAGAAGGTGAGTCACTCGCCACAGAATAACCAGCCTCTGACTTGCTCTTGTAGCCATCGTATTTATGTAGCTGGTCCAGTTAAGTTTCTGGTCAATGGTGACCCCTAGGATGTTGATGGTGGGGGATTCGGTGATGGTAATGCCGTTGAATGTCAAGGGGAGGTGGTTAGACTCTCTCTTGTTGGAGATGATCATTACCTGGCACTTGTCTGGTACAAACGTTACTTGCCACTTATCAGCCCAAGCCTGGAAGTTGTCCAGGTCTTGCTGCATGCGGGCACAGACTGCTTCATTATCTAAGGGGTTGCGAATGGAACTGAACACTGTGCAGTCATCAACGAACATCCCCATTTCTGACCTTATGATGGAGGGAAGGTCATTGATAAAGCAGCTGAAGATGGTTGGGCCTAGAACACTGCCCTGAGGAACTCCTGCAGCAATGTCCTGGGGCTGAGATGATTGGCCTCCAACAACCACTACCATCTTCCTTTGTGCTAGGTATGATTCCAGCCACTGGAGAGTTTTCCCCTTGATTCTCATTGACTTCAATTTTACTAGGGCTCCTTGATGCCGCACTCGGTCAAATGCTGCCTTGATGTCAAGGGCAGTAACTCTCACCTCACCTCTGGAATTCAGCTCTTTTGTCCATGTTTGGACCAAGGCTGTAATGAGCTCTGGAGCCGAGTGGTCCTGGCGGAACCCAAACTGAGCATCGGTGAGCAGGTTATTGGTGAGTATGTGCTGCTTGATAGCACTGTCTACGACACCTTCCATCTCTTTGCTGATGATTGAGAGTAGACTGATGGGGCGATAACTGGCCAGATTGGATTTCTCCTGCTCTCTGTGGACAGGACATACCTGGGCAATTTTCCACTTTGTCGGGTAGATGTCAGTATTATATCTGTACTGGAACTGGAGCTTGGCTAGAGGCGCGGCTAGTTTTGGAGCACAATTCTTCAACACTACAGCCGGGATGTTGTCGGGGCCCATAGCCTTTGCTGTATCCAGTGCACTCAGCCCTTTCTTGATTTCACTTGGAGGGAATCGAATTGGCTGAAGACTGGCTTCTGTGATGGTGGGGATATCGGGAGGAGGCCGAGATGGATCATCTACTTGGCACTTCTGGCTGAAGATGGTTGCACGTGCTTCAGCCTTGTCCTTGCTGGGCTCCACCATCATTGAGGATGCGGATGTTTACAGAGCCTCCTCCTCCTGTTAGTTGTTTAATTGTCCACCACCATTCACAACTGGATGTGGCAGGACTGCAGAGCTTTGATCTGATCCGTAGGTTGTGAGTTTGCTTAGCTCTGTCTATAGCATGTTGCTTCCGCTGTTTAGCACGCATGTAGTCCTGTGTTGTAGCTTCACCAGGTTGGCAACTCATTTTTAGGTATGTCTAATGCTGCTCCTGGCAGCTCAATGTAACTCAATGTAACTCTATTTTTTAGGGGACATAAGGTCCGTTTACAGAAGTGGTCAGTAATGTTGAACCCAAGGTAAATATCTATGGTAAAGATGCAAAAAAATAAACCAGGCAGTAACAAAGTGTACCCTGCTACAGTATGGCAATGCATGTAATGCTTAAAAAGAGCAGTTTTCTGAAGACCTAGCATACAGCCTCACTCAGGCTGTAACAGTGTGCCAGGAAACTGTTGGTGGCCTGCATACCTCGCCCATCTATTTCGTCTACTGCAGTGCTGGCTAGGTTTACCTTGGCAAACTTCCTGAGGCCACTAATCTTTTTCTCTTTTGTCTCCAAGTCCCCTGGATATTGGAGACTGCATTTACCCTGACAGCTACCTCCTGCCAGGAAACCGGCACATTTCTTCTGAGAGGAGAATGCCTTGGCATGTCAAAGATGGCAACCCTCCTTTCCTGTAATTCTTTTAACAGCACCTCCAAAAATGGAGCAGATTTGCTCCTTCTTGCAGCCGTTTCTCTTTCTCTGCCCAGTAACAATTTATGTGGCCCTTTAAATAGTAGTTGCAGCCTCAAGGTCTTCTGAGGTCTAATTATCTAAGCACAGAGAGCCTCTGCAGGTAGGCCCAATCCAGACTGGGAGGTCATTGTGTGTAGATAATTTGGCTTCAGTAAATCCCATGAGGTCAACCCAGTGAATTCACAGTGAGCGCAAAGCTTGTCACTCCAACACATTGTAAAACTGCAAGCCCCCTATTGAGAATCATTTCAAATGAATTTCACATATTTGAAAGTAACAATATCAATGATTTCCATTTGCTTGGCCTAATTTAACAGTACAGGCATAACCTTTTCCCAGACAATGGCACCAGATGAATGAGGCTGATTGGCAACATTCTTCTTGAGGTGAAAACATTGAGGAAACCTCACGATTAATGGTTTCAAATGAGAGGGGAACATTTTTAAATAAATTATTGGAGCAATGTTTTAAGAAACTGTGAAAAGAAAAAGTAATTTTAGCTCTGATTTAAAATCGGGTTCAGGGCGGTGGTGTGGAGTGTGTGGGAAACCCCCCGGAGAGTTCAACATGAGGTTCAGGCCATTTTAACTCCCAGGTCCCATCTGAATTGTTTTAAACTGTTTCCTGCCCGAAGCCAGCGGGAATGACATCAAGGCTGGATGACGGGAATAGACGCCGGGGAGATACAAGGGAACGATCCCCGGCAGAAGGTTAGCACTGGTGGGGGTTTCCAAACAGACGCCAGTGCTGGGAGGGAGGGGAAGGCCGTGGCTGGGGAGGCCGAAGAATTCTTTGTGGGGCCCAAAGGGGAACTCCTGCTCCTCCAAGCCCACACGGAATCCTCTCTGAAACTGTATATAAAAAAAATTACCTTGACCTATCCTGGCCTCCTGCTAGGTTTTGCTGGCGGCATTGGCACCGTGCGGACCTCCCGATTTTTTGAGTTAAAATTGCGCCGCGAAGCCGATGACATAATTGACTCATGACTTCTAAATGTATCCTGAGGGCCTGGAGCTGAATCGAGGATATTTGTTGGGTCTTTGCTGGAAGTCCCGCCCAGCTTACGTCTGCCAATTTACAAAGGATGTTGAAGATAAATTATCTGTAGAGAGGCGCTCTTAAAGAAACAGTGGATTTATTGTTGATTCTTGAAATCTTTTTTGGGGAGAGTGCTGTAATTATTTTTGAGAGTTAAAATTGCACAGCAGAGCTGATGAGATAATTGGCTCATGACTTCTAAATACTAAGTCGGCCCCCATTTGCCTGGGGTGGGCTGCTCTCCTGAATTTTTTTTTTCTGAATTAAAATGGCATTGGGCGGGAACATGGCGCTAAACCAACTGCCATTTTAACCACCTACCCACCTCGTTTGCGCCGGGCGGGCTGCGTCAAAATCGGAGCTGTAGGCCCCGAAAATCAACAGAGTATCTCAGTATACCTACCGTCATGTTCCCGCCCCTGAGTTCTGTCACTTACTCACCAAAGCTCCCCTGGGGTCACCAGCTTTACCTGCACCGAACATACTCTGGGTCCCAAAGAAGGCCCGGGGTGTGGGAACTCTGACATTCAGAGTCCATGTACCCACCCCACCCCTCTTACCTTCTAATGTTAGCGGCCTTGTAAGTTGCAGGTGGAGGCTCTGATCCACAAGGCCATCCTGGAAAGATCAGCGCTAGGCTGGCACCTAGGTTCCCAATGAAGATATGGTGCAAAACTATTGGAACAGATGCAGATTTCCATGGCTATAATTTATAGCGATGAGTGGAACATTAAGGGCTAGAATTTCCGCACATTGGAATTGTTCCTACTGGCACGTTCCAGCCCTGCGGGAACTGAGATATTGGATGCCCTGCAATCCCACCCAGTCCCAGTTCCCCAGACGTGATTTTCTGATCAGGCTCAATGCCCGTGTCTTGCACACAGTATGGGAGAATTCAATGAAGCATGTGTCCTGCATGCAACTGAGGGCCTGGAGCTGAATCGAGGGATTTGTTGGAAGTCCCGCCCAGCTTACTTCTGCCAATTTACAAAGGATGTTGAAGATAAGTTGTCTGTAGAGAGGCGCTCTTAAAGAAACAGTGGATTTATTGTTGATTTTTAAAATCTTTTTTCGGGAGAGTGTTGTAATTATTTTTTTAATCAGATCATATTTAAAATGTTTGTTTTAACAGAAAACAGCCAAATCATTATAAAATCACTGTAAAGGTGATTGAAATAAAGCATTTATAAGCGTTCAGCAGAACAGGAAGATCTTTAAAGACCAAATCTTTAATGCGAACCTTCACTCTAGTTCATGGAGCAACAGAATGAGTACCTGCAAGATACAGAGTCCAATGCCATTTAAAGAAAGAAACACTTGCATTTATATAGCGCCTTTCTGGATGTCCCAAAGCGCTTTACAGCCAATGAAGTACCTTTGAGGTGTTGTAATGTAGGAAACCCGGCAGCCAATATGACTTTCAAAGCACCCCAGTCATAGTATTTAATAGTTAAAGTAAGTCGGGGAGATCAGCTGGCACCTGAGCTGATTGTCCACACCCACCTTTCTGCCATTAACCATATCTGCAGGCTCTAGTACACTTACCTGGCAGCAACCAAGGGCAAAATCCTCAGTAGATTCCAGATTGGCATGAAGGCAGTCACACAGCTGTGATATTTCCTGCAAGGTGACCTGCAGCCAACCGTTGTCATAGGGATGGTTATGCCAGGGTCAGTCAAGATCACTTACTATCTTAATTTTTCTGTCTCTGCCCGTTCCAGGCTAGTATAGGGATCATCAACTGTATCAGCCATGGTGTTGCCTACAGATACTTCAAACAGGTGATTGATGTAGTGGTCAGTATGGTCAGCACTTTCATCTTATTTCCCACTGAATAGCAATAGGGGAATGGCATGGGTAAACAATTTCACCACACTGAACGACTTTATAAAGTATATTTGTGGCATCCATTAGCAATACAAGCAGCAAGTTTCTGCAGCTTAACTGCCACCAACACTTGGTCCTCCTCATCTGAGCGCTACGACTCACTCTGCTACCATCTCAAGCTCACTCATTGCATTCTCCAGGGTCTATGTAGCTATATTAGTGCTTACAAATGTTGATGAGAGCGATGCAAGGTGCTGTCTCCTTCAGGGTCATGGGAAGTACTGGCAGGCAGCTTATCTAGGCCTATAATGACAGAAGAGGAACATACGTTAGAATATTGGCTTCAAGTGACACCTTCAAACAGAGCCATTTGCAGCAGCCCATTTTCTGCCCTAGCTGAGAACAGTAGACAACATCGGATTAAACCTGGTTTGTCTTACTTAATACCACATCATACTCTACTTTTAGCCACTCAACCATTAGAGGACATAGAATTTGAAGCTTATCAAAGGAAATTTAAATAATATTTATTTTATCCCGATGTTTCACATCCAGGGTGCCATCCCCTCTAAAAACCAACTGGAAAACACTACTGCTTTCACAAGACTTCGGCAATACTATATGAGACTTGAAACCTTAACAGTGCGTCCCGTTCTTGTCAATGAACAGGAGATGTCTCAGGCAATGGAGAAAACACCACCCTTGGCCTGGGGTGTTGTGTGTGTGTGTGTGTGTGTGTGTTAACGGTTAAAGATAAATTCTGAAATATCGAAGCAATTAGTTTCTCAGTCAGTTTTCATTTCATGAAGGTAACTGAGAAACAAATAATCTCAGATTTATTTGAGAACATCGTCTCATTTTTACCAGAAGTCCCCAGTTGTTGACCTCGAGCTTCGACGTTTAAATTTGGAATAACAGATTGATTTGTTACTTCAGCTAAGGATTGGGGAAAGATCAATCAGGGTTCTCGCCCTTAGTCTTTATCCAATGACCGTTCGTGTAGGCTACATGTGTGGAAGAGCCAGGATTGAGCTCGGCCGTCATACCTTCCTCCTCCATGTGGTTGAATAGCCTGCCAACACTCACTGTCTAGGCTTACACATGAAGAATGGCCACTTGTGGGAGGTGCTGGAGGACTGCCAATGCCTGTTGAACCATACTGCAGCACGAGTCACTGCCTTCAGGAGAGGAGGGGAGAGAACTGGAAAAAGGAAAGAAAATAGCAGTTTGTTCAGTTTCCAGAAATTGCTCAACTCAGCGCTGTTAATTACAAAAGTTCAAACAAGGGATATTACACTTTTGTTGGCGCCCAGTACAGGCTGACACAGGACCCTGAGAAAGACTACTGCTGACCGAAAAGGGGGCATTATTATAAATACATATCATTATTACTTTTCCTGACATAAATTAAGCAGCCATTTGGCAGCACCCAATGCAACAATGAGCCACAATCTCTTCACTGAAGTGTTCAAAACACTGCAACCTATCAACATCTTTGAGTCTCTTAACGTTCGCGGGTCTTTCAATGCTGCTACAATTGCTGGTGACATTATGGGCTGTTCCAAACTGCTGGTGTAGCTGCTTACCTTTTCATTATCTCCAGTCAGATGCTTGTGCCCTAATAAATCTGCCACATGTCAAAGCAAAACAACTGAAAAGATGTAAAAGCTAATATGACATCCACTAACCTTTTATTAATTAGTTGATTTTTATATAGATTTCATGATTCAAGTTTCACATCGACAATAGGTTCCTTGTAAGGTGATATAATTTTGAATCTTTCAAAGTTTTCATTTTTCCTTGTAAGTTATTAGAGTTTTTCAGCTGCACTTTATGAGTTCCTAAATATAAAACCAAAGCAGGTGCTGTCAATAAAGCAAGCTTTAACCTTAGCCACATTCATAAATACGGACAAAACCTTAGCTGTGGGGGCCAGCTTACACACAAACTTTTATAGTTAACGTGTGCAGAAACAGCGCACTGCAGTGTCTGGTAAACTGCTTCAGGCTCCTGTGCAAGTCAAGGGTTGAAAAGGCTGTCAGGGTAAAAAACAAATGGACTATTCATGCAGGCATCACTGTATAGCTTTATGACATTTCACGCTTACAAAAAAATTGCCAAGAACAGTCAGATCAGGTTCCAGCCTGACCGCGGCACAGCATATGCATGGGTCTTGAACTTTGCCAGTTTCCAGAGGCTTTTTTTTCTCCCCCCCCCTTTGCCCCCCCAGCTCCTCTCTTGCCGGTAATCTTGGAAAGTAACAAATGCTTTTTCAAAAGTCTGACCTGACTTTGGTCATGGGGCAAAATGGGCAACTATTAATAGGCCGGTGACTAGGAATGAGAACCAATGGGTTACATATGGAACGACTTGGAAAAAAAAAGTGCTAGGGAGCCATGTGGAAACCAAATGTAGACATCCTAGCGAGGCTAATAGAACCCCCAAAATAGCTCACTGCTCAAGAAAAATAAAGATGTTATTTAACACTCTCTCCATTTTATCAAATGCTGCAATTTCCCTTTTTAAAAAAAGATTAATACAGTAAGTATGCTTTTGTTTAAAATATTAGTTAAAGGTGTAATAAATACACAGCACACAAACGGCTGTTTTGTATATTGAAGCATCTGTAGTATATTTATTAATAATAATCATATAAGTTAGCTATTAATGAGTAGAAAAAAAAGATACAGTTTTTGTATTAGTGTGAAAAAGGTCATTATTAATTAGATTTTGGACAAAATATTTCAGTGTTGCAAATGCTATACAGCAGTATATCCAATCCTGAGGCATGTCAATTGGTTCGTCTTTTGTGTTTAGCTTTCCAATTTATCCCTAAAAGTAACAACCAAAGGCTTTTTTCAACATCCCCTGAAAGCTGGTAATGACATAACAAAAAAAAGGGATAAGAACAGAAGAAAGAACTTGCATTTATATAGCGTCTTTCACGACCTCAGGACGTCCCAAAGTGCTTTACAGCCAATGAAGTACTTTTGAAGTGTAGTCACTGTTGTAATGTAGGAAACGCAGCAGCCAATTTGCGCACAGCAAGGTCCCAATGAAATAAATGACCAGATCATCTGTTTTTAGGTGTTGGCTGAGGGATAAATATTGGCCAGGACATCAGAAGAACTCCTCTGCTCTTCTTCCAATAGTGTCATGGAATCTTTAACGTCTCATCCAAAAGACATCATCTCCAACAGTGCAGCACCTGCTCAGTACCAGCCTAGATTATATGCTCATGTCTCTGGAGTGGGGCTTGAACCCACAACTATCTGACTCAGAGGCAAGAGTGCTACTAACTGAGCCAAAGCTGAAACAATGATCTGTGCTAACGTTTGTCAAATAAGGAAAATCATTGACATTCAGACCTCCTATTTTCTACGTGTGCTGACTCCAAAATGGCTCCCACGACCATATATTATATAATTAACGGGCCAGAAATCGCTCTGAGTGATGAGGCAACACCCACCGCAGCTCCTGCAAATTTAATTAACGAAAATACTTACTGCCGGCTCTGTGGCGTCCAATTGCTTGAATTTGAACTTTAAACAAATTGTGCGCTATGAACCCAGCCTCTGAACAGCGTGAGTTGCCGCACGGCTGGAAACGTCTGTGAGGAGAAGACACGCCCACAAAGTCTGTCAGGGAGAGAAGTCCCGCCCACAGATTCAGGCTGCATTGCTCAAACAAGCAAGCAGACTTCATTCATTTAAAGTTAGTATTTTGGATGTCATTGCAAATTTTTAAAAAATTATTAAATGCTAAAGAAATAAATGAATTAAATTAAAGACACAGAAGGGAAAAGTAAAAGAAAATTTAAATTTTTAAATTTTTAAAAATTTTTCTTTTAATGACCAAAAACTATTAAAATAAGGAGTAATATGAGGCTCCACATTTTTAAAAGTTAATTTTTAGTTGTTTGGCAGTCTTTAAGAAATACCGCGCTTTTAAAACTTAGTTTAGACCTGGTATTTTTAAGCGTACTTGTTTGGTGGCGTAATTAGTTACTTTCCAGATGGGCAGATAAACAAGTTTGCACTTTTTCAATGATTTCCCTGATTGCAGCGTGCGATGTCCCTTTTAATTCGAAGCTGTCATGTCACTGGCGAACTATTAGGAGCAAGTTCATGATTTCCGCGTTTTACTGGGCATGTACAAACGCTCCTTCATTTCACCACTAATAACTGGGAGCGCTGTTGAGCTCCTCCGTTATTTCGGGAATGATTTCCGGCCCCGGCTGTCAGCTAACACAGGCAAAAAGGGACAGAGTGTTTGCACTTTGTGCAATGGTAATGTATTTGCATTTTGCTTGCATACAGTTTAATACTACCAGCATGCTGAAGGAAACTTCTGTCTTAATTCTTTTCAAGTGGATCTGAGATTTTATGAAACTGCTCCAAATATTCTTGCCATCTGTAAAATCTGTTCTTTTTAAAAAGAGTATTATTAATTCTAATCTGTCAAAACATTGACAGGATCATAACCTTCCCGTCAAATAAATGTATTAAAATTTGCCAAATGAAGGCAAAGGGTTAAATGTAAAACAATAAACCTTTTTTTGACAAGAGATTTTTTTATTGCACTACCAACAGGAATCATCTGATGCTTAGATTTAGTGACTATTGTCCATAGGGTCCTTGAAGCTTCCCTCGACAGTCTATCTTCTTGGCCACCTTATTGACATCAGTCTAGCTCTCACTCTAAAGAGGAAATCTAACCCCTTGGCCTTGCAGAGCAGTCCCTGAGAGGGAGGCAAAAGTGCAATTGAAGGGATGAACCGAATTTCTGCTGCTCAAACCAGACACTTGAGAACATCACAGTGCCTTGGACCTCGAAGCGGCTCCTGTCTCTCCCAGGAGCAACTGCACACACAAAAAAAAGTGGAGTGTCTGCTCCATGTGGTTATCTAATTGAGCGGAGAATGGTAAAAAGAATGACTCAAGAAGTTTTATATCAAATTCTGATCGTCTTTTATTACGCATTACAATTTTGACATTTATTAAACCTGTAGCTGGAAAAATCTGTTCAAAAGTAGGTTGAAGAAAAAGAGCTATTCTTTTTTTAAGAAAAAAGTAAGTGGTTTATTACTTTTCAAAACATCCTTATTGGACTGTGTGTTCCTATAATTCATATCACCCATCTGCCAAGTCAAACAGAGATATATATTTAACAGGAATGCATTTATAATGGTAATGAATGTAGCACTACAAGCTGATAAGATACTTGGAGCAGTATCCAAGGTGTACACGGTGTAACTGTGAGAAAGTCTGATTTTAACATTTTGCCTCCACGATAATTTGTGTAATTTGAGTAATTTAAATATTTTATTTCAAGAGGTGCTAGTCAGTTTGTCCACGCTGAATGTGGTTTCAACTCCCTTTCCTCAGATTAAGCGTTCCCTGCACTGGTACGAGGCAGAGAGCTGGAAAATGTCACTTATACCATACACCTCTCCCACAGCCAATGCCCTCCATCAAGTAAAGTCACCAACATCAATGGTATTAAAGAGGCAGTTAAAAAATATATTTTGCAAGGTTATTTTTGGGAATGTGCAATGTGGGATTGGGCCAGATCTGCATAAATATCCACATTGGATACCCTCAAAATGTTTACAATGTTTGTTTTTTGCTTGCAAAATATTTCTAAGGTTTCTTTAATCATAGAATATTACTGCACAGAGATAGGCCATTTGGCCCATCAAGTCTATATCAGTAATTTTCTCCACAGGAGCCACCTTGTGCAATTAGGCTAGGTGGCTCAGCATAGTTTGGTTGGGCTGATTGGCCTGTGTCTGGTTGTTACATTCCATGATTAAAGAAGGCTTTAAAAAAATTCTTGCGAGCAAAAAGAAAAAGTCACGTGAACATTTTAGGGAAAGCCAATGTGGAGCTAGGCCAGATTTTCACCATCATTTTTTCGTACTTCTGATGCTCTCAGCCATTACAAAACTGTTGCAGACTTCTTGGCTGTGGCTCTGTCAGAAAGCTGTAGTTCGGAAAGCTGAAATTTCAGACTTTCAGACTTTCCTCTAAGATGATACCTGACCTTTGAGTGTTTCTATTTGATTGGGCTCTCTGAAGTGAATTTCTATTACCTCTGCCCCTCACCTCCCTCCCCTCCCCCTCCCTCCCATGCCCCCTCCAGTCCCCCCTTCCCCTCTCCCCTCCTCCTCACCACCTCAATTTCTCGCCATTGGTCTTTAGAAAAATATTGCCTTTTCTTAATTTGCTCATTCCGTAATCAACCCTCACTGAAAAATTACAACATTTTTTTTGCAGGCCTACCTAAAATATATACAGGCCCTGGGCACAAAATAATGCTAATGGAGGTAGCCGAAGACCTAGCACGGACACAGGCACAACGAGTTGAATGGCCTTCTTCTTTGCGGTAATTTCAATCATTCTATGATTAAGATGACATTTTCTTGGTGTGTTTGGTCATTCCTGGCATGTTAAAACATTTTTTTAAAAATTGGGTACATATTTGGCATGATCAGGAATGCCCAAGCCCCTATGATTACTATGTAAGGAATCAATAAACTTTAACTAAACGTTAACTCCCTCTCCAGGGGCAACACAACCTCTTGTTAACGAATTATAGGTAGCTTTTAAACTACACTTGTAGTGAAAACTTGTAAATTCCTTTATTACTTTAATTTTATAATCAGGCGTAACTTCACTGCCTTAAGTATAACACAAACAATATAACAGAGCCTCAAATACAATGATTTTAATTGTAGCAGAATCAGCAATCCACTGATAAGTAATTCGTAAAGTGCTGGCCATTTTGAGGGTCTGTAATATAGACTCCGATTTAGCTGCTATGCCTGTGGCATGCTTTTCCTATTTACATCTGAGATTCGGCCTTGTTCTGAGGGAATGGTCAAGTCCACACTTTTTTCAACTGAGGATCACCAGGGCAGGAATCACAGGATCTTACAGCACAGAAGGAGGCCATTCAGCCCTCAGTGCCTGTGTCGGCTCTTTCAAAGAGCTAGGCACTTAGTCGCACTCCCCTGCTCTTTCCCCATTTGCAGTCTAAGCCATGGGGTAACTTTCTGTATGAAGCTTACACTGCTTAGATTCTTTAAAAGTAGCATCATTTTTTAAAAAAAAGTCTATGGCAGATGAACACTCCTTGCCATGTTGAATACAGCACTTACTACAGGTAGCAGGTTCGACTGCTACCATAATTTCGCAGCTTCTCACTCTCCCTAGCAGGGTGACACTGCCCTCAGTGTTTGAAGTGTTTATGCATTCATCAGGTATTTAAGTGGGATCAACTGCAAATGCAAACGGAGCTAAAAAAAATGGTATTCATTAGGAATGCCAGGGTTCAGTCGGTTGAACAGTTAACAGCGTGAAATCAGGTTTAAAACAAAATGAAAATGTATAACTCTGCATAACTCCCAGAATTTAAAAAAAAATTATTATTTCATAACAGATTGCGTAATTGGTCAAACATGGAATAATTGTCACATATGGCCTTCATCATTTTGGATCAATCTTAAAGCGCACTGTTTTCAGTTGAATGGAAACATGTAATAAGAAAAAAGACTTTTGATCATTGAGGTGTTTGATCTCAGAAATTATAAATGAAATTAGGCATGCGCTGGAAAAGTTGAGACCCTCTTTAGTCTGTGTCTGTGTATTTCCAGAGCAGGAGGCACAGTAACACGATAGATTCTAGGGTTTTTTTCCAGTTGCATTTCCTAAGCAGGACTGTGGTGCAAGATTCGCTTGCAAACCGTTTAGTGCAGCATGAAACGTGGTCAGATAGTGTTACAGTGCACTTTTTGAAAGTAATTCAGTCTGACACTGCAACAGCAGCATCTAGACAAAAAGGCTTTTATTATTTACATGCCAAGAGCATGAATTTTGGTCCTTAAAAATGACATTTCATAGATTTTTATAATCACCTGAAAGCCAGGCCTGAAACCACAGCACGCAACCTGTGTGAAGTGGGGAAGGTTTTCTCCATCTGGCTACTCAAACTGAAGTTCCACTGTGCTTAGAAGGTCTGTATTTAAAGTACCACAGCTGCAGATGCTCATATTTCATCGAGCCACCAATTTCCTTTCCCTGACAAACAGCCTTCAGAAAGAAAGCAGTCCAGAAATTCTCCACGTTAGCGGAACATTTCCTCTCTCTCTCGCTCTCTCTCTCTTCCATTAACATCATTATGCTGCTCCTGGGAAAAGCCAAGTTTAGCCCAGGCAGCGGTTTCAGGCTTGTGTAAGAGGCCGCGATCCACACGGAGGACAATTTGGGTTGTCTCGCGCGCTTGAACCTCTGATCTTTTCGAAAACAATAAGGCCGCGAGAAAGAGGTGCCAAAAATTCGCTGACAGACTTAAAGCCGCTGGCTGCCTAATCACTATTTAGAAACTGTTTACAGCCCACTTGACTGCAATTACAGGTTAGATTTCACTGAAGACAATTTATTTGCTTGACTTTAACTAGTTAATGAGGCTAGGTCAGGGGCAGCCCTGACTCAGAGCTCTCCATCTTTCTGTAATGCCTTTCTGTCAGGCATTTTTCCTCCACTATCCTTATCTTTTCTATATGAGTCACTGTGCCTTTTGGGCAAAAAATACAGTATCAATCGATCTGCTGCGGGACCAGGAGTCTGCACAGAAAGGGACGCGATGAGGAGTCTTAATTAAACAATCTAGTTAATTCCTTGATTATATCTCAGAAATCTAAACCATTTACAAAATGGGCTACTATTGCTGATTGAAACCAGACAAATTGCTCCAACAAAATCCTTGACTTAGGGCATGTTTTCTTAACATGAGACTTACATCACAACTGCTACCACAAAAATGATTGGTAGTGTTCTTTACAAAAAGGTCTTGGCCTAGTAATAAAGAAGGAAGAAAAGAAATGCAGCACTCGATCACAATTGGCGTTCAATGCCCTCCCAGAACACTTTGCATTTTATTTTAGTATCGCTGTTACTCTGAATGGCTGAATACTGATTAAGAATCTGTGAAAATTCTGTTTCAGAATTGATTGTGCACAGACTGCTGATCTCTAACAATATTAATATTTATCACTCTGCAAAGTGTTCCAAATATTGTGCAACTGAGAGATATCGATACATAGGAAGTGGAGAGATATGGTTTTGGACTGAGGCATGAGGGAACAGAAAGTGCTTTATCCATGTCTTGCTCATGGATCTAAACGACAGGTTACACTATTTGAACTGAATAGCTTTTGCTTATTTCCACCTTTTCATTTAAAAAAAAGTTTTCTCCCCTCCTCTCCTGAAGGCACTGACTTTTAAAATTTTGTTCTCGGGGTGTGGTAAGGCTGCATTTATTGCCCATCCTTAGTTACCAAGAGAGGTGATGGTTAACCTTCTCCTTTGAACTGCTACAGCCCCTGTGCTAAAGGTATTCCCAAAATGGTGTTGGGTAGAGAACGTCAGGATTTTGACACAGCTACAATGCAGGAATATGCCCAAGTCATGATGGTATGTTATTTGAAGGGGTGGTGATGATGTTCCCATGATGTTGCTGCTTTTCTTGGTAGTAGAGGTCGCAGGGCTGGGAGGTGCTGTCGAAGGTTTAGGCTATGGTGCAGTTCCCAGGATGTCGGCCACTTGCTAGTTCCCCTCCCCAAGTGATCATTCAGCATGTATGAGCTTGGACGGTGAATATTGGTAAGTTGCTTAACAATCAAGGGCATGGTTCATGATCATGTCCTTACCTGATGTCCACACAAACATTTTCCAGCCGCAGGAGTGGGGAAATCTGCTCATTTTTCCCATTCATTTTTCCAGATCAAATCCAGTATCGTGACCCACACACATTTATCACTTGACTTGTGTCAGTGGCCATTATTTTAACAGTCTCTAACAAGTAACCCAACACACAGCTAGTCTTCTTTTATGCATCTATTACAGAACTACCACAGCTGCAGAAGTACACCGCAATGTATCATCTCGTTCCTAGATCTACCAGCTCACCAACATAAAGAAAAATACTACATTGACACCTCAAATTAAAAATTCTCATCGTTTAAATCGTCCCTCCTTATCTCTGTAACCTTCTCCAGCCCTAAAACCCTCTGGGAGCTCTGCGTTAATTCAACTCTGGCTACTTGTACATCCCCCACTCCCTTTAGCCCATTATTGGCAGTCATGTCTTCAGTCATTTAGGCCCTACACTCTGGAATTCCCTCCTTAAATCCCTCCGACTCCCAACCTCCCCCTCCTCTTTTAGCTTCCTCCTTAAAACCCACCCCTTTGGCCAAGCTTTTAGTCACACCTCCTAATATCTCCTTCTTTGGCTCAGCATCAATTTTTGTCTGATTACACCTCTGTGAAGTGCCTTGGGTCATTTTTCTACGTTATAGGCGCTATATAAATGCATGTTGTTGTTGTTGTTGTTCTTCTTCTTCTTCTTCTTCTTCTTCTTCTTCTTCTTCTTCTCTCGCCTCAGAAGGTTCTAGATTTAAGTCCCACTCCAGGGACATGAGCACAAAATCTAGGCTGACACTTCAGTGCAGTATAATGGAGCGCTGCACTGTCGAAGGTGCCGTCTTTCAGATGAGACATTAAACCGAGGCCCCGCCTGCCCTCTCCGATGGACATAAAAGATCCCATGGCACTGTTCGAAGAAGAGCAGGGGACTTCTCCCTGGGGCCCTGGCCAATATTTATCCCTTAACCAACATCACTAAAACAGATTATCTGGTCATGATCACATTGCTGTGTGTGGGACCAGGCTGTGTGCAAATTGGCTGCGGTGTTTCTTTTTATCCGTTTCTCTTTATTCTTTGTTCTGTTTTATAAATACATTACTGATGCCACTTTATGGTAACGGTATGGAACAGGTCTATGCACTCAACTGTTCAACAAGTTTGCACAAAATATATGCTTGCATAATGTGTTCTTGAATACTACGTTAATCACAAATGATTAAAATAGTATGCGTGTTTAAAAAAATAATGACAAGTCAGTTCTGTGATCTATGAATTTTGCCAACAAAGCATAGTGCTGTAATTCCTCAGAGGGAAATGGGAGAGCAATGTTTGTGCAAGCACAAAAGTACTTTACTGAACACCAGTGCCAATATTGTAAGATAGCATTAACTAACCACAACATTAACATTTATAAATCCAGGAATTGACTCACTACAAGATTAATAAAGGGAATGTAGTCTCTAATCCAGATGGAGAATGGGAAAATACATTCTTCAGTTTTCAAAAGCAACTGGCACAAAAGTTAGAGTGGTGTGAAAACAAAATGTGCAAAGGAGCCTGTTTATTGCCATTAATGAGGGGGAGTCTAAGGTTAATCATAGAATTAGAGAATCATAGAATGATATAGCACAGAAGGAGGCTATCGTGCCTGTGCTGGTTCTTTGAAAGAGCTATCCCCTTGTCCCATTCCCACACTTTTTCCCCATAGCCCTGCAAATTTTTCCACTTCAAATGTTTCTCCAATTCTCTTTTGAAAGTTATTATTGAATCTATTTCCACCACCTTTTCAGGTTGTGCAATCCAGATCATAACAACTCACTGCATAAACATTTTTTCCTCATATCGCCTCTGGTTCTTTTGCCAATTACCTTAAATCTGTGTCCTCTGATTACCGACCCTTCTGCCACTGGAAACGATTTCTCCTTATTTACTCTATCAAGACCCTTCATAATTTTGAGCACCTCTATCAAATCTCCCCTTAACCTTCTCTGCTCTAAGGAGAACAATCCCAGCTTCTCCAGTCTCTCCAAAAAACTCAAGTCCTTAATCCCTGGTGCCATTCTATTAAATCTCCTGTGCACCCTTTCCAAGACCTTGACATCTTTCCTAAAGTGCGGTGCCCAGAATTGGACACAATACTCCAGCTGAGGCCTAACCAGTGATTTATAAGGGTTTAGCTTAACTTCCTTGCTTTTGTACTTTATGCTTCCATTTATAAAGCCAAGGATCCGATTTGCCTTTTTAACAGCCTTCTCAACTTGTCCTGCCACCTTCAAAAACTTGCGTATGTATGATAGATAGTTTCTTTGGTCTGGCGGCTGTCAATACTGCTATTCATGGAATCATAGAATCATAGAAAATTTATGGCACAGAAGGAGGCGTTCGGCCCATCGTGTCCACGCCAGCTGAAAATGAGCCACCCAGCCTAATCCCACTTTCCAGCACTTGGTCCGTAGCCTTGTAGGTTATGGCACTTCAAGTACTTTTTGAATGTGATGAGGGTTTCTGTCTCTACCACCCTTTCAGGCAGTGAATTTCAGACCCCCACCACCCTCTGGGTGAAAACATTTTTCCTCAGCTCCCCTCTAATCCTTCTACCAATCACTCTAAATCTATGCCCCCTGGTTATTGATCTCTATTGCAATCACTTTGGCTGAGATCGCTAACTCAGCTCAAACTGGTGATTGACCCTGGGACTTTCCTGGTCTGAATGGGGAAGATTGCCCAGATATGTCTCAATGGCCATATGGCCTCCTTCTGTGATGTAACCATTCTATGATTCTATCCACAAAAAACAGGGTAATCTAATCCAATCAACTACTGCCGATCAGCCTCCTCCCAATCAATTGTAGTGCAATGGAAGGAGTCATCAACAGTACAAGCAAGCAGCCCCTTTTGTCATTTAATCACGCCTGCCCTCCACCTTATCACAGACCTTCCCCTTTGTTCTTTCCTCCCCACCCACCCTTTCCCTGGCTCTGTACTTGCTTATAAACTGTTAAACCTCTAACTTCTTCCAGTTCTAATGAAAGGTCATAGACCTGAAACGTTAACTGTTTCGGTCTCCACAGATGCTGCCTGGCCTGCTGAGTGTTTCCAGCATTTTCTGTTCATAAAAATATATTTCAGTTACATGTTCCTATGGTGGATACAGAATCGATGGCATGTGTTATATAGTGCATACTCGTCGAGACTTAGTAATTAAAAGGTCATGGCAGCTCTTTGGAGGTCAACATCAACACCATATTAAGTTTGTTCCTACATCCTCGTTCTCATCCCTTCATGGAACAATGTTGTGGGAACATCGTCACCTCCAAGTTCCCCTTCACATCACACACCATGCTAACTTGGACATACATCACCATTCCTTCATCAGTGAGCAGCACTTGGCTGTAAGTTGGCAGGATGGTTGCTAGAGAATTTCCCTCAGCACCAAGGGAAGATTAGGAAAATATATTGTGTCTGAGGGAGGAGAACGCCAAATTAAGACTGTGCTGCAGCAAATCTCAATTCCACAATAAATCAGAAAGTACTGTAATTTTTAATCTCCACGTGAGAGGCTGACTGGATAACTCAGGAACGTTGAGGTGAAATGAATGATTGGGGATAACTCTTAAATAATATAGTATGTGCATAACACTGATATTGAGGTGTTATATGTTTTTAGTTTAGTTCATTTCTTTTTGAGTTGAGATCTGCATGAACAATCCAGTGATGTCTTTGCTTCATTGCAACGGCACTGGTGTAGAAGTTTGAGGAAAGGGAAGAGAGATTTGTACATTCACAGTACAGTACTAAAGGATCTGGAAACAATACGTAGGTTTTAACATTAAAATCTTTTGCTTGCTCACAATTTCTCATAATTCAAAATGATCTATAGATTTTTTAGTGTGAGAAAATTGTGGGAATGACTTTATTCTTCTGTGTGCCAGTGTGATCTTGACCCCAGCTGCACCAAGAATACCCTTCTACTGGATACAGTAATGCTTGATAGCCACTGTGCTAAAGTCTCCTGTACTTCACGCGCAAATTATATTGACACGTGCCTTATCTACTACTGGTGCCATTCAGGAACGATTTTAACCTAACCCACCCAACGAGAACGGAATGGGTTCGGGTCAGATGCCCGTTTCACACTCCACCCAATCTTATGCTTCATTGACGTCTCCATCCGACTTGAACCCACCCACTCCCGCAAGGCGGGTTAAGTTAAAATCAGGACTTATGAGAAGAAATGATTGCAATGAGCATGAGCATGCTTTCTCCACCCCACCTCCCACCTCCCACCAAGCTCTTCACAAATGTACCTGTGAGGATTCTAACTTTTTTAATAAACGTGCTTTTTTAAAAGGAGGCTTTGTTGGTTCATGTTAGGAGTGTGATTTCTTTTTTTCCTGGCAATGTTTAAATTGACATATAAATCCCAGACTGACACAAAGAAATTCTTGTCTCACTCCTGTTCTTGATAAGCATTAACAGTACAAAATTGTCATGTTGGCCCTAAGCTGGCAATCGTACTCAGAGAGTTCTATAAGAATGGTTGATGTGGGAATTTTCATCCTGTCAATGAGGGCAGAAGGAAGGGATGCTCGTTTGAGATTAAGGTTAAGGCACAAATTGGAACAAGGCAGAAGGAGCTTTACTCACCATCAATTCTGCATTATACCTTGATAAACAAAAAATGTATAAAAATGAAAGAAAGAAAGAAAGAAAGAAAGAAAGAAAGGTGTTACTGTTATGTAGCAGTGAGCCAAGAGCCTTTGCGTTGCTACATTACGAAACTGATCATATTAATGTAAACCTGTTTGTACCCTCCATAAAAATGCTTTAAGGAAATACTGCAGTTTTTAGTATAACATCAGGGTTTGCACACTTTTAATATTAACAGTTTAGTCACACACATCAAACTAACATGATCAAGAAAGGGATTTAAACATGCTTGAGATGGTTACAGTGATAAGATGGTTCTGGTAGTGCTGCTCACTTCTGTGTCAACAGACTGTAATATGGAACAACAAAGAATTAATTAATTTCTTTATTGTGAAACCGTAATAAAGAGCCATAATTCAGGACACCATCAATCACCAAGGTTGAAAAGAGTAGAAGAGACAAGAGGAAAATTAAATGGCACTTAGGGGATTCCAATCTTGGCTTTCAAAAGCCTGTAGATTGTAGGAGCTGGGGAAGACTCAGGGAGATAAGTAGCCCCATGATTTTCAGGTCCTGGAAAAGGATGAATTCGAATAGGAGACTATGAGATGAGTAGTAAGTTCAATGAAGTGAGGCTGTAAGGAGGAGGAAGAGACATATGCGAGCATATTTTCAGCTTTAGAGGAACAAGAGAAGAAAGGTTCCAAAAGACAGAGAGAGGTTGAAAACTAGAGATGAGAGGATTATCTATCAGATGATAATGTTCTTCTTATATCCTGCCCAGGAGTGTGAGAGAGATGTTAGAAGAGCTTCCTTGGATATGGGAACATCTTTCAAATCTTGGATGGACTTGGGCTTTATAGAGAGTTAGGAGCTACTGAGAGGAAAGTAATTTTTGTTCCCTCAATGGCTTATAAGATGACTTCCTCACCTTGAATGAAAAATAAAGAGGCACGTTTGGAGAAGTACCCAAAGGATGGCATGTGCTTACCCCATGCCCAGCAGCTGGTTAACAAAGTGATAATGACAGAGGCCTATGAGCAGGTCTCTCTTACCTAGGACCCATGCTAGGGGAGAACCTTAAAGACAAAAGAAAAATGGACAAATGAACGTAGCTATTATAAATTGGATAGCCAAGTGGTGAAGGATAGAATACTAGAGCCTAGTCTTCAGTTGCTTCCAAGCCTTTATTCGCAGAGCTCCACATTACACCCACATCACACCCTAGATCAGCTCTCTTATAAATGGATATGAGAGTTCCCAATTGATACGCACTACCTGAATACAATTAACACTAATTGATATAAATCACATGGATACAATTAACATTAGCCCTTGATAACAATCTGCTTTTACAAGTCTGGGGCAAAACTGTTTGTCTTGCACTGATCCAAACACAGCTTATTCTTATATTTCCAGAGTTGGGAAATAACTTGTGAAAAGGACAACATTGGGGAAAAGTCAAGAGATCATTGGGCTTGATTTTTGGATGTCCAAGCGGGTTGGGTGAGGCTGACCGTGAAAGAGATGCATCAAAGGGTGAGTATGAGATAGACCCATGAGATTGTATGAGGATTGGGTTGAGTGGTAGTGGTGGAATGAGTACTGGCGAGGTGAGTAAGTGCAGGTAAGATGAGGATGAGCTTTGAGTGGGTGTGAGGAGTGACGGATAGAGTTGTGTTGGCAGTGCAGAAGGAGATGTGGGGTCGGGGCGGTGATGTGGCAGATGGAGTGTAGGGGAATGAGTAAGTGTACTCACTTTGGCTGACCTACTTAGGTCATTGAAGCGCCTCCTGCACTGTATGCAGGTGCGTGGTATGTTGGTGGTGCTGGTGACCTCCACTGCCACGTCGAGCCAGGCCTTCTTGGTGGCAGAGGCAGGCCACTTCTTCCTGTCCGCCGGATGGAAGATCTCCCTCCTCCTCCTCCTCCTCACCCCATCCAGTAAGACCTGGAGTGAGGCATCATTCAACCTGGGAGCAGCCTTCCCCCTGGGATGCTCCATGCTGTAATTTTGCCTATTTTCTGCAGCATCAGTCAGTGGAGGACTGCCCCTTTAGATAGCGCTCCTCCAGCTGACAGCCTATGATGCGGGTGCTCAGTCCGCCTGCTACGCAGCTTTCCAGCGCGAAACCTGGAAGCCAAGGTAAGTAGCTTCAATTAGGCTGCGATCGCGTGGGGAACCCACCGATTTTACTGGGCGGGTTACCCATGTGCCCAGTCGACCCCCCGCTGGCAACCCGCCTCCCTCCTAACATTGAGCCCATTATTGTTGCACTAGACTCCCCAATTTTTACCTTACTAACTAAAGCCAGTGGCTGTTTTAGATAATACTGACTGAGAGTTGGTGCTAATGTGCTGCAGTGGGCTACAAATTAAATTTAAAAAGTATTAATGGCCTCCTGTCTCTGACATGAAAGGAGATCAGGTTGTATTTTTATTTAAATATTGATGTTGGCGCTGCAAAACATGGTGTTAACAGATGTTTGGGTGTTTATATTTTGCTCTGCAGCCAGAATTTTACTTTCCACCTGCAAATGCTCCAAAACAGCCACAGAAGAGGAGAGAGTGTCCTGTTTTATCTAGCAGTATCATTCAAATCTATTCAAAAGTATCAGTGAAAGTTGGAAGGGTGAAAATCTTATATTTTTACTTCCTTATGTAAATGCAATCAAAGCACCCCATAATTGTCATCTTTCTTCTGGATATATTTATTTGCCTTTTTAAAATATATATATTATTTTAAAAATATGAAAATTAAACTCATTTTCATATATACAAACGAGTGTGCATATCCTTGTACTTGATAAAATTAGTTTAAATTTTGTTTCTGTTCTGTGCTAGAATTAATTATTATCGGGACACAAAATTACTTTCGTGGTTCGTATTCAGAAAATCTAATTCAATCTCAGCAGTGGATCTCTGTGCTCATAGTGAGCAGAAGATACATTGATATATAGGTCCACTAATCTGTAACAGTAACCCATCTCTTCTACTCCCAGGAGAGCCAGAGATTCCCTGGCAATAGGGCTTCTCTCCCTCTCTTCCCAATCTCATTCCCTCCTGCTAAACATGATTTCTCCTCATTTCCCCCCTTTAACAGGGTCTCCCCTGCTCAACAGATTATTTCTTGCCACTTCCCACCACAGAATCTTTCTCAAAATCTCCCCTTTAATCCCTCTTTCTGTGCCCTCAACAAAGTCCACAACAGGGTTTCTCCTCTTGCCCCTTCTTCTCCTTAATAAAAAGTGTTTCTCCCTCTTTGTTCCCCCGCCCCAACAGGTCTCTCTCCCCCTCATCTACCCACCCCACCCCCCCAACCCCAGAACAGCATTAATCTCCTTCTCTTTCCTTTTTGTTTAGCAGGCTTCAGTCCTGCTGAAATAAAGACGG
Source organism: Heptranchias perlo (assembly GCF_035084215.1). Classification (NCBI taxonomy): domain Eukaryota; kingdom Metazoa; phylum Chordata; class Chondrichthyes; order Hexanchiformes; family Hexanchidae; genus Heptranchias; species Heptranchias perlo. The sequence continues at coordinate 52,544,750 of NC_090340.1, read as the reverse complement.
GAGTTCATTCATTGGAGCCCACCTCCTGCACGTATCAGATCTATTGCTGGTTACATTACAGGTTCTCCAACTTTCACAGATCAGGCTCCACAAGAAGTTCTCATAGCTACTGCTTTGCTTTAGCAACTGTACTGGTACTGGTTTGCCAAAATCTCTCACTCCTGCCTCTATCTTTCTTAATGTAAATTTAATTTCTCTTTCTGTTTCTTAGTATTTATTGCTCTTTCATTATTTTTAAAATATTTATTTCTTTTCCTTGGTACTTATATTTGTCTCTCTTTCACAGTATTTAATTTTCTTAGGCACTGAAATTATGCCAGGGGATACAGCAGATGAATGCTTAATGTATTCACTGACCTATATTGGCTCCTGGTCCCCCAAACTTTAAAAGAAAAACTCATGCCCTGGTATTTAGATCCCTTCGAAGCCTTATCTCCCTTCTCCTTATCTCTGCAACCTTCTCCAGCCTTCCACCTCCCCAAATTTCAGTTTCTCTGATTCTGGACTCTTGTGCATCCCCATTCTACCATTAGCAGTGATACCTTCAGCCATCTGGGCCCATGCTCTGAAATCCCTCCACCTCCCTTTCCTCCTTTAAGACTCTCCTTAAAACCCACCTCTTTGACCAAGCTTTTGGTCACTCCTCCTAATAGCTCCTAGTTTGGCTCATCCCCTTTTTTTTTTGTTGATTACACCTCGGTGAAGTGCTTTGTGATGTTTTTCTACATTAAAGGCACTATATAAATGCAAGTTGTAGTTGTTGCATTTATCATTTAAAATAAATGGGTCATATCCCATAGCATAATTTTATGGCCTTCATCAGGCCTTGGAACAGGGAGAGTATGGGGGGGGCGGGGGTGGGGAAGAGAGACTGGACCTGGATTCCAGGATGTTCAGAGGTTTGGTGGGATGTACTACCCTGTTTACGCAAGTGGGATGAAAAGTCATTGGAGCTAAATTTATAGGTGAGTTTGCAGTGGGATGAATTTATTCAGGAACAATCACCATTATCTGGTATGCAATTTGATAATAAAACATTTAGACGTAGAAATTGCATTGCACTGCACCTGTTTTACAGGCGTAACTTGGGCAACTAAGGCTCCAATATAGAGGACAGCGTGCGCGGGCCTGTTCCGTGCCGGAAGTGCGCTGCCTACATAGGAGTCCAGGATATGTGCCTGAAACAGGCATTGGGTCCTTTGGTTATGCAAATAGGAGGCCTACCTCCTGCTTGAGGCCCCCTTTGAAAATTCGATTGTGCATGACGGCAGCATGCGCCTTAAGGGGACTGCTGGAGGCTTCCACTGGGTTTATTGTGGAGCTGGAAGGATCAGGTTCTTCCCAGCTCCACATTAAATCCGCAGGCCGCTGCCAGCCACAGCTTGCCCTCCCCCCACCTCGATTGCCACCCACCCTGGACTCTCCTAAGGACTTCAGCCGGTATCCTAGCCGTCCTATCTTGCTGCCCTCCCGGGACCAACGAGCTGCCTCTGGGGTCACGATGGGCGACCCAGCTCTCCGGTAATAAGTAAGAGAGGTTGGCAGAACAATTTGCGAAGGTCCTGCCGGCCGCCTCATTAGGCCTGATCCAATCTCTAGGCCATATTGTCTGAACATCACCTTTTTCAGTTTTGATATGCAAATCAATCGAGTCGATGATATTTTTCCACTTTTGAATAAACTTTCTTCACCAAGTGTGTACAGAGGTAAAATTTACTACAGGCTAGGTTTAGAAGACAAAGGTTGCAATCTACAATTCATCATCTTCACATAATGTGCAATAGTAGAAAGAAATTAGGTTTAACTCTGCAGTTAACGCTGAATCAATTTGTTTTCCAGCTCTTGAAGTATTCTAACAGTGTCAAAAATCCACAAAGCCCAACTTGTCATCATCCCTAATTATCTACTAAGCAAGGAAATTAGCTTTCCAGATTTCACTCCCTATGTGCTGTAAATCTTTTCTCTTCCAATTTGCTTCTTTCTCCTGGGTGGGCAAATTAAGCTCCCCTTCGTATTCCCCAAAAAGATGCTTTCTATGGTTTTCTATTTTACTGTTCACATCTGGGTTTCATATCAACCTTTAATTAATCCTTAGTGATTGCTGGGCATTGACAGCCAAGCAGGGAAGGCTCTGATTACACCCCAACCAGGCATGGTGACAGACTAAGCCAGGCAAGTACAGCAAAGGCTGTGATTTATCGCAGCTCCCTCATCTCCACTAGAAAGAGTGCTTAAGAACGCCTGTACATAAATTAAGACAATAATTTACAAAATCCATAAATGATAGTGGCCTGCTCCAAGTGAAATAACTTGAAGGCACAGATTAGTCAAGCAAATTTAGAATTGAGAGTTTGTTTTTAGCCTCTTTGAAAAAAATACTTCAAAACAGTCATAGAAAAATTCCACATAAGTCTTCATCTATTAAAAACTTTCTTTGACCCAGTAGCTGTAGCTCAAACTGATGAGCATTTGACTACTAGCCAAAAGGTCATAAGTTCAGGTCTCTGGTGCCTGCTGTCATCTACACTTGCCTCAATTGGATGAGTTCTGCCACTTTCAAAGCTTGTTGCTGGACTGAGTTTAAGAGAGGAGAAACTGGCATGGTCATGTTCAGAGTGCTTGGATCATGCCTCCTGGTGGCCAATTATGGACTGGCATTGATGATATCTGGAGAGGCCTGCTGTTCACTGTCCTTGCTTTCCTCCTGATGTACATGGATTATACTTTCTTTTATGTCTCACATCAGGAATTTTGAAACTCAGCAAAAATAACACTGAAAATGTTTCTTCAAATCATTACCCTGTCCTTTGGCAGAAATGTTGAAAGCTCTATTATAAACAGAAGAGTTGACTTGGAGAATTTTATGTGGAGAATAATAGATGCCTGCTGAAAGTAAATTTTATAAGACTATAATTGAACTGAGTTGATATCATAAGCTTTAAGAGTAAATGTTAAGGTTTATAGCTGTCATTTGGCCCTTAATCTTAGTTACAGATTGTCACTCTTTGATGTCCTTTATTAAATAAGATACTCTTTTGTTTGCCAAAGACCTGCTTAGTCTGTTCGTGAGAGATGCTTTTCCATGATGTCTGACAGTCAGTCATCTGCTTGATGTGTAATGACTTTCACTGAAGAGTGTTGATACCTTTTGACATCGACAAAAAGATATTAATCATTTTATTCAGATTACCAGGATTAATTATAACCAGTGTCTATGATGTAGCTCAATTAAGGGTTTGGAACACAAAATCAACCTCAAAAAGATTATAAAGTTGGCTGAACTCTGAGATTGTGTTGGGGCTTTGCAATAAATTAGATATATGACCTTCCATTTTGTCTTTCTGGACTGATTCTCCTGTTACTACCCCTAAGTTTTGTAAATTGCTCTCATCTGCCAACATGACCATATTTTACCACTTACAGTGAGACATCAGATGTTTGCCTACATAACAACAGTGATGGCATGTTAAAAAGTAATTCATTTGACGTGAAGTACTTTGGAATGTCCTCAGGAAGAGATAAGACATTATATAAAGGCTCAAATCAGGAGTGTGCTACTCACCACTTGCCTGAATAGGTACAGCAGCAACAACACTCAAGAAACTCAACGCCATCCAGGACAAAACAGTCCGCTTGATTGACTGAGCTCAATATCCAGCTCCTCCATCACTGGTGCACTTGCCAAGACTACTTTAGCAGCATCTTTCAAGACCATCACCAAAAAGGACAAGAGAAGCAATGTCTTGGCAACACAATCATCTGCAAGCTCCATCTCCAGGTCGCACAACATCCTATTTGGATATATATCGCCATTCCTTCATCATTGCTGGGCCAAAATCCTACATAACATTATCATGGGAACACCAGCAACACAAGGAGATGGCCCACTACCACATTCTCAGGGCAACTAGGGATGGCTAATAAATGTGGCGTCACATCACAAAAACAGATATTAAGAACAAGTTTTTTCTAACATTAGGTGACAGAAAGGCACAATGAACCAGAATTTTCTTTTTACATTGTGTTACCAAGATAGAAGCTTTTACATTTGACCTTTTTAGCCTGAATTCCCAGGACAACAATCATGACACAGATCAGCCATGATCTCATTGAATGGCAGAACAGGCTCGAGGGGCTAAATGGCCTACTCCTGTTCCTATGTTCCTATGACACATACAATAAAGCTCCAATTTGCTCAAATAAGCTCTCAAGGAAGTATGTCATCTCACAGCAGTAGAGAGATAGCATGATAGCAACAGCATCTGCATCATGTCATCGACCATGTCAGCCTCAGCCTATTCAGAAAAACACTAAAGATGGTGGAGGAGATTTTTGCAATACGTGAAAGCTATGAATATTGCCCTTCTGACAGTAATAAAGCAAAAGCAGGTGCCGACTTTCTGCTCCCTGACCAAGAACATCAAGGGTGTGATAGGCGACCTGATATTGGTGACCTCATTCTGTTAAGAGTGGCGTAAAATGAAATTCTTGGTTTGTAAGCCAAATACTTCTCAGGATATAGCTCCTTTCAAAAAAATATTTGCACATGGAATTTATTATAACAAATTCAGCTTGACTTAGTTGGTAGCACTCTCGCCTCTGAGTCAGAAGGTTGTAGCTTCAAGCCATGCTCCAGGATTTGAGCACTCCAGGCAGTACTGCATTTTCCTAGGTTCCATCTTTCGGATGAGGCGTTAAATCAATGCCCTGTCGGTCTGTTCCAGTGGTTCAGGTGGATGTAATAGCTCACATGGCACTATTCAAAGAGTTCTCTCAGTTTTCTAGCCAATATTCCTCCCCCAACTAACACCACGAACAGTAGATTAACTGGACATTCATCTTATTTGCTCATTGTGGGGCCTTTTGCTCAAATTGGCTACTGCATTTGTTTACATTACAACAGTAGCTACACTTCACAAGTAATAAAAAACAAAGATTGCATTTATATAACACCTTAACAGGATATTGCAATGTGCTTCATGGTTAGAAGTTGAGTCAGATCCCATCTGGAGTACCGCGTTCAATTTTGGGCACCAAACCTCAGGAAACGTGAATAATTTTAACCCCAAAGAACGGGTGGGTTGGGGACGGGTGGGAGGTTAAAATAACAGCTTTTTGGAGCGGGACCGCATCCTGACTCCAACATGCCCACTTCGGGGTTTGACCCAGGCTTATTTGTTTATGTGTGCAAAACAGACACCCGGAAACCCAGCCCCTTAAAGCCGGTGGGCCGATCTTAAAGGGGCAATGTACCTCATTGAAAAATAGTTGAGATATTTAATTTTTTGTGTATTGCAAAAGTAAAATGAACCTTACCTGTTCGGTTTTCCCATCACTTCCGATTCACATCAGGTGAAAGCAGGCAGGAAGGGCCGGATCCATGAGGTGAGTGCCTTTATTGCTCTGCTTGTGGGCCCGGAGGAGCAGGAGTGCTTCTTCCAGGCTCAACAAGCTCACCTGGCATGACAGGACCCTCGCGATCCTCTGGCACCCTCCCCCCCAACTTTGCTGGACCCACCCCCTCCGATGCTGGGCCTCCCCTCCCCGATCTTCCGAAGCTGGACCCCTCCCCCCCCGATGATGGACCCCTCCCCATGATGCTGGAATCCCGAGCTTCCGATGGTAGACTCCTCCCCCGATCTTCAAGGCCCACCCGATGCCGTCTATGGCCCCCCCTCCCCTCCCCTCCCCGATTTGTTCCTGGGCCCATGATCTCTCTCTCCCTACCACCCCCCTCTCTGATTTGAGGCTCCTTTCCCTTCCAACTCGCAGCCAGCCTGTCAATCTGGTGTGGGAAACCCGGAAGCTCAAAAACTTACCTTCAATTGAGTTGCGATCTCTGATTGCGATGCATTCATTTGGCTTCTGGGTTCCCCACGTGAATATCTGTCGACATGCTGGGTTCCTGGCTCTGAGATAAAATCAAGCCCATATTGGCCTTGGAGGGCTGGGGAACAGCGCAGATTCACCATGGCCTAAAGGGTTAAATTATGAGGACAGGTTGCATAAGAACATAAGAAATAAGAGCAGATACGGCCCCTCGAGCCTGCTCCGCCATTCAATAAAATCATGGCTGATCTTCTACCTCAACTCCACTGACCCTCCTATCCCCATATCTCTTGATTCCCTTAGTGTCCAAAAATCTGTCGATCTCAGTCTTGAATATACTCAACGACTGAGCATCCACAGCCCTCTGGGGTAGAGAATTCCAAAGATTCACAACCCCCGAATGAAGAAATATTTCCTCATCTCGGTCTTAAATGGTCAACCCCTTTTCTTGAGACTATGACCCCTAGTTCTAGACTCTCCAGCCAAGGGAAACAGCTTCTCAGCATCTGTCAAGCCTTCTAACAATTTTATACATTTCAATGAGATCATCTCTCATTCTTCTAAACTCCAGAGAATATAAACCTGGCTTGTGTCCTCTTGAGTTTAGAAGGTTGGGGGGTGATCTAGTCAAGGTGTTTAAAATGATAAAGGGACTTGATAGGGTAAATACAGAGAAACTATTTCCTCTGGTGGGGGAATCCAAAACAACAGGGCATAATCTTAAAATTAGAACTAGGCCATTTAGGAGTGAAATCAGGAATCATTTTTTCACACAAAGGGTAGTGGAAATCTGGAACTATCACCCCGAAAAGGTTGTGGATGTGTTAATTGTATCTATGTGATTTATATCAATTAGCGTTAATCGTACTCAGGTGCTGGTGGGTATCAATTGGGGTCTCTCTTGTATCCATTTATGGGTGTGTAATATTGAGCTGTGTGAATAAAGGTTTGGAAGCAACTGAAGACCAGGCTCAGTATTCTATCCTTCACCACCGGGCTATCCAATTTGTAACAGGATGCTGGGTCAATTGAAATTTTCAAGACTGAGATCGATAGATTTTTGTTGGATATGAGCATCAATGGATATGGGACATGGGTAAATGGAGTTGAGGTACAGTTCAGCCATGATCTAATTGAATGAAACAGGCTCAAGGGGCTGGATGACATACTTCTGTTCCTTTCTTCCTGTGTTCTTATGTTCTCCACCAATGCGCACAGCTCCAACACCAGAAGTAGGCCCCTACTGCACATGTGCGAGATTTTAATTTCTCACATTAATCATCCCTGTGAATGACTGCCATGTTGGGGCATACTTGTGTTGCAAGCTTATGCCCATGAACTGGGCTGAGATTGCTGAACTCATTTCACCCAGGAGGGGAGATGTTCATCCCATCATTCTGGGCTGGAGCTAAACCCATGTGAGAGCTAAAAGGACACTACCCAAGCCTGACATCCATATTATTTTATTTAAAGTAATTTCCCAGAAAGCAGAATTCAAAGTTCCACACCTTTGTTTGCAACCTGGTCTTAATGACAGTACAGGTAAGTCAATATTTCAAACAATGTACATTGTTGCAGTCATTAAAACAGAATTCACCACATAATGTGAGGTTGCATATATTCATCAAGTGAAAATATACAGCAGGACGGTGAAATGGAAGACAATAAGGTACAGGACTTTACAGAACTCAATAGGCCTTCCAGCAGGTAGTAGCACAATATAGAAGCAAATGTACCACAGTTTGTGTGAACACATAGCAGCTAATAATTCGCATTATCAGCTGATCTGGCATTCACTAATGGCAATCTTGTTAAGCTTTACTGGCCAAGCAGGAAATAGGAGATGTATTGCTTTGTGCAGCAGTAAACAAGCATAACTATTTGGCAATCTGATAGAATGACACTGGCAGTTAAACCTGAAGTTTTGCAAACATTGACATACTATTTAAAGATCTTTCTATCGATAGGAAAGAGAGTGAATGGGTCATGGCTCTCTTTGCGATTGGTAACAACAATAATACTTCTTTGCTTAATGAACAAAATTTTGCTTATCATGATGGATAATGGACAACATACCAGTGCTTTCACATAGTAAGATGTTCTGGCTCCCAGTGTGGCTAAGAATTGGCATAACTTTCATTTATATGCTCGGCAGACTTGTCTCATTTGTATACTTGGCAGACTCAAATGCCAGCCAACATTGGAGCTCAAACCTAGCAAACATTGCAGTGGCACTGAGTTTCCAAACTGGTGTGCTGTTAGGTCACACATAGAACTATTTAAAAATGTATATTCTCTTAGAAATGCTATCAAATGCTGGTATTATTTTTTGATATATAATGTGTTCAGAAGTGCCGTATCCATGTAAACATATCATTTCTTATTGAAATCCTCTCTTTCTACCAACTGACTCCTATCCTAGCATCATAATCTTGTAAAACACCTCTTTTTCCTGTCATGTGATGTGGAACCACATGGAATGCTCAATGGCCATAACAGACAAATGACTATCAGTGGTAAAAGAAGATGTTAACTACACTAATCAATCTCCAAAGGGAAAACTAAGAAACAACTACCAATATAAAACCATACAATGTGCCTTCATATTGATTTTCTGAAGAATGTCTCATCACCCAGTTAGAAAGAAAAGAATGAACAGTCAGCTGTTTACATTTTATGTCTATCATATCCTTAAATAATAGGTGTGTGTAGAAATTGATAGCCTAAAAACTTGTAGAAAATTTTGGTTTTTAGAAATGGTTTTAATTCTTTGCCTCCCTTCCCTCATTCACCTTTAACAACCATCATTTCAGATCCCTGGATATCCCTCTCTGTAACTTGTTGTGAAGAGATTAGGGTATCAATAGGACACTACCACTCCACAGGACAGCATCAGCTCCAATACAGTGTACCACTACTCCGTAATTCAATATACTTTTAATATCTACCATATTGTTGGAAATAAGTAGTGTACCAAACATTATATAGCCTTCTGGACTTATCACCTACCAGTAAGGATACTTCACCTTAACCCTTTGAATTCTTGTGTTCTTTGCATCTTTAAAACCACAACCACTCAATTGCTATTGCATATCACATCTTCAAAATGGAATTCCAATTCCATTTAAAACATTCTTTATTACAATTAGAGAAATGAACAGAATTTCTTCTACTACAAGCAGTTCCCACTTGTACTTCCGGCCAGAGGTCAGCGCTGAGCAATATTTTTTTTTGCCAAGCTGTTATTGACCATGATGCCTTACGATGCTGTTCTTAGTGTTGGAAAAAATGGGCTAGTCTGCACACGTGACTTTTAGAGCAGGAAATGTTTTCATTGAAAATGGGCAGATAACTCTGTGCCACTACTTAATAGTGATCATAACAAAGTTTTCAAAATAAAATAATTAACTATAAGCCTTTTATACCTTTTATTTTTGTGAAGAAATTTTCCTGCAGTCCTCAAGGTTAACCAGTTCTTTCATACAGAGAGAGTTCAGCCTCTAGTCTTGAAAAGCATCACACCACTGTCATTGGTTTTTCTTTCAAGCCTTGTTTACTTGGTGGCAGCAGAAAAATTTCAGGTCAGCAGAAACGGGATGGAGACAGCAGTTTGGGGATGGTGAGGATAAGTTGTCAATCTAGAGCAGCTTCTAAAATAATATAATTTACCATCTTCAATGTGGGGTTCAGAGTGGAGGAGGGACGAGCGAGCCTCCCTTTGGTGCTACCCTTGACATGTGTCTAAATTAACTGTCACTTAGCTGGATAAGTCATTCCATATGGCTGGCATCATAAATGCTGTAGCTTGCAGTTTAAACGCTGACTGAATCCACTCCTGCTCCATTTACATTTTGCGATCACCATTTCAAGAAAAACAGTGTGACAGTTGCAGTGTAACTATAATTAATTCAGATCTATCACTCTGAAAGTACTACTGAATCATACCTCCACTAACATCGGTTTCTTATCACACTTGTGGCAGTATCAGTGCAATATACCTCCTGTGCTCACCTCATAATTCATTCTTGTTTCCATGGAAATAGATGAAAACAAGCTATGTGGTGATGTAACTGTTTCTCTTCAGCAAAAGAGTGTGCAATGGCAAGAGGAATGCAAAGTACAATACACGGGTGCCAGATGGTTGGTGATTGGTACGCTCTGAAAGTGATGTAAAGACAATGGGGAAAGCCAAATCTGCTGTTGGTGGGACTGTGTATCTGAAGACTTCATAAAATCATACAGAACCGAAGGAGGCCACTCGGCTCACTGTGCCTGTATCAGCTCTTTGAAAGAGCTATCCAATTAGTCCCACTCCCCTGTACTTTCCCCATGAAATTTTTCCTTTTCAATTATTTATCCAATTCTCTTACTTTTGAAAGTTGTTATTGAATCTGCTTCCATCACCCTTTCAGGCAGTGTATTCCAGATCATAACAACTTGCTACATAAAAAAATTCTCCTCATCTCCCCTCTGGTTCTTTTGGCAATTACCTTAAATCTGTATCCTCTAGTTACCGACCCTCCTGCCAGAGGAAACAATTTCTCCTTATTTACTCTATCAAGACCTCTATTAAATCTCCCCTTAACCTTCTCTGCTCTAAGGAGAATAACCCCAGATTCTCTAATCTCACCACATAACTGAAGTCTCCCATCCCTGGTACTATTCTAGTAAATCTCCTGTGCACCCTCTCTAAGACCTTCATAAAGTGTGGTGCCCAGAATTGTACACAATACTCCAGCTGAGAACTAACCCGTGATTTATAAGGGTTTAGCATGACTTATTTGCTTTTGTACTCCTTCTATTTATGAAGTCCAGGATCCCATATGCTTTTTTATCAGCCTTAACAACTTGTCCTGCCACCTTCAAAGATTTGTGTATGTGAAGCCCCAGGTCTCTCTGTTCCTGCACCCACCCCACCCCCCTTAAAATTGTACCATTTAGTTTATATTGCCTTTCCTCATTCTTCCTTCCAAAATGTATCACTTCACATTTCTCTGCATTAAATTTCATCTGCCGTGTGTCCGCTCATTTCTCCAGTTTATCTATGTCCTCCTTCAGTCTGCTACTATCCTTCTCACTGTTTACCACATTTCCAAGTTAAATTACTTGATTGGAAGAGTGACAGTGGGCTATGGGAGTTGACACAGCAAGATGACATGATCTCATGGCATTTATGAACAGTTTAGATATGATGAAAATCATAGAATAGAATCAAAGAACGGTTACAGCACAGAAGGAGGCCATTCAGCCCATTGAGCCCGTGTCGGCTCTCTGCAAGAGCAATCCAGCTAGTCCCACTCCCCCGCCCTTTCCCCGTAGCCTTGCAAACTTTTTTCCTTCAAGTACTTACCCAATTCCCTTTTGAAAACCACGATTGAATCTGCCTCCACCATCCTTTCAGGCAGTGCATTCCAGATCCTAACCACTCGCTGCATAAAAAGGTTTTTCCTTATGTCGCCTTGGTTCTTTTGCCAATTACCTTAAATTTGTGTCCTCTGGTTCTTGACCCTTCTGCCAATAGGAACAGCTTCTCTCTATCTACCCTGTCTAGACCCCTCATGATTTTGAACATATCTATCAAATCTCCTGTCAAACTTCTCTGCTCTAAGGAGAACAACCTCAGCTACTCCAGTCTATCCACGTAACTGAAGTCCCTCATCCCTGGAACCATTCTAGTAAATCTCTTCTGCACCCTTTCTAAGGACTTCACATCCTTCCTAAAGTGCGGTGCCCAGAACGGGACACAATACTTCAGCTGTGGCTGAACCAGTGTTTTATAAAGGTTCAATATAACTTCCTTGCTTTTGTACTGTATGCCTCTATTTATAAAGCCCAGGTATCCATATGCTTTTTTAACTGCTTTCTCAACCTGCCCTGCCACCTTCAAAGATTTGTGCACATCTACCTCTGTTCCTGCACCTCCTTTAGAATTGTACCCTTTAGTTTATATTGTCTCTCCTCGTTCTTCCTACCAAAATGTATCACTTTGCACTTCTTTCTGTTAAACTTCATCTGCCATGTGTCCGCCCATTCCACCAGCCTGTCTATGTCCTCTTGAAGTTGATTACTATCCTCCTCACTGTTCACTACACTTCCAAGTTTTGTATCATCTGCAAATTTTTAAGTTGTGCCCTGTACACCTAAGTCCAAGTCATTAATGTATCAAAACAAGCAGTGGTCCTAGTACCAACCCTGGGGAATACCACTGTATACCTTCCTCCAGTCCGAAAAATAACCGTTCATCATTACTGTCTGTTTCCTGTCACTTAGCCAATTTCGTACCCATGCTGCCACTGTCACTTTTGTTCCATGGTCTTCAAATTTGTTAACAAGCCTATTATGTGGCACTTTATCAAACACCTTTTGGAAGTACATATACACATCAACCGCATTGCCCTCATCAACCCTCTCTGTTACCTCATCAAAAAACTCAATCAGGTTAGTTAAAAACAATTTGCCTTTAACAACTCCATGCTGGCTTTCCTTAATTAATCCACACGTGTCCAAGTGACCATTAATTTTGACCCGGATTATCGTTTCTAAAAGTTTCCCCACCACCGAGGTTAAACTGACTGGCCCATAGTTAGCGGGTTTATCCTTACACCCTTTTTTGAAAAAGGATGTAACATTTGCAATTCTCCAGTCCTCTGGCACTATCCCCATATCTAAGCATGATTGGAAGATTATGGCCAGTATCTCTACAATTTCCACCTTTACTTCCCTCAGCAACCTAGGATGTATCCCATCTGGACCTGGTGACTTATTTACTTTAAGCACAGCCAGCCTTTCTAGTATCTCCACTTTATCAATTTTTAGCCTATCCAGTATGTCAACTACCATCTCTTTAACTGTGACTTTGGCAGCATCTTCTTCCTTGGTAAAGACAGATGGAAAGTACTCATTTAGTACCTCCGCCATGCCCTCTGCCTTCATGCGTAGGTCTCTTTTTTGGTGCCTAATCAGTCCCACCCCGCCTCTTACCACCTATTTATATGCCTTTTGGATTCCCTTTGATGCCAGTCTATTTTCATACCCTCTCTTTGCCCCTCCTATTTCCTTTTTCACTTCATCTCTGAACTTTCTATATTCAGCCTGGTTCCCACTTGTATTATCAACCTGACATCTGTTAGATGCCCCCTTTTTCTGCTTCATCTAACTCTCTATCTCTTTCGTCATCCATGGAGCTCTGGCTTTGGTTGCCCTACCTTTTCCCCTTGTGGGAACGTACCTAGACTGTACCCGAACCATCTCCTCTTTAAAGGCTGCCCATTGTTCGATCACAGTTTTGCCTGCCAATCTTTGATTCCAATTTACCCGGGCCAGATCTGTTCTCAACCCATTGAATTTGGCCTTCCTCCAATTAAGTATTTTTACTCTACATTGCTCATTGTCCTTTTCCATCACTAATCTAAACCTTATGATACTATGATCACTGTTCCCTAAAGGTTCCCCCACTGACACTTGCTCCACTTGACCCATCTCATTCCCCAGAACCAGATCCAGCAATGCCACCTTCCTCATTGGGCCAGAAATGTACTGATCAAGAAAATTCTCCTGAACACACTTCAGAAATTCTTCCCCTCTCTGCCCTTTACACTAATACTATCCCAGTCTATATTAGGATAATTGAAGTCCCCCATTATCACTACTCCCCCATTATCACTACTCTATAGCTCTTGCACCTTTCTGTAATTTCCCTGCAAATTTGCTCCTCTATATCCTTCCCACTAGTTGGTGGCCGAAAGAATACACACAGTAGTGTAATGGCACCTCTATTGTTTCTTAACTCTAACCAAATAGATTCTGTCCTTGATCTCTCCAGGACATCCTCTCACTCCTGCACTGAAATATTCTCCTTAATCAATATTGCCACCCCCCCTCCCCCCCACCCCTTTCTTTCTTCCCTATCTTTCCTGAACACTTTGTATCCAGGAATATTTAGTACCCAATCCTGCTCTTTCTTGAGCCAGGTCTCCGTTATCACCACATCATATTCCCATGTAGCTATTTGTGCCTGCAGCTGACCAACCTTATTTACCATGCTTCGTGCATTTATACGCATGCACTGTAAACCTAGCTTAGACTTTCTTGTATTCTCTCTTAGTCTGATCCCACCTAATACCATACTATTTCTTACTCTAGTGCTATCTGTCTCTCCCAATCCTTTGTGCACCTTGTTTCTCCTTTCTAATGCTACATCCTGGTGCCCATCCCCCTGCCAAATTAGTTTAAACCCTCCCCCACAGCACTAGCAAACCTCCCCGCGAGGACACTGGTTCCAGTTCTGTTGAGGTGCAATCTGTCCAGCCTGAATAGGTCTCACCTCCCCCAGATCTGGTCCCAATGCCCCAGGAATCTAAAGCCTTCCCTCCTGCATCATCTCTTCAGCCACGCACTCATCTGCTCTATCCTCCTATTTCTATACTCACATGTGCGTGGCACCGGGAGTAATCCGGAGATTACTACCTTTGAGGTCCTGTTTATTAATCTCTTTCCTAGCTCCCTAAAATCTGCCTGCAGGACCTCATCCATCTTTCTACCTATGTTGTTGATACTGATATGGACCATGACCTCTGGCTGTTCACCCTCCCCCTTCAGAATGTTCTGCAGCTGCTCAGTGACATCCTGGACCCTGGCACCAGGGAGGCAGCATACTATCCTGGACTCATATCTGTGGCTGCAGAAACACCTGTCTGTTCCCCTAACTATGAATCCCCTATCACTATTGCTTTCCCGATCTTCCTCCACCCCCCTGTACAGCTGAGCCATCCGTGGTGCCATGATCCGTGGTGCCATGAACTTGACTCAGGCTGTAATCCCCAGAGGAACCATCGCCCTCACCAGTATTCAGATACCAGTTAGAAAGCGAGATGCACTCAGGGGACTCCTGCACTACCTATCTGCTCCTCCTTGTCTGTCTGGCGGTCACCCAGTCCCTCTCTGCCTGCACTCTCCTAAGCTGCGGGGTGACCACCTCTTGCAACATGCTATCCGCGTTGCTCTCAGCCTGACGACACTTCCAACATGTGTGGTTGTCCAGGACACGGGAAGCCTCCTGGAGTTCCCTCATAGCACAGGATGTGCATTCGACAGGACTGAGGTGCCCTGCCATGCCTCTATTTATTAGATTACTAACTAAACTTAACAAAAATAAACTAAAGACTCAAAAAAAACCACTCACCAGCTACTCAACAATCAGCTCCTTGCCTTCTGCTGCTCCGCCCCTGAACTCCTGCTAATCACCTACCTTTTGTCCTGTGACGTCACTCCTTGGTTTTTCTTTTCGATCCAACCAAATGCTACTCCGGTTCGCCTCTAGATCCGTTCCGGTTCTCCTCTAGCTGCGTTCCAGTTCTCCTCTAGCTCCGCTCCAGTTCTCCACTAGCTCCGCTCCGGTTCTCCTCCAGGTCCGCTCCGATTCTCCTCTAGCTCCGCTCTGGTACTCCTCTAGGTCCACTCTGATTCTCCTTTAGTATTGAGAAAGTTGCAGGATAACTGCAATTTAAGACAAAAGCATGAATGAGGGGCATCCAAATCCTCTGTCTTTGGGTTAATCATTGTGATTTTTGATTCCCAATTCCATCCATGTGAAAAACGTTTGACTTTTACCCCATTTATGCTGAGAGATCAAATTCAGTTTGGATCTATTAATTCTACTGACTCAAACTAAATTCCATTTCCTCAACATTTAGAATACACCTCTGCTCCAGTTTATGGATGGTATTGAATTTCTATCCAACACATGTACTGCAGATTTACTATGCCAGTTTCTACACTAGCCAGAATCAAATCCCTTTGCTTTGCAGTGGGTATTTAACTGTAATTTTGAGGTTGGAAATCTGATTCGGATCTGTGATTGCATTAAACAGACGTGTACGTTTCATACATAACTTGGAGAGTAACTATTTCAATCCAAGTTCATGTAATTTTAAATGCTTCTCTAATTCAGAGATGATTTCTTTGCCACTAAACAAAAAGGCACAGTAAGTTGTTAACTGAAGCAACACTGGTTAGATCCTGTGACTTTGTCCTAGCAGTGCTAATACAACAGCAACAACAACTCGCATTTATACAGCACATTTAACAAAACTTTTCATGATCCTTCATAGGGATGAAAACAGATGCTGGGCAGTAGCAGGAGAAGAGTTAGTATGGGTGGTCGAAGACAAGGTCACATAGGTCAGTTTTCGGAGACTTTTGAAGGAGAGGTGGAAAGATTTGGGGAGAGTATTCCACAATGTGGGGCTAAGATGGGTGAAGGCTTTGCTAATGAAGAATGAGAGGATGCAAAGGAGAGCAGAATCAAAAGATAGGAAGTCACAAGCTGACACATAGGAAAGGAGAAGGATGATAAGAGGACAAGACCATGGAGGCATTTGTAAATGAGGACAAGGATTTTGAATTCAATGCATTAGGGAATGGAAACCATTGGAGGTTGACAACAACAAGGTGATAGTAGAGCAGGTCCTAGTGCATGATAAGATGCATGCAGCTGATTGTTACAGAGTTGGAGTTGATCGAACTTGGAAGGCCAGTGAGGAGAGCAATGAGAATTCAATGTAGGTGGTGAACAGAGCATGGATGAAGGTTTCACAGTAATGAGAATCAGATAAAGGTAAAGGGTAGGTGATACTGCAGAGGCAGAAATAGGCTATCTTGGTGACGGATGTGGGATTTGAAGCTTTGTTCAGGGTCAAACGGTACATCAAGGATAAGCACTGTTGAGTTCAGTCTGAGCAACAGCTGGGGACAGGGATGCAATTGGGAGGATACAGAGCAGAACAGGATGGCATTGGTCTGGCTAATGTTAGATTGGAGAAAGTACTTGCCCATTGACATTCAATGGCATCAAATATTACTTCAGGCAGTTACCAGTTTTAGAGGGAAACAGCCACACCCAGATCACGCTCCTTTGTTGGAGCCAAGTCACACGCAACGCAAGTGGACCAGATCTTTGTTGGACACAGCTCTTTGAGAGAGCTGCACTATAGTAACTCTAGGCTTTACACAAGCACTGTAGTTTCAATAGTTCTTGCTGCTTAACATTAAGAGAATTATTTTACCTATTGGATAGTATGTGCTGTTTTCATACAAGAGAATTTCCTGGTGGCTCAAACCCAGGTAGAAATCCTGCACCAACAGGAGTAAAGTTCGGGTTCACATTCATAGTTTCCAATCTCAGCTCTGCCATGAGAAGGATAATTAGGCAGATTCAGATGATTAAGACCTTTGGCACATTTGATCTCATTCTTTCAGAATACCAACACTATTATTCTCCCATTTTAACATTAATACCTACCTGAACAAGCAGGAAACTTGGTTTAACATTTTCTGTTGGATGGCAGTTGTTCTGACTATGCAGCACTCTCTCAGTACTGCACTGGAATGTATAAATTGTGGGTTCAGGTCCTGGTGTAGGCCTCCAACTGTCAAACTCAAATTGAAGGAGAAGCTAAGTGGAGGCAGTGGATTTCCCCACAGGGAGGGAGAAAAAAAAGTCAGAGAGACTTAGCCAGGCAATCTCATGTACCACATTATAGACAGTTCCACACCATCACTGGCAAAGGTCTACAAGGAAAGGTATGCTTCATAAATGGTGGGAAGGAAATAAAAATTAAGAATTATTTAATTTAAGAACATAAAAGATATTAATGCACTGTACAATGTTTTAGGACCTTGGGCACTTGAAGTGAGACTTTGCTAAGCTGAGTCCCAGGCACACAATCAAGCCTCCAGTCAACACCATGCAACAATCTATTACTGTCGTATAGCAGGATGGCGACAGGCAAGGGTTAATTCCAACTCTTATTTATAAAAAAAGGAATGTGCTCCATTTTTATGGATTTTTGTTTTGTTCTAAGTATGCTTGTAAAGTGGAGTTTTATTACTCAATACAAGTCTCTTCTTCAGTGATAGGCGTTTTATCTGAATTTGGCTGTGATGGAGCCTCTTCAGTTGAGTATTGTTTACATTACTATCCTGAAGTGGCCCCTTATCCTTTCCTCCCCCATTTAGCTGCAATGGTTTCTTTCAGCTTTACGTTTCAGGTACAGGAAACCACAGCACAGATTTACCAGGCGTATAAAAACACCCCTGGTGGTTCCTTATCAACTGAGCCTTCAACCAAAAGGACAGTTGAGCCTTTTCTTGACCTATTTTTTAATTGTGGCAGACCAACACTAAGACAGGAGATCATACAGTTTCTGCAGCAGGAGGCATCTGCAAAGGTTACATATGAAGTAAGATTGTGAGAGGTTCGAAGTTAACAGGAAACCTGGAGAATATCATGATTCAAGTTTTTGACTGGAGTTATTGTACTGAATATCATAAATTTTGTTGGAAAAATTGTATCTTTATTTCCTTATCTACTAGGATTATTCTCCAGTTTAGTCATTCACAATCTGAGTTTTATTGAATTTAGAGTTCGTTTCCTGAGATACCAAGGATAACCTGCAAAACATTGCAAAACCTTGTGCCGGTCACTTTGTACAGGCTACTGATAAGTGGCAAAGGCAAAGTGTTAATTCAAAGTGGTGTGAACTGAAATGATTTGGATTATTCTGGAAGAATCCAATTCAGATCAATTTATATTTGGATACTATTCCTTTTAAGATGTCCAGCTACACAAATAACAGTACTTGAATATTTTTAGACAATAAGAGGTATAATATTTACATCACCAAAGTTGCCAGGTTGTCCAATTTACGCCCTGGGAAGAGACTAAAGGGATTGCTGATTGGTTGTGTGGAAACAAAGCAAAAGAGCTGAATGGGCAGTGTCGAATCCTGTGTGTTGCGGCCCTGAACTGTGTGAGCCTTGGTTGCTCTGATGGTTTTGGAAATCATCACCAAAGCTTCGAAGATACTATGGAGGGGGGTGGGGGGAGAGAGAGTGGACATGCCTGGTATGGTTGCTCTTTCAAAATGTTATTGGTGAATTAAACAGGTGGTGGTGGCCTGGATCTTTAGGAAAAAGCTTTTGAGAAAAATATAATTATTTGGTAGCTATTTGAAAATCTCTCTCTTACTTCAGCTATGGGTTTGGGTCGAATGTTTATTGCTCTAGTTCTCTGAGGACTGCAATGTAGATCTGATAGCCCATGTGTTGGACCTAGAACTGAGGACAACCTTTTAACATAAGTAAGTAGGATTTCAAAAAGTGATCCAATTGGATACCAATGTATTGTATGTCATGTTAGGAGAAAGGCAATAGAGCAAATTGGCCTGTTTGTTTATATCAGATATAACTGAAGTATTTGCTATCGGAACATCTCTGCTGGTAATACCTTACAATGATTGTATTGTTTGAAGGGGTTAGCATAGAGTTTAATATTAGATCAATATTGTACTTATACAATTCTTCAAGATTGAATCTGATTATTGCACTCATTTCATTTGGGTAAATTTCTGTCACCTTTTAAAAATGAGCACTAAGAAGATGCTTTGCACAATAAAGTAAACATGATGATATTCAAGGAAACTGTTAGACAGTAGTGCAATACTTTTGATCAAATACAACTGCATACAGAATAACATTTGAGGGACTGAGTATTGAACATTGTCCTTATATCTCTAGAGCTTATATTCAAATCAATCCTAGACTAATGGAATCAAAATCCTATTTCTCTTCCTGATTTAAGGGTCCTAAATATGATACAGTTGCAACAATCTCAATCCTGGCCCCAACGGGAATAAATCTGTAAAAGAAAACGGCCCAAAATTTTGCACTAAATTGTCAGTCTCACTCAGAGAAGCCACAAGGACACCAGATGTGGGAAGTGGATATAATACTCAACGCAAAGTTGAAAAAATGCTCCAATTTCTTAGCACAGAATTTTTAATATTCATCAAAATCAAGATGAATATTAAAAATTCACCTCAGTTATTAGTTGGGCTGGAGTGTGTTGCAGGTCCATTGATGGGTTGTGATGACACTCAGTTTACATAGTCATCAGCACCCTAAGATTATGTTACAACCTATAACCCAATATAGCAGTCTGACAGGGTTGAATAACCACAGGTAAAACTTCCAGCAGATAAAGTGCTGGAAAATTTCAACTTGACTTCTTAAAGCAACATAGCAAAACTCCAGGATATCAATCTAACACTACAACCTCAATTATTCAACACTGGCCAGTTGCATTCAAATAGCACTTCCATGAATGCAGCAACACAAGAATCATGATCCATAGATTATTTGATCCACTGTGTGCATACTTACCTTTAAGCCTACAATCCTGTTATTAGCCAGATATTTATTCAGCTTTTTCCTTTAAAGGAACTAATTCAATAGCACCAATCGCTTTTGCTGGAAGTCTATTAAATAGCTGGCATTCTATGTGACATGAAATTTATTAGTGCCCTGCTTAACGGCTGGAATGGAAAATGGAAAATTTTGCCTTGCTAGAGAGAGGAGTGTTTTTCTGAGGTTAGGGTTAAGGCACATGATGGGACAGAGATGGGGGCTTTACTTGGCATCTGACATGTCCAGTAACTGACTTGGAAGTGACTGGTGCTCACACCGCATGTTTAAAATGATCTCTTTTCCAGTACTGAGAAGATGAGTTCAATGATTCATCAAAACATACACCCTTTAAAAAAAGTAGATTCAGACTCAGTACCAGTTATTTTCCAGAAACACTGTCATCTGGCTGTGGATTTGCACCAGTTCCAGGATTAACAGGAACAGCCTGCTCTGCAAAAGATGCCATGATTGTAGCTGTGGATAGTTCATACCATGTCATTGTTGCACAGTCTTGAATTTGCTATTAGTTCACTTGTTGTCTAGTTTAAACAAAAAGTAAAAAACTGCAGATGCTGGAAATCTGAAACAAAAACGGAAAATGCTGGACACACTCAGCAGGTCAGTCAGCCATCACCCCTGTGCTCGCTGACCTACATTAGCTCCCGGTCTGGGAACGCCTCCATTTTAAAATTCTCATCCCTGTTTTCAAATCCCTCCATGGCCTTGCCCCTCCCTACCTCTGTTACCTCCTCCAGCCCTACAACCCTCTGAGATCTCTGCACTCCTCCAATCCTTGCCTCTTGCACATCCCCAATTTTAATCACTCCATCATTGGCGACCGTGCCTTCAGCTGCCTAGGTCCAAGGCTCTGGAATTCCCTCCCTAAACCTCTATGCCTCTCTACCTCACTCTCCTCCTTTAAGATGCTCCTTAAAATCTACCTCTTTGTCTAAGCTTTTGATCACCTGTCCTAATATCTCCTTATGTGGCTTGGTGTCAAATTTTGTTTGAAAATCGCTCCTGTGAAGCGCTTTGGGACGTTTTATTACATTAAAGGCGCTATGTAAATGCAAGTTGTTGCTGTTGTTGTTATTGTGGAGAGAACAGACATGTTAATGTTTTCTGGAGAAGATTACAGATGAACAGCATTGAAAAAGGAACAGAACAAGGGTAAAAAGGCAGGAAACAAATACACAAAGACGCACATACATGTGAAAAGAAATAAGCTATAAAGTAGAAAACAGGAGATGGTTAAATGGAAGAAGTGATATTGGCAAGAGACAATTGGGGGTATAATGAGAGAAATCAAAGACATTTTCAAGACAGAGAGAACATGTGAATAGCTGAGGAGATGCGGAATGAGAAAGGTAGAAATGGAAGCATGAGAAACTGGCCAACTCTCAGCGGCCCAAGAGAGGAAAAAAGCAGGTCGACACCAAGGATGCAGCAGATCACCCCACCAGCATGGTATTCTGACGGGAGAGGGGTGTTGTCTAGTTTGGCGTTTTAAACAGTAATTCAATGGATACCTTTTGGTCACCCCTCCTAATTTTATCTTCCTTTGGTCTACCTGTGAATTACTTTGAGATATCTTCTACATTAAAAGTGCTATATAAATACCAGCTATTGTTGTTATAGTACACAATGGTGACAGTTTAGTTGCCACTTATCCAGCAAGACTTGGAGATTTTTCAACAAATTCTGAAAATTGATTGATAACCTAAAACATTATTCCTTGTGTTGCAACAAATCCTTGATCCAATTCAATAAACTACTATTGCTTGGGCTTTCTGGTATCAGGGCTATGGGAAAAGAGCAGGGAAGTGGGACTAACTGGATAGCTTTTTCAAAGAGCCAGCACAGACATGATGGGCTGAATGGACTCCTATGCTGTAAGATTCTATGATTCTATGGTATTCAATCAAATGTCAAAAAATTCAAAGTCAATATTCTCAGATTTGGTAACAAACCTTTTGACAAAACAAAACTCTTCAACAAAATATCAACTAGTTGGAAACGGACTCTAATCCTGATTTTTAGACTTATTGACTGGACTTGGAATAAATGTGGCTGATCGAAAAATTGATATTGCTGATTTCAAAGGCACCCCTACATGCTTTAGTTTGGATCACGGGAGTAGAGCATGTATATGTCATGTACATACACTGACTAAATCTGACTTTCTTATCCAAGTGACAGAATTGTAGACCTATTTTTTGCTGGGTCTGTTGCCAAGATAAGGGAGCCGATATAAATTCGAAGACCTGGTGCATGGACTTTGAACTCCTGCAATCCAAACTGGACAAGTGCCAGCGTACAAGAGCCTTTAAATAGGGTCATTAGAGCAGGTAAATCTGCTTATATAGGACTACACTGCCCATTCTACTACAAACACTTCAGCTTCAGTTTAAAACAATCCATCAATACTCCAAACCAATAAGCACAGAAATGGTGTAACCATTAGCACAAACAGTGACATGACGTAAAATGTGTCTGTCTACACATATTGTAGAAGATCTTGCAAAGGCAGCCTTGGCCAGATGACAATTTTTACCTGTAGAAAAACAATTCATTGTGTGAAGCATTTTGAGACATTTTGATATGACAAGGCCCTGAGTAAATGTTCTAATATCTTTTTAGTAATACTTTTCAACTCAGAAATAAGCTTTTAATTGTCTTTTCCCTCCAGACTCTTTTTGCCAATTCAAATTAAGCTTTTTCAGATACTGCTCAAAGAAATATTTTTGTTACTCAAAAGTACTCCAATTTGGTGAGAAATATTTGCAGGGGAGTTGTTATGTATAATGTATCAGACGTAATTATTTTGAGTTTGGTACCTCTAGGGTTAATGCGGCTCTGAGGAGCTCACTTAATTTGCAACTGAAGACCTTTATCTTCTACCAGTGACATTCAGTTCTCACATTTCACACTTAATTACTTGTTCAGCAATCATGCTTGTAAGAGATAGATGTGTTTCTGTGTTTGGCCTGTGCAGCTGTGAATTGTTTATTTACTTACCGTCAGGCAGGAATGACTGTAATTTAAGGTTCAGACCCTACTACCCCAAGTACCAGGTCAACTAAATACTTCTATATTACTCACATTTTCTATAAAGGCTCCCTTCTTTAGGAGGTGCAGACTACCTTACGCCAATGATGATAACAGGTATATACAGTTTACAACTTTCTTAATTATCTTGCTTATGTAATATAAGATTGACAACTTCTATTAATTGAACTGCACCCTCAAAGAGTCTGTATTGCAATATGTCAGTCTCCTAGGGCTGTACTTAAAAGAAAAATACTTGCATATATATAGTACCTCATCATGTCTCTCAAAAATAACTCTAAGCACATCACATATAATGAATTAGTGATAGTGAAATACAGTAGCCATTTTCTGCAAAGTATAATCCCACAAACAACAACGAGATGAATGACTTGAAAAGGATTAGAAATTTTATGCCGGGTTTATGCTGTTGGAGCATAATGTGGATTTTCTTTGTTATGGTGTTTTATTTCTTGAATGCCTTTAATTTAATCACATACACTCACATCTATATAGACATAAACTGCAGGGTAACACAACTTTGACCCCATGAAGATTGACAGAAATGCGAGATGGTGAATCTCTGACCTTTAAGAATACACTCCATTGCTGGTTTGCATTGCTTGCAATGTCACATTGCACCAGGCCTACCAACTTTTCCACATTTGGTGACAGCCTCAATCAAACGTGAGATCAAGATCGAACACTCTCCTATCTCAGGATCACAAGCTCACACCTAAGCCGACACATGCTGGTAATTCTCAGCATTTCTCTTGCTTTCTTTTGCTGGAGGCCTCTACTGAAGCTATAGGGACCTAAAATTTAATAGCATGCTTCCGCTGCTGCTATGAATGATGGGACAACCCAACTCCATAGTATTCTTTTGCTTATTTTCCAGCAATAAAAAGCAAGAAGTATTCCCCAATTCTTGAAAACATTCTGCAAATTACAAACTAGCAACCCAAATAAAAGTTCTTAAATGCCTGCTTCCCACGTGGCTCATTTCACTGCCCAGTGTATTTAATGTGAACTAAGCTATCCAACCTAAGGAAATTCTGGGTTCAATAAGAAAGAAAATCATGCATTTACATAATGTCTTTCATGACCTCAGGACGTCCCAAAGTGCTTTACAGCCAAAGTACTTTTGAAGTGTTATAATGTAGGAGATGCGGCAGCCAATTTGCCCACAGCAAAGCAATAATGATCTTTTAAGTGGTGTTGGTTGAGAGATAAATATTAGCCAGGATACTGGGGAGAACTCCCCTGCTCTTCTTTGAAATAGTGCTATGGGATCTTTTACGTCCACCTGAGAGGGCAGATGCGGCCTCAGTTTAATATCTCATCCGAAAGACGGCACCTCCGACAATGCAGCACTCCCTCAGTATGGCACTGAGTGTGTCAGCCCAGGCTTTGTGCTCAAAGTCTCTGGAGTGGGTCTTGAACCCACAACCTTTTGACTCAGAGGTGAGAGTGCCACCACTGAGCTATGGCTGACACCTTGGGGGTCATGTTAACCCCCAAAAACAGGAGAGCTGGGGGCGGGTGGGCAGTAAAAATTGTTGATTTTTGTAGCGGGACCGCATCCCGGCTCCAACGTGCCCACTTCCGGGTTTAACCCAGGTGTGTTTGAATGCGCAACAGAAACCCGGAAGTCCTGTCTCCACTTAAAACCGGCGGTCCAATACTTAAAGGGGCAAGGTACCTCATTGAAATAGTTGAGGCACTTAATTTTTTGTGTATTAGAAATGTCAAACAATGTTAACCTTACCTGTTTGGGTTTCCCATCACTTCTGATTCACATCAGGCGAAAGCAGGCAGGAAGTGCCGGATCCATGAGGTGAGTACCTTTATTGCACTGTTTGTGGGCCTGGAGGAGCAAGAGTGCTTCATCCAGGCCCAACAAGCTCACCTGGCATGATCGGTCCACGTGATTGGCCATCACCCCCCCCCACAAATGCTCGACCCTCCGCCCCCACCCAATGCTGGACCCCCACAGATGCTGGAACCCCCTCCCCCCGATGCTGGATGCCCCCCCCCCCCGATAGTGGATTCCCCCCATGCTGGATCCCCTCCGATGGTGGACCTCCCGATCTTCTCCAATACCCACCCGATGTAGTCCACACCCCCCCAACTACCCCCACCCCTCTGATTTTTTCCACGGCCCACAATCTCTCTCTCTCTCCCTCCCCCCTCACCGATTTTTTTTTATTCGTTCATGGGATCTGGGCGTCGCTGGCGAGGCTGGCATTTATTGCCCATCCCTAATTGCCCTTGAGAAGATGGTGGTGAGCCGCCTTCTTGAACCGCTGCAGTCCGTGTGGTGACGGTTCTCCCACAGTGCTGTTAGGAAGGGAGTTCCAGGATTTTGACCCAGCGATGAAGGAACGGCGATATATTTCCAAGTCGGGATGGTGTGTGACTTGGAGGGGAACGTGCAGGTGGTGTTGTTCACATGTGCCTGCTGCTCTTGTCCTTCTAGGTGGTAGAGGTCGCGGGTTTGGGGGGTGCTTTCGAAGAAGCCTTGGTAAGTTGCTGCAGTGCATCCTGTGGATGGTACACACTGCAGCCACTGTGCGCCGGCGGTGAAGGGAGTGAATGTTTAGGGTGGCGGATGGGGTGCTAATCAAGCGGGCTGCTTTATCTTGGATTTGCAGCTCCTTTCCTTCCCGACAAGCAGCCAACCTGTCAGTCTGGCTTCCTGGCCCGTGGGAAACCCGGAAGCACAAATACTCGCTTTCAATTGAGTTGCGATCGCAGAATGCGATGCACTGATTTGGCTTCCAGGTCCCCCACACGAATATCTACGGACGTGCTGGGTTCCCGACTCCAAACTAAAATCAGGCCCCTCATCCCAAATCTCTGCTGAGTTAACTGATCTCAGCTGAGTCCACAGTGAGGGCACTGCAATTGGCCTCTGTGTCCTTTGTCTTTGCAGTTTATGTTCCCCTTCCTATTGCTATCCAGTGATTCCTGCTGGAAAGTGAATATCTGTGGGCACTAGGTGAGACTCGGCTGTGAGAAGCAGCCTGCTAACAGTGTCTAGGTTCACTGCCGAATATGCACTAGGCCAAGCTAGTAGGGTTGAGAACTGCCTTGCGCCTGTGGAACAATGCCCCAGCACCAATCTGCAACTTTAAGAGGGGAGGGTAAACATTGGAAGGCTGAACAAAATCCTTATATAAGTTTAGAAAAAATGGTAGTGTTGTCTACAAGTGCCTCAGGGGTTCTGACATTCTAAATCTGCAGTGTGTTGCCTTAGGGACTAAAAATTACCTCAGAAATCAGGAATACTTTGTTACAATGTTTACTACGCAGTCATGTTTCAGTATCTGCAAACTTTTACTACAGAAATGGTTGTGACTGTCTGATGAGAAATCAGTCTATGCTGGCTCAGTTAGCAGACTAATAGATGCTTTGTCTTTTTGAATTCCAAGAACAACAATCATTGCACAGACATAGAAGCTGTAATTCTGGAGCAGCTGAGTCAGATGTTAACTCGCGGTGTCCACTACACCGTGTAATAAGGAGAACATTGTGACGTATAAAATTTGCTGTTTGCCTACAGTAACTTGCTTGCCTAATGGTTGAGATGTTTGCTTCACACCCTTGTGGTTGAAGTTTTGGATCCCAATGAAAGTTAATGTCACACATTACGTTCATGTGGCAGCCCAATACAATAGAAACTCATTAAAAAGCAGCACTGTTTCGTCTAAGGCAAGTATTGCCGTCTGGAAAATGTTAAATTACATCATTCTCTACCACATTACTGTTTGGAAATACTGAAGCTCATTGCATAAGGCATCGAAGCCAGATAGGATTTGGTGTCCCCTCTCCAAATGAGCAGCTCACGTTACCAATTAACGACTACATATATAGACAGACAAACAAAATGTAAGAAAATAAACAATAGAGCCAAGGAGTTAATTATTTTCTAGCCACTGAAGGAGGCAATGAGCTTAGGAGAGGCAATTCCCCACGGGGAGCGAGAGAAAGGGGAAAAATGATCAGCTGTAGAGTTAACCCAGGCCCATGTGCACCTCCTTGTGACTGACTCGAGCACCACTGGCAAAGACCAGAGATCAACTCAGCTACATACTGTCATGACCAGAGAACAGTGCATGGTGCAGGAGCGGGGGCCTGGAAGGAGATAAAGGGGGAATATGTTAAAAAATACATTTAAAAATATAGATACTTTGACATGGATAATGATCAGAAAATAAATAAGAATGGATGAACTGTATTCCATAATATTTTGTATTTAATGTATGTTGATGAAATCATGCTTGTGGTTCTCATTTATTCATATAGCACAGATAGGGTTGCCAACTCTGGTTGGATGTATTCCTGGAGGTTTCATCACATGACCTCCCGCCTCCAACCATCCCGCCCAGTCAAACTACTTTTTTTCCCAAACTCCAATATTTTCATAACTAATAAATTAAAGTGTTGAAAGAAAATGAAAAAAAGAACACAATTTTGTTATAATGCCACTATGATTTTTCTTTTGGATTGTTCAAGCAGCATCCTGGAGATTAATCTTTAATTCCTGGAGTCTCCAGGACAATCCTGGAGGGTTAGCAACCCTAAGCACAGATGAAAGGACTGGCTATAATAGCAGATGCATTGACTTTAACAAATCCAAAGGATGCACAATATTCAGAGTGGAGAGGTTCCTGACATCCAGATGTTAGTTAATGCATCTTATTCTTGTCTGATTATGCCTCTATGAAGCACCATGGGACATTTTCCCATGCCAAAGGCACTATATAAATGCAAGTTGTAGTTATTCTTGACTTATTCTACAGGTAAAACCTGATATCTTTATTATTCATTGGTAATCTGCATTTTATTAATTTATGGTTGTATTTTACATATCACTACAATAAAAATGTCATCATAAATGCAACATACAAACTCGGATTTCGTATTTAATCAGTAACGTGATTTTCAACTGCATTTAACCAATCTATTCTAAAATGTTTCCACAGTCAATCTTTTTTTTAAATTCATTCCTGGGATATGGGCATCACTGGGAAGACCAGCATTTTTGCCTATCCTTAGTTGCCCTTGAGAAGGTGGTGATGGGCCTTCTTCTTGAACCACTGCAGTCCGTGTGGTGATGGTGCTCCCACAGTGATGTTAGGGGGGGAGTTACAGGATTTTGACCCAATGGTGATGAAAGAACATCATGAGTGAAATCTGGATGATCTCACCAAGGTTCTATATAAAGTTAACATGAACTCCCTGCTTTTCTATTCTGTTCCTCTAGAAATTATTCCCTGTACTTTGTTTGCACTCTTTATGGCCTTATCAACTTGTGATGCTACTTTTAGTGATTTATGTATCTGTATTCCCAGATCTCTTTGCTCCGCTACCTCATTTAGTTTCTCACCTTTCAAGGAATATGCGGCCCCCTTATTCCTCATATTAAAATGAACAACCTCACACTTCACGATATTCAATTTAATTTGCCATTTATCTGCCCATTCTGCAAACCTGTTTATGTCTTCCTGTATTTTGGTGCGGTCCTCCACATTAGCTATAGCCCCCAATTTGGTATCTTCTACAAATTTTGACACCATATTTTCAATTTCTGAGTCCAAATCATTTATGCATATGGGGAAAGCTAAAATGTGTACATAGCTCTCCTGGTGACTCAGTGAGTTTCTCTACTGAAGGAGTATCCAAAATATGGTCACTACTAGCCCTTGAGCATAGACAACTCTGTACAATTTGCACTTATATTTCTTTCTTACTTGTTTATCCTGTTTGAATTTCATGGGCCTGGAGGTTTGGAAACGACTGTTGCTTCATTGTCGATAAATCCTAAATTGGAACATCATGATCTATTTGTAAACGCATCTTAAGACGTGCGCAAATTAATGGCATTAAACTTTACATGTGACTTGCGAGGCTTCATGATAGGAATCTAAGTGGCTCATGAAGACAAATAGCTTGGACACTTGCTGTTGTGAGTAGCTGAGACATATACAGCATCAAACTTCCAAATCTCAACTTCAATCTATGTTGAGTTAGTTGATCTCACTTATGGAGATGGTAGGGGTATTACAATTGGTCTTACTATTTCTGGGTTAGGGAAGGGAAAATCAGCCATTGTTTCTGCTCCTGATTGCTGTTCAGCGACCCCTGATGGAAAGTGCATGTGAGCGAATGCCTGGTTAGGACTTGGCTTGGATGTGATGAACCCCCATGGTAAAATAGTCCGCCAACACTCATTGTCTCACACCTGAAAAACTGACTTGGGTGAGGTCCAAGAGAGTGGATAGCATCCATGGAACTGTGGTCCATACAAGGAGTCAGTGCCTTTAGGTGAATAAAGGAAGGGAGAAAATGGGTGAAGGGAATAAAATATATTCCCTAATGGGCTTCGTTAGCTGACCTCAGAAAGATTGCAGTTGGGAGGATTACAATTAGCTTTATTATTTTCAAAATAGGGATGGGATGAGGTGGGGGTGGGAAGAATGAGCAAGATTTCCTGCTTCTGATTGCTATCCAGTGACCCCTGCTGGCAAGTGTGGGTATATGCACTTTGGTTGAGTACAGGTTGAGGTTTACCTATGAACCCTGACACTCTCCTGTAATCTAATAGCCTGCTGGCATCTACCATCTGGGCCCAATGGTGAGGAATGGGTACCTGGGCAAGGTACCAGAGGTCTATTAGCATTTGCAGAATCATAGCATCAGTCACCATCTTCAGGAGCAGAGGAAACAAAATGGAGAACAAAATTTTTTTAAAAACACAATTTTATGGCTTTCATATTCAAATTTTTAGGCAGTAAAGGCAGTTAAAACGTTTGAGACTTGTTCTCCTTTTTATTAAACTGACAATCCTCTATAAACAAATGTGCATCATAGTTCTCATGCATCTGCAGTCATTTGTCAGTACTTGGTGTGAATCACAGCTTCTGGGAATCCACTAGTTAAGTACAACAAGCTTCCTGGAGATTGTGAGGCACCACCTGGGAATAATTATGAGATGGGGGGAGGTGGTGCTGTGGATTTGGTTCAGCTCGATTCCCTGCACATCCCTAATTTCTATGCCTCATTTAAACACATTAGGCAACCTACTGACCTTTGGCCCTCATTATATCCTTATTGTATATTTGCATGACTTATATTATTTAGGCAACATCCAAATCCTTGCATAAAAACACAAAAAAAATGTATTTATGTAATTGGCTGCGTTTCCTTGCTACTCCTTGTGTTTTCGCTTGACTTCACCCTGCCAAGAATGCACTGGATTCAGAACGGTTGCTACCTCATTGACTGTGGGACATCTGAGCAGGCAAGTGAACCTTTGAACTGCAAAGCCGTGTGCATAAACATCAAGTTTCTCAGGGATTAAAACTAACCAATATGTTTTATGGCCTAGCAGGCAGTCAGTACACAACTGTGTGTCCTGGAAAGAATTTGTATTAGAGCTATTATTTATTGACTGTGGATCTAGTTATTTAATTTACTTTTTCACTTGTTCTACCAGTCAAAAATCCCAAACATTACAAAATATGGGTCAAACTTAATAAAGTCATGAACCCATAGATGCCTTCTACAAAATTAATTTTCCCCAATCATTCACTTATTTTCCCATATTGCAAAGTTATTAATGTTTAGTCATTACGTAAGTAATAATGGATACTTGCCTATATTGTGCCAAGGAACTGAAGCTACGGAGGGTAGCCTGAAAAATAAAACTGCAAGTCAGGTCCTTTAACCAACCTGCCATCCTCAGTTCTGAAACTTAAGACTTTCTGGTATGTATGTCTCAAGTACACATCCCAGTTCTGACGAAAGGTCATCGACCTGAAACGTTAACTTTGTTTCTTTCTCCACTGATGCTGCCTCACTTGCTGAGTATTTCCAGCATTTTCTATTTTTATTTTATCCTCAGTTCCTTCGTGGAAGCTGTTATTACTGCCTAAAAATAGTTTCTGTTTTTACTTTGCTCATTTGCTCCCTTGTAGCTACTGCCCCAACTAAAAAACCAACAGAGATTTCTCCATCATCACATGGAATAGGGCTTAGGGTTAGTCAATGTCCCATTATTTTGTTAAAAGCTTAACTGTATGTGAACATCTATCCAATAGCGATCATAACATGATCGACTTCAATGTAGTGTTTGAAAGGGAAAAAAGTGAATCAGCTGCTAAGATTCTAGATTTGGGTAAGGCCGACTTCAATGGGATGAGACAGAGACTGTCCACAGTAAACTGGGCAAATCTGTTAATGGGTAAAACGACTGATGATCAGTGGGAAATGTTTAAAGAAACATTTAACGTGATACAGAATCGGTTTATACCCCTGAGGGGCAAGTTTCTACTTGCCAAAAAAACCCACCATGGACAACTAAAGAGGTAAGGGGCAATATAAGACATAAAGAAAGGGCATACAAAAAGGAAAAAAATGGCACAGGTCCTGGCGAATGGGAAAGATACAAAGATCAACAAAGGGTCACAAAACAGATAGTAAGAGCTACAAAAAGAGAGTATGAAAAGAAACTTCCAAGGGATATCAAAACTAACACAAAGAACTTTTATAGTTATATTAGGAAAAAGAGGGTGGTCAGGAGCAGTGTTGGCCCCTTAAAAACTGAAAGTGGGGATATTGTCATTGACAATGGGAAAATGGCGGACATGTTGAACAATTACTTTGCGTCAGTATTTACAGTCGAAAAAGAGGATAGCATGCCGGAAATCCCAAGAAAACCAATAGTGAATCGGGGACAGGGACTCAATAAAATTAACATAAGTAAAGCAACAGTAATGAAGAAAATAATAGCACTAAAGAGTGACAAATCCCCAGGACCAGATGGTTTCCATCCCAGGGTTTTAAAGGAAGTAGGTGAACACATTGCAGATGCCCTAACTATAATCTTTCAAAGTTCTCTAGATTCAGGAACTGTCCCTCTAGATTGGAAAATTGCACATGTCACTCCGCTTTTTAAGAAAGGAGAGAGAGGGAAACCAGGGAATTATAGACCAGTTAGCCTAACATCTGTTGTGGGGAAATTGCTGGAGTCTATAATTAAGGATAGGGTGACTGAACACCTCGAGAATTTTCAGTTAATCAGAGAGAGCGAGCATGGATTTGTGAAAGGTAGGTCGTGCCTGACAAACCTGATTGAATTTTTTGAAGAGGTGACTAAAGTAGTGGACAGGGGAATGTCAATGGATGTTATTTATATGGACTTCCAGAAGGCACTTGATAAAGTCCCACATAAGAGCCTGTTAGCTAAGAGAAGCCCATGGAATCGAGCGAAAAGTACAGACTTGGTTAGGAAATTGGCTGAGCGAAACGCGACAGAGAGTAGGGATAATGGGTAAGTACTCACATTGGCAGGATGTGACTAGTGGAGTCCTGCAGGGATCTGTCTTGGGGCCTCAATTATTCACAATATTTATTAACGACTTAGATGAAGGCATAGAAAGTCTCATATCTAAGTTTGCCGATGACACAAAGATTGGTGGCATTGTAAGCAGTGTAGATGAAAACATAAAATTACAAAGCGATATTGATAGATTAGGTGAATGGGCAAAACTGTGGCAAATGGAATTCAATGTAGACAAATGTAAGGTCATCCACTTTGGATCAAAAAAGGATTTAACAGGGTACTTTCTAAATGGTAAAAAGTTAAAAACAGTGGATGTCCAAAGGGACCTAGGGTTTCAGGTACATTGGTCATTGAAGTGTCATGAACAGGTGCAGAAAATAATCAAGAAGGCAAATGGAATGCTGGCCTTTATATCTAGAGGACTGGAGTACAAGGGGGCAGAAGTTATGCTGCAGCTATACAAAACCCTGGTTAGACTGCACCTGGAGTACTGTGAGCAGTTCTGGACACCGCACCTTCAGAAGGACATATTGGCCTTGGAGGGAGTGCAGCGTAGGTTTACTAGAATGATACCCGGACTTCAAGGCTTAAGTTACAAGGAGAGATTACACAAATTGGGGTTGTATTCTCTCGAGTTTCGAAGGTTAAGGGGTGATCTGATCGAAGTTTATAAGATATTAAGGGAAACAGATACAGTGGATAGAGAGAAACTATTTCCGCTGGTTGGGGATTTTAGGAGTAGGGGACACAGTCTAAAAACTAGAGCCAGACCTTTCAGGAGTGAGATTAGAAAACATTTCTACACACAAAGGGTGGTAGAAGTTTGGAACTCTCTTCCACAAATGGCAATTGATACTAGCTCAATTGTTAAATTTAAATCTGAGATAGATAGCTTTTTGGCAATCAAAGGTATTAAGGGATAGGGGCCAAAGGCAGGCATATGGAGCTAGATCACAGATCAGCCATGATCTTATCACATGGCGGAGCAGGCACAAGGGGCTGAATGGCCTACTCCTGTTCCTATATTTCTATGTTCCTATGTCCTATTATGTCTCTTAAGATTACCTCTAATTGGGTGTTAATATGCTCAATCAAGTTTGAATCCTTCCTTTAAGATATTGATGCCTGCTGAAGTATGGGTGCAAGGACACCCTCTGGTACTTCCATCTTCATGTATGGCCCTAGACAATGAGTGTTGAGGTGCTGTTGAACCCCAGAAGGGGAGATGAGGAGATGGCATCACTGCCAAGCCTGATCCTGTCCTCATCCAGCGTACACACACACACATAAAACACACCTTTTTTTGGATAGTACCAGGGATGGAAAGACTATTCAATTGTACCTGCTACTCCCCTGACTAAAATCAACTACCACAGCACAGAACAAGAATTGAACCCAAGACATTCTGGTATGTATGTCTCAAATCCACATTTCTACTAAATGACCCATTGGATAAACTAAGGCTGTGTTTTGAAACACAAATTAAAATGATACCTGTGGTTCAGTCAAATAATAAAATCTGCAGGTGCTGGTTGGATTTGAAGGATGATGGCATAATATTATGGTAATGGTGATGTGATATTATACATGACTCAAGTCCAGGTAGTGGAGGGAGGGATGTATATGATCTGCTTTTCTGGTTCACCACAGCCTGCGCTGTGCAAATTATAGATAGTTACAGATACGTTAGCCTTTTTCACTTGAGACCAGTGAACAGATTAGCTGTTGGGAATTTGTGTTCAGTAAATGCTGACCCAATGCCTGCCCTTGGTGACTACAATGTTATCTTTAGGAAGACATAGCACACCATCCAGATTTCACTCATAATGTTCATGGATAAAACCATATAGCTCCATTCTGGGTGTGGTAGTGCAGTGGTTATAGTCCAAGTATTAAAAGTCAAAGGTTCTGAGTTTAAATCCCAATGGTTACGGTCAATATAATGATAATGCCCTTTCAGAGAAGTAGGTGAGAGGTCAACATTCATGTTTTCATATAGACTTAAGTTAATGGTTCCTATTCATATTCACAATGTAATCACTGTCATAATTAGGATGAATAAATAGCCCCTAAAAAGTAGCTATGTTGTGAATGAATGTGGGGAGTTTGAGCTTAAAGAAAAACCAAATGATAAGAAGTCAGGTAAATGTATGTCTAAAGGATTAAGAAATATTTTGGTACTTTAGTGTTCACTGACAATAAGTGCCTGTCGTGATCAAAAGTTATGATAATATGTATCAATACTCCAGCTCCTATTTTCGATGTTTCTATATACTGCGGAGACAAAGTTGTATGCACCTACATATACAAAAAAACTGGGGAATTCAGCATTAAGTGTAAGTAACATCCAGTGAATTTCTGCTGGGATTCTTTCAAGGGTTCACCATTTTGTTTGTGAAAACATGTCGTTGGTGTTGGAGACTGCAACAGCTGGACCATTACAATTGGCCTCCTCACCTCTGGGCTAAGGAGGGGTAAAATCAGCCAGGATTCCTACTCTTGATCACTATTCAGTCACCCCTGCTAGAAAGTGCGCATGTGTAGACGTCTGATGACAACTGCATTGGGCTCAACTGTGATGCCCTCCACAGATGAATAGACTGCCAAAACTCACATGCCAGGCTCACCCATGAAGAAAATGAAAGTACCAGAGGGCTGCCACTGTCCATGGAACTGCACCTCAGCACAAATCACCACTTCAGGAGAGAAGAGCAGTATTTTTTTTGGAAGTCCAGCCATGCATGGAACAGTTTAAAGTTTAAAATTAGTGTGTTCAATCAATATCCTTACACCTCGGACAGAGGGAGTGAAAGTCTCTTCTCCGACAGCTGGCAAGAGTTCTAAGTAATGTGAGTTTGGGCTGTTTCAAAAGTAATTAAAAGAAAAATAAGCAGTCATTTTGTCATTAAAATTATTGATGCATTTTAAAATAATTTAATAAACATGTCTTTTTCATAGATCATTACCATCTGGTTATAACTCCACTCTTAATGCATTCCAGAAATATAGATAAATAAAATCTGAAAGTCAGCTGTCTGTAGAAAAGTTTGGAAAGAGATGAGAAGTCGCTTCTTCTTATCAATCTGGCAGTGTCAGGGTAATATAATAAGGTTACCAGTCTCAGGCAGTGAAGGATGCTGAGGCTGTGTATGTGGGATAAATATATAAGACCACACACATAAGCACGCACACACACACACACACATATGCAACAATTTGCATTTATATAGCCCTCTTAACATAGAATGCATTTCACAAGGGGGAGAAAAATATAGATAAAATTAATAAAGAGAAGTGGGAGAGGTAACCCAAAACTTGGTTGAAAAGGTAGAATTCAAGAAGGTTTTAAAGGCAGAGAGAGACATGGAGAGCGGGGCGGGGTTTAGCAAGGGAGTTCCAGCATGTGGGGTTTCAGCTGCTGGAGGCACTGCCACCAGTGGTGGGTCAAAGGGAGTAGTGGGGGGGAGCATCCACAGAAGGCCAGAGTCGGAGGACCAGAGGCATGGGAGGGGATGCAAGAGGTGGAAGAGATTTGGTGGGGGAATGGCTGCGGAGGAATTTGAAGACCAGGAGAAGGATTTTATACTTAAATAGGCAGCTGAGTCTTGAACAAGTTGGAGTTTAAGGAGGATCGGTGGACAGCAAGTAGGATGCAACATATACATAAAATTATAAAACATAGGAACATCGGAACAGGAGTAGGCCATTCAGTCCCTCATGCCTGCTCCGCCATTTGATAAGATCATGGCTGATCTGTGATCTAACTCCATATACCTGCTTTTGGCCCATATCCCTTAATACCTTTGGTTGCCAAAAAGCTACCTATCTCAGATTTAAATTTAGCAATTGAGCTAGTATCAATTGCGTTTGCAGAAGAGAGTTCCAAACTTCTACCACCCATTGTGTGTAGAAATGTTTTTTAATCTCACTCCTGAAAGGTCTGGCTCTAATTTTTAGACTGTGCCCCCTACTCCCAGAATCCCCAACCAGCAGAAATAGTTTCTCTCTATCCACCGTATCTGTTTCCCTTAATATCTTATAAACTTCGATCAGATCACCCCTTAACCTTCGAAACTCCAGAGAATACAACCCCAATTTGTGTAATCTCTCCTTGTAACTTAACCCTTGAAGTCCGGGTATCATTCTAGTAAACCTACGCTGCACTCGCTCAAGGCCAATATGTCCTGCTGAAGGTGCAGTGCCCAGAACTGCTCACAGTACTCCAGGTGCAGTCTAACCAGGGTTTTGTATAGCTGCAGCATCCACTGTTTTTAACTTTTAACCATTTAGAAAGTACCCTGTTCTATCCTTTTTTGATCCAAAGTGGATGACCTCACATTTGTCTACATTGAATTCCATTTGCCACAGTTTTACCCATTCACCTAATCTATCAATATCGCTTTGTAATTTTATGTTTTCATCTACACTACTTACAATGCCACCAATCTTTGTGATGTGGAGATGCCGGTGATGGACTGGGGTTGAAAATTGTAAACAATTTTACAACACCAAGTTATAGTCCAACAATTTTATTTGAAAATCACAAGCTTTCGGAGGCTTCCTCCTTCCTCAGGTTTTCACATTTTCCACATTCACCTGAGGAAAGAGGAAGCCTCCGAAAGCTTGTGATTTTCAAATAAAGTTGTTGGACTATAACTTGGTGTTGTAAAATTGTTTACAACCAATCTTTGTGTCATCGGCAAACTTAGATATAAGACTTTCTATGCCTTCATCTAAGTCGTTAATAAATATTGTGAATAATTGAGGCCCCAAGACTGATCCCTGCAGGACTCCACTAGTCACATCCTGCCAATATGAGTACCTACCCATTATCCCTACTCTCTGTCGCCTTTCGTGCCTTTGTCAAGGATGAACAATGACCTGGCAATATGTATGTTCTTGAGGGGAAGGAAATTACAGAATACCTTTAGTCTTGCAGCATTAATAAAAAATATATAAATATTTGCCTCATACAAATAACCTTTATTCAGGAGCAGGTGTCCTGGAATTTTGGTGAAGTCACAGTAATGCCATTTATTACAGGGGAGTGAGGATGAAACTTTCTCCGCAATATCCCAAAATTGTGTTGATCACGGTTGTCTGTGCCGGGTTCTAAAAGTCGTTTCAACAAGTGAACTACACAAGGTAGCATCCAGGGACCCACTCCTGACAGAAAAAGGTCTTAAAGGCACCATTAGGGCTCATTTGTTTGTGTACCATTTTTAGTGCACAATTTAACACAATCAGGTTAACATCCTGTCTACAAGCATTTTGATGCAATCATTAACCCATTTAAAATAAACTACTGCATTAAAATACATGGAGACAGGATTTTAACATGTTTCCTATACTTTCCTTTCTCTTGAACCATTTAGGAATAGATATTGATACTCATCCTATTTTTTTAGTTTCGAATACATGGTATCGTAACTTCACAAAGGCTCTTGCTACTATGCCAGCAATCTAGATAAAATGCCAAATGTAATTCAAATGATGACATCACTATTTGTAAAAATATAAAGAGAGAGTAATGGAAGTTCTTGAGGGTGAAATTCCTTGTGTTGATTATATTAACCAAAATTTGTCATGAGTTCATAACGGAAAATCTTATTTTGGACTCATTTCAATTTTTTGTTAAAATTATTGAGAAGAATTTCACTTCCTTTTAGATTGGCCTTATATGCCTTATGTACGGTAATGTTTTAGAAAAAATGGATTAAAATCATGTAACAGATGATGAAACATGATGGAAAGACACTCTCTTGTCTCTGCATAGTAAATTTAGGCTAAATAATTATGGAAATGGCATGAATATCAGATGCATTAAATGTAAATATCTCATTACTTTGCAGCCCACAAATCAACTTACTGCTAAACTTCTTTCATATTGTAATAGTTAAAACAATGAATTTACATAATTGGCGCATTTTGTACAAATGTCTTTTAATCGATTATAACAAGTCTGTTGTGATGGCAGAATTCACAACACTTAACCCACTTGTAAGATCAAGTTTCATTTACGTACATAACAAAATGAAGGCACTGAGCATGGTCCTCTGATGGGACTGTACAGAATCTCCCTGCACATCTGAGGGTGGAGTTATGCTGCCTCTTTTGCATCACTGCAATATGAAGGAAAGACTTGCATTTATATAGCACACTTCACAACCTCAGTACGTCCCAAAGCGCTTGATAGCCAATGTTGTAATGTAGTCACTGTTGGAACGTAAGAAATACGGCAACCATTTTGCGCACAGCAAGATCCCACAAACAGCTATGTGATAATAATCAGATAATCTGTTTTAATGACGTTGGTTGAGGGATAAATGTTGGCCAGGATATCGGGGGGAACTCCTCTGTTTTTTTAAATAGTCCCATGGGATATTTTACGTCTACCCAAGAGGGCAGTTGGTTTAACGTCTCAACTGAAAGACGACAACAGTGCTGCACTCCCTCCCTGCAATTGGCTGCTGCGTTTCCTACATTGCAAAAGTGACTACCCTTCAAAATTACGTAATTGGCTGTACAGCACTTTGGGATGTCCAGAGGTCATGAGAAGCGCTATATAAATGCAAGTCTTTCTTCTTTCGAATGCATCACAAAAAATACAGCTGGAAGAATAAGCATCTCCACGTTAAAAAGCTGCATTACATGTAGAACCATAGAACTTTACAGCACAGAAGCAGGTCATTCAATCCATCATGTCTCTGCCAGCTTTTTGCTAGTGCAATCCACAACTATCCCCGTGCCCTGCTCTCTGCCCTGTGAGGCACAATGAATGAAAGACCTATTTTCAAGATAATTAAATGCTGCTTTGATTAAATGTAATAAAGCCTAGGTGGAACTAATGTGTCACACAATCAAATTCTCTGCACACACACAGCAAATGCATGTTTACTGCAGTCATCCGGGAGTGTGCACAATATGATGAATCCAGCACTCCAGAGGGTAAACTCCACCATTATCAATTTTCATCTAAATAATAATCAGAATTGCTAATGTTAAGTGGTCACTTACTTTAACATAAAATAAATGTTGCTCAACATTTACATAAGGCTGAATGAGGCATTTGCCTTTTAACTCAAGGACTTGAGTTCAAATCCAGTCCAGACTGATGAATTGAGAGTTTCCTCTCTCTGACAGTTTTAAGGGTTCTGAATGAAATACATTTGGAAAGTTTCAATCCAATTCCTAATGGTACAAAACTGTCCACAAAACAGCAATCTCAGCCAGAGAAATCACAAAAATGGCTTGTATAAGAAACGGAACTGCTCTGCTGGAAGGGTAACCTGTTATGCCAGGTGCCAGCCCTTTTTTTGCGTCTGTCCAAAATTCTGCCAGAGGTGGAAATGGTCATTCTTTGCACCCGTGTCCTTTTGTGCGCAGGTAGGGCAATGACGGAATAACAATAGGATGACGTCGTATATTTGGATTTCCCGTCATTTGTGCCCTAGCAATGCTGGGTGCTGGGGATGCCTGAGCTTCTTTGGCATCAGGTATTGCTAAGGGACTTGGATGGAGGATTGAAATTTTAAAAGGTCAGTTTCCCAAAAAAACATTGATTGCCAAGCAATTGATCGCTATGGAAACCTGGTGAATTGTGACTTGGGGCAACTTTCCGTTCATTTTCTCGTGCTACCACTTGTTTTATACGTGTCTTTCTTTTGAACTCACACCTTTTTCCAGCTTCCCTGCTGTCCCTCACTCTTGTTCTTTCCATCTTCTTTCTTTCATTTCCTCGCATGTACATTTGCTAAAATCTCTTTGCAGAAATACTGGGGGTGGAATGTTTCTTTTAATGAAAAATAGGAGGATGTCTTTTATTCTCCATGATTATCAACCCATCAGTGAGAATGCACATTAGGTGTTCGGGCTCTTTTACTCTAGGTATTTTTGACATTCATGTTTCAGACTAGTCTTGTAGGTGAGTCCTTGCTCCCTGTGTCATTGAGAATGATTTCACTAGCCCTGATATCTACAGAAAGTATCGTAGTGTGCCCATGATGACAAAGAGAGAACCCTTTTTTTAGATTTCTTTAGCTACTGGTTCTATCCATATATTTTTACAACAGCTGCTCAGCATTTGCTCACTCCTTGTCTAATAAAAAATAACAAACAGTTTGCAAGTCTGTGCTAAAACTATGCCAGTATTGATTTCCTTAAGCCACACTGCTATGGCCGTGGCCATCTTGGGTAGGGTCCTGAGATGGGCAGCCGGAAAACTGCCTGTTTTAGGTAGGAAGCCACTTTTAACATGAAAATTAGGGTCCAATGACGTACATAGAGCCCCGATTGCAATTTTGAGGTACAAATGGGCGGAGCATGCGCCACACAAGCTCCGCCCATTTGTATCAGGCATTGAGCGGCCTAACCAGAGGTCCATAAAAATCCCAATGTGTAAAAAACTCCCACCTGAGTGTTTCATGAAGTTGTTGCTTGTTTAACAAATTAGTCTAGGATTTTTGAGGTTTCGTATGCTTTTCATTACTGACGATATGGTATGTTGGTTTTTATGGGATGGGGAAAACGCACTTGCATGTGGTAAACTGATCTCTTGTGAATCTCGTTGAAAATCTGAGCAGGATTCAGTAAAGTTCTTCTTTAATTTCCGTGCTCAAAGTCAGTAGTTCCTGAAGATTATCGGGTTGTGTGCACTCTGTGCTAGTTCCTGTTGCCTCCGGCCTATAAGAAAGTGAGTGTGTCATCCTACAACAAATCCCACGCATTTATACCCCACAGTGTCAGCCGTGGCTCAGCGGTAGCACTCTCACCTCTGAGTCAGAAGGTTGTGGATTCAAGTCCCAGTCCAGAGACTTGAGCACAAAATCTAGGCGGACACTCCAGTGCAGTGCTGAGGAAGAGTTGCACTGAGGTGCCATCTTTTGGATGGGACTTTAAACTGAGGCCCCGTCTGCCCTCTCAGGTGTCCTGGCCAATATTTATCCCTCAACCAACACCTAAAACAGTTTATCTGATCATTATCACATTGCTGTTTGTGGGATCTTGCTGTGAGCAAATTGGCTGCTGCGTTTCCCACATTACAGTGACTGTACTTTAATAGTATTTCATTGGCTGTAAAGTGCTTTGGATGCCCTGAGGTCATGAAAGGCGCTTTAGAAATGCAAGTGCTTTCTTTTTAAAAATTTCACCTTTGTCATTTGGATGGTAAACTGGCAGAGCAGACCATCCGCCCGTTACAGAACCTGCCTGATTTTCAACCCACTCATTTCTTTTTTTTTATTAGATCGTGGGATGTGGGCGTTGCAGGTGAGGCCAGCATTTATTGCCCATCCCTAATTGCCCTTGAGAAGATGGTGGTGAGCCACCTTCTTGAACCACTGCAGTTCGTATGGTGAAGGTTCTCCCACAGTGCTGTTAGGAAGGGAGTCTGACCCAGCGACGATGAAGGAACGGCGATATATTTCCAAGTCGGGATGGTGTGTTACTTGGAGGGGAACGTGCAGGTGGTGTTGTTCCCATGTACCTGCTGCTCTTGTCCTTCTAGGTGGTAGAGGTCGCAGGTTTGGGAGGTGCTGTCGAAGAAGCCTTGGCGAGTTGCTGCAGTGCATCCTGTGGATGGTACACACTGCAGCCACAGTGCGCCGGTGGTGAAGGGAGTGGATGGGGTGCCAATCAAGCAGGCTGCTTTGTCCTGGATGGTGTCGAGCTTCTTGAGTGTTGTTGGAGCAGCACTCATCAAGGCAAGTGGAGAGTATTCCATCACACTCCTGACTTGTGTCTTGTAGATGGTGGAAACCCCTGGTTAGACCGCACCTGGAGTACTGTGAGCAGTTCTGGGCACCGCACCTTCAGAAGGACATATTGGCCTTGGAGGGAGTGCAGCGTAGGTTTACTGGAATGATACCTGGACTTCAAGGGGAGATTACACAAGGAGAGATTACACAAATTGGGGTTGTATTCTCTGGAGTTTCGAAGGTTAAGGGGTGATCTGATCGAAGTTTATAAGATATTAAGGGGAACGGATAGGGTGGATAGAGAGAAACTATTTCTGCTGGTTGGGGATTCTAGGAGTAGGGGGCACAGTCTAAAAATTAGAGCCAGACCTTTCAGGAGCGAGATTAGAAAACATTTCTACACACAAAGGGTGGAAGAAGTTTGGAACTCTCTTCCACAAACGGCAATTGATACTAGCTCAACTGCTAAATTTAAATCTGAGATAGATAGCTTTTTGGCAATCAAAGGTATTAAGGAATAGGGGCCAAAGGCAGGCATATGGAGTTAGATCACAGATCAGCCATGATCTTATCGAATGGCGGAGCAGGCACGAGGGGCTGAATGGCCTACTCCTGTTCCTATGTTCCTATGAAAGGCTCTGGGGAGTCAGGAGGTGAGTGACTCGCCGCAGAATACCCAGCCTCTGACCTGCTCTTGTAGCCACAGTATTTATATGCTGGTCCAGTTAAGTTTCTGGTCAATGGTGACCCCCAGGATGTTGATGGTGGGGGATTAGGCAATGGTAATGCCGTTGAATGTCAAGGGGAGGTGATTAGATTCTCTCTTGTTGGAGATGGTCATTGCCTGGCACTTGTCTGGCACAAATGTTACTTGCCACTTATCAGCCCAAGCCTGGATGTTGTCCAGGTCTTGCTGCATGCGGGCACGGACTGCTTTATTATCTGAGGGGTTGCGAATGGAACTGAACACTGTGCAATCATCAGCGAACGTCCCCATTTCTAACCTTATGATGGAGGGAAGGTCATTGATGAAGCAGCTGAAGATGGTCTGGCCGAGGACACTGCCCTGAGGAACTCCTGCAGCAATGTCCTGGGGCTGAGATGATTGGCCTCCAACAACCACTACCATCTTCCTTTGTGTTAGGTATGACTCCAGCCACTGGAGAGTTTTCCCCCTGATTCCCATTGACTTCAATTTTACTAGGGCTCCTTGGTGCCACACTCGGTCAAATGCTGCCTTGATGCCAAGATAGTCACTCTCACCTCACCTCTGGAATTTAGCTCTTTTGTCCATCTTTGGACCAAGGCTGTAATTAGGTCTGGAGCCGAGTGGTCCTGGCAGAACCCAAACTGAGCATCGGTGAGCAGGTTATTGGTGAGCAAGTGCCGCTTGATAGCACTGTTGACGACATCTTCCATCCCTTTGCTGATGATTGAGAGTATACTGATGGGGCAGTAATTGGCCGGATTGGATTTGTCCTGCTTTTTGTGGACAGGACATACCTGGGCAATTTTCCACATTGTCGGGTAGATGCCAGTGTTGTAGCTGTACTGGAACAGCTTGGCTAGAGGCACAGCTAGTTCTGGAGCACAAGTCTTCAGCACTACAGCTGGGATGTTGTCGGGGCCCATAGCCTTTGCTTTATCCAGTGCATTCAGCCATTTCTTGATATCACGTGGAGTGAATCGAATTGGCTGAAGACTGGCTTCTGTGATGGTGGGGATATCGGGAGGAGGCCGAGATGGATCATCCACTCGGCACTTCTGGCTGAAACTGGTTGCAAATGCTTCAGCCTTGTCTTTTGCACTCACATGATGAACTCCGCCATCATTGAGGATGGGGATATTTACAGAGCCTCCTCCTCCCGTTAGTTGTTTAATTGTGCACCACCATTCTCGACTGGATGTGGCAGGACTGCAGAGCTTTGATCTGATCCGTTGGTTGTGGAATCGCTTAGCTCTGTCTATCGCATGTTGCTTCTGCTGTTTAGCATGCATGTAGTCCTGTGTTGTAGCTTCACCAGGTTGGCACCTCATTTTTAGGTACGCCTGGTGCTGCTCCTGGCATGCTCTTCTACACTCCTCAGTGAACCAAGGTTGATCCCCTGGCTTG
This sequence comes from Heptranchias perlo, assembly GCF_035084215.1. Classification (NCBI taxonomy): domain Eukaryota; kingdom Metazoa; phylum Chordata; class Chondrichthyes; order Hexanchiformes; family Hexanchidae; genus Heptranchias; species Heptranchias perlo. The sequence goes on along the minus strand of NC_090340.1, from coordinate 52,500,472 downwards.
TTGGTAATGGTAGAATGAGGACTATGCCGGGCCATGAGGTTACAGATTGTGCTGGAATACAATTCTGCTGCTACTGATGGCCCACAGTGCCTCATGGATGCCCAGTTTTGAGCTGCTAGATCTGTTCTGAATCTATCCCATTTAGCAGGGTGATGGTGCCACACAACACGTTGGATGGTGTCATCAGTGCAAAGACGGGACTTCACCTCCACGAGGACTGTGCGGTGGTCACTCCTACCAACACTGTCATGGACAGATGCATTTGCGACAGGTGATTGGTGAGAACGAGTCAAGTAAGTTTTTCCCTCACCACCTGCCGCAGGCCCAGTCTGGCAGCTCTGTCCTTCAGGATTCGGCCAGCTCAGTCAGTTGTGGTGCTACTGAGCCACTCTTGGTAATGGACATTGAAGTCCCCCACCCAGAGTACATTCCGTGCCCTTGCCACCCTCAGTGCTTCCTCCAAGTGGTGCTCAACATGGAGGAGGACTGATTCATCAGCTGAGGGAGGACGGTAGGTGGTAATCAGCAGGAGGTTTCCTTGCCCATGTTTGACCTGATGCCATGAAATTTCATGGGGTCCAGAGTCAATGTTGAGGATTCCCAGGGCCACTCCCTCCTGACTGTTTATCACCTCTGGTGGGTCTGTCCTGCCAGTGGGACAGGACATACCCAGGGATGCTGATGGAAGAGTCTGGGATGTTGGTTGAAAGGTATGATTCTGTGAGTATGGCTATATCAGGCTGTTGCTTGACTAGTCTGTGGGACAGCTCTCCCAATTTTGGTACACGTCCCCACCTGTTAGTGAGGAGGACTTTGCAGGGTCGACTGGGCTTGGTTTGCCTTTGTGGTGTCCAGTGCCTAGTGGTCCGTCCGGTTTTATTCTTACTATGACTTTTTTTAGCGAGATTTTACAACTGAGTGGCTTGCTCGGCCATTTCAGAGGGCAGTTGATAATCAACCACATTGCTGTGGGTCTGGAGTCACATATAGGCCAGACCAGGTAAGGACGGCAGGTTCCCTTCCCTAAAGGACATTAGTGAACTAGATGGGTTTTTACGACAATCCAGTAGTTTCATGGCCACCAATACTGATACTAGTGTTTTAATTCCAGATTTTATTTAATTAATTTAATTTAATTTCCTCAGCTGCCATGGCAGGATTTGAACTCATGACTCCGGATTATTCGTCCCGGTCTCTGGATTACTAGTCCAGTAACATAACCACTATGCTACCGTACTCATTTCAACAGAATTTCAACAGTCCGCTCCACCAGTTTACCGCCTCCCCGGAGTTAAAGTGGAAATTACCCCCATCGGTGCAGCGCAATTTGCAGGCTCAGTGCTACAATTTTATCAAAAGTCCCAAAAATAGTGGAAACAAGTCTCTGAGTGATAACCAATCATTCTCCTTAATAATAAACAAGAAGAGTCGTTAAAAAAAAATCCCTCTGTGATGTGGTCTGATCAGCAAAACATTCACTGCACAGTGGAACATAAATAATCTTTTGAATAGTTAAAAGTTCACCCTTAATAAACATTCAAGTTCTGACCATAGAACACTGTTAAACTAATGCCCTGCATTATCTTATATTTCATCAAATATCTTTCACTAAGGAATAAAACATAATCCTCTGAAATATCATATTCAAAAGTCTGAGAATTAAGAAAGGATAAAACTTTGGTCGGCTTCTGCACAGAATATAAACAGAAGACCTCTTCAAAGTTATAATATCAACCAAACCCTTCATGAAACTTAAGATTGTAGAAAGTACAACACAGAAGGAGGCCGCTCAGTTCATCGTGCCTGCACTGCCTTCCATTCTGTTTCCTTATACTTGAGTCAATCTCACTGTCGAAACCACAGTTTTCTTTAAAGTCGAACAGAGTGCCACAGCACAAAATATGCTGCGTGACACTACCCCATGTGAGAACAGAAATGAACCTGCAGCTTTAAGTCCTGACCAAATCATTGAGATAATTGTGAGTAATGAAGAGCTTCAGAAGAACAAAGGTGGGGGGGGTCACTGCAGCACTGATCAACCACTGTAAGCTGCAATTAGGAAGAGTACACATGTCTATATTTTAAACAAAAATATTTTAAAAACGCAGTATTAAAGACCTGAAGCAATAACTCTGCAATCATGGAGGTTAGGTACGGAGGAGACCATCTTCACATTTTCAAAGCTGGCAAGCTGCAGTCAGACGTTGTGTGATTGTAGTTCGCGGCATGAGAACAGTGTGCCCAGGTCAAACATGGGTGGCCAGTCTGGAGAAATTTACACCACAATTACAATCGCATACACACTTCAAGGTTTTTTATTCACTGGCAGAAACTTTAAACAGGACCATAACTACAAAGGGCTCAATTTACACTCGCAGCCAATCAGATTGATTTTAGTATCTTTATAACGTAATTCTGGCCAATCATCTATTTCGTTTTAACTGCTGGCATGACTCCAGTCTGGTTTGGCGTCAAGGTTCTGCAGTCTGATATGCTTTAACTGACCCGAGTAAATTTTTGCTATTGACCTAGAAATTTTACCAGTTGCAAAACGAACTCCTGAAACTAGAAAGTGCAATATATTAAAAGCTTTGGTTGCTTAGCAACCTGGAGTAATGAACCATAACCTCTGCAAACACATTTTAATTGCGTGTAATTTTATTGGATTGGAGACCAGTAAGGGTGTTCAACCATTTAAATGAACTGACAGAGTATGCTCTAGTAGACTGTCCACAGCCTTCGAAACAGCCAGACACTTTAACTTTAAAGTTTGTTGTTTTATTCGGGTTCTGTGTCTTACATTGGATCAAATTGCTAGTAGTACTGAACTGGACCAAGCCATAAGCACATTAGTATTTAGCAAAACCACCACTACATATCGTCAATGCAATCTCCCCAGAATTAATTCGTAGACAGAATTGTACATAATTTAAGAAACTTATTTTATACCAATTGCGTCAGGTGTTAGATCTTCTTACAGATGGTCCTCTGCCATCACATCTCCTAGACAATGCTCAGTCCCACAAGAATGGTCCAGTGTCCTGAGGTGCTTATCGGATCTATTTTATTACTATCTCTTCCTCCACCCCTCACCCTCAACTCGCTCTTATAATCACCCAATTGAACTTTACTTTTACTTCCCCCAACCACCTTTTGATTCTTCTTTTGACTTAGTTGGTGCCACTCTCCCCTCTGATTTAGAGGAGTTGAAGCCCCACTCCAGGACTTGAGCACATAATTTAGGCTGACACTTCAGTTTAGTATTGAGGAAGAGATGCTGAGGGTGAAACTAGTCTTGGGCAGTAGTGCAAAATAGGCGATAGTGCATCGGCAGCCCGTTTTACTCTATGCCCGATTTTCTTTTTCAATGGATTGGAACCAAGTTCCCATCAGATGCTTTCGTGGATATAAGCAATCCCATGGAACTATTCAAAGAAGAGGAGCATGGAGTCCTCCAGGTGTCCTCGCCAGCATCCCTCCCTCAACCAGCTTCGCCAAAAGCAGATTAACTGCTTATTCACCTCATTTGCTCTTTTTGGGATGTTGCTTTGCACAAACAGGCTGCCATGTTTATCTACATAAAGACAGTGACTTAAGATTAAAATAATAATTCATCGAATGTGAAGCACTTTGGAACATCCTGAGGATACAAATAGAAATTAAAGCACGGAACTAGGCCATTCAGCCCAACCAATGATATGGCCAAATATGGCTCTGTAACTGGCTACTTGATCATTAAGGGGCTGAATCCATTGGTGGCTTTCTGGGTAACAATCCCTTCATCAAGTGAAAATCCTGACGTATGGGTGGTTTTACAGTGCAACTATTGGATCTATGGCTGACAGCTTCACTTTTGAAATGCAGAGTCCCTTTTTGAAATGATACAATCAAGTTACTCTTTAATTGCCTGAATTGAAGGGGTCATTTAACAAGTCTGTGCTTCAATCAGGAGCAGTCTCTCCTGCCAGCAGCACAAATCAGACCAACTCCTTCCTCAGAAATTTGATATCTGTGTTGCCTGGGAAGCAGTGACCGTGCAGGTAAATGCTGTTTCCCAGGTTACTGGCACAGATGAGAAAAAAATGTAACAGGTTGGGAAATTTGTCAAGATAAGGATACCCTAAATATGTATTGTTGCAACAAAGACTTTCACCTCAATCAAATGCATCCTGACTTTGGGCACAAGATGACCATTTGGGCACCACAAGACAACCCATATTCCTGCATGGCATACCCTCTTGCTTCCAATAAATTGACTCACTTAATTTTCCTACCAACAGCCGCTTGCATGCTGCTTGCCCAATGATTTATGCTTTAGGAGACAGGGTGTCCATTTGCATGGTAATCCAGTTCCACCCTCAGCATCTCTTCCTCAATACTGAACTGAAGTGTCAGCCTAAATGATGTGCTCAAGTCCTGGAGTAGGGCTTCAGACTTGTAGCATGTTTTACCAATCTGTTCATGCTTGCAGGAAAAGAGCCCATAACAGAAGGGAAAGGTGAGCAATTGGCAGGGGTTGCCTAATTTGAAGCACCTAACCCAGCATGAAGAAAAGCCTCTGGAAATCATTGGCCCAAAATCTATGGAGCCAGTTGAAGAGGACCAAACAGAAGACCATCCTGCATCTCCAGACTTGTACCCACCATTTCTGCTTTTTCTTCCTGGACTTCATCTTTCAGCCACTCAGCCACTCTGTCAAACACAAACGTAGCATGTGCAAGGCAGCATGTCTTGACCAATCACATTTGTTGCAAGGATCATGTTGCTGATATGATTGTAATGCTTGTTCCTCCTGTGTTGCGGTAGTTATTCTCCAGGAACTGTCAGCTGTGGTAAAGATTATGTGCTAGGGCCTAGAGTGGAGCTTGAAGCCACAACCATCTGCCTCAGTGGTGAGAACGCTACTACTGAGCCAAACTGACACTTGAGCCTGGATAATTTTCAAAACTATCAAGTCACAATATTCTGCTATATCTGGCATAGTGCCCAATATTTTTACAGGATGGCACTGCATTGAAAACTTTTAGTTTTGCTTTCCTGCCATTGTTCATGTTCTAAAATCCTTACAGAGTTTTCCTTTTCACCCTTTATACATCTCTCAAAATTTTCCATCACTTGTGACTAATGCCTTTTCCTTATATGGTGACATCTGACACTTGCCCTTAACATAGAAACATAGAAAATAGGAGCAAGAGTAGGACATTCGGCCCTTCGGGCCTGCTCCGCCATTCAAAATGATCATGGCTGATCGTCTAACTCAGTACCCTGTTCTCGCTTTTTCCCCATATCCCTTGATCCCTTTAGCATTAAGAAATATATCTATCTCCTTCTTGAATACATCTAATGACTTGGCCTCCACTGCCTTCTGTGGTAGAGAATTCCACAGGTTCACCAACCTCTGAGTGAAGAAATTTCTCCTCATCTCGGTTCTAAATGGCATACCCCGTATCCTGAGACTGTGACCCCTGGTTCTGGACTCCCCAGCCATAGGGAACATCCTCTCTGCATCTAGTCTGTCTAATCCTGTTAGAATTTTATATGTTTCAATGAGATCCCCTCTCATTCTTCTAAACTCTAGTGAATATAGGCCTAGTCGACCCAGTCTCTCCTCATACGTCAGTCCTGCCATCCCAGGAATCAGTCTGGCAAACCTTCGTTGCACTCCCTCCATGGCAAGGACATCCATCCTCAGATAAGGAGACCAAAACTACACACAATACTCCAGATGTGGTCTCACCAAGGCTCTGTATAACTGCAGTAAGACATCCCTGCTCCTGTACTCAAATCCTCTTGCAATGAAGGTCAACATACTATTCGCCATCCGAACTGCTTGCTGCACCTGAATTCTTGCTTTCACCGACTGGTGTACAAGGACACCCAGGTCTCGTTGCACCTCCCCTTTTCCCAATCTATCACCATTCAGATAATAATCTGCCTTTCTGTTTTTACAACCAAAGTGGATAACCTCACATTTATCCACGTTATACTGCATCTGCCATGTTCTTGCCCACTCACCCAACTTGTCTAAATCACATTGGAGCCTCTTTGCATCCTCTTCACAGCTCACATTCCACCCCAGCTTCATGTCGTCTGCAAACTTGGAAATGTTACATTTAGTTCCCTCATCCAAATCATTGATATATATTGTGAATAGCTGGGGCCCAAGCACTGATCCCTGCGGTATCCCACTAGTCACTGCCTGCCACCCGGAAAAAGACCCGTTTATTCCTACTCTCTGTTTCCTGTCTGTCAACCAATTCTCAGTCCATGCCAGTATATTACCCCCAATCCCACGTGCTTTAATTAACTAACTTCTTGTGTGGGACCTTATCAAAAGCCTTCTGAAAATCCAAATACACCACATCCACTGGTTCTCCCCTTTCTATTCTTCTAGTTACATCCTCAAAAAACTCCAGTAGATTTGTTAAGCATGATTTCCCTTTCATAAACCCATGCTGACTTTGTCCAATCCCGTTAATAAGAAATACTAATTACCCTTCTTAGCATTACATATGCACGATTCACTGAATGATGAGTTTCTTAATGATTACTTTATTAGCCATGAAAAGGAAAAACTGGCAATTGGTAACTAGGATGCATGGTAATCAATTCAATGTGAAGATTTTACATACATGACTCATGGAGAATTCTCTACTGTTAGGGGTGGGGAGGTGGGGAGCATTTTATCTGTGGAGGTCCAACAGAACTAGTTGAATTGTAGAGGTGTAGGGATGGATGAACATACTGGAGTTTCACTTGATTGGCTTTGGGAATCAAGAAATATTTATCCATAGCTCTGCTTCAGGAAATTAAATGGTCCACTGCAGATTGTACATAGTCTGTGAACAGAAAAAGCTTGATGGGCATCCTTATGTTTGTAGTAATCATTATATATTTAATTAAACTACAAGCTTGCTTTTTTCCCTCAGTTCTTGAGGCAGTTGAACCAACCATTTTATGATATTTAACCTCTGTCTTCATAGAAATTGTACAGTGGTGATGTGAAAACTTGACAAAAACTTGCATTTACTAGTAGCAATGCTGATATATGATAGTGTAAGGATGATATGTATAACACTGTGGTGATGAGGACATTATCGAAAATATCTAGCGAAAGTCAAAATTGCATTTGCTCTTTTGTTTAATCAATGTTTGCAATGTAATGGCAATGGCTACATGTGAGGTAATACATTTTGGGAGGAAAGATTAAGAATGTAAGTATACACTCAAAGGAAAGATGCTGGAGGGTGTGCATGAACAGAAAGACTAATAAGTAATTAGTTATTAACTAAAATTTAAATAGTTCAAATAACTAATTCGCTGGATGTGTGAATGAAGGTAGATAAAGTCATAAAAGAGGTCAACGGCATTTTGGGTTTAATAAATAGGGGAATACAGTACAAGTGTAAAGAAGTAATGATAAATTTGTATAACATTGGCTAGACCACAGTTAGAGTACGATAACTTTTCACTATAGTCACTATCCTGGAAACTTTATGCTCCATGTAATGATACACATATTTCCTCCCACATTCCACAGTTTTGGATCTGTTTAGGAGAGGATGGGAAGAGGGGGAGGACACACAACACTCCCTTTTATGGGACAGTGTTACTTGGATAAGAAAGGTGTTATTTAAATACAAGTTCTTTCCTTCATTTAGAAAAAGTCTGATTTTCCAATACGTGCTTCAGAAAGATTAAGAAGATTTATATTTGCACTTTAAGCTGCATCATATCTGTTTCAGCACCATATCAAGTGGAATGAATCTATTTTACACAATGTTACGCACTGCTGCAGCTCTGTTCTATTTAATCAAAAGTATGGCTTTAAAAATTGTATTTGCTTCATTTAGCCACATAACACCATGAAAAATATGACCTTGTCATTATTACATTAGCAGTGACTATAAATAGATATCTGAAATAAATTTTGTGGCATGATCCTATCTGTAGTCCAGGTTATTATTTTTTTTAAATCATGCCCCCACTTCATTTAAGTAGAATTTTCACCATTGAAATATTTTGCAAAATAAGAAGGTCTTCAGACACAAGTCTCCATCTATTTGATCTCTTAAATGTAATGATCTTGGGGTTGTGGGTCACTGAAACATGCTACAACAACAGCAACAACAACTTGCATTTATATAGCACCTTTCACGTGGTAAAATGTCCCAAGGCACTTCACAGGAGCGTTATCAAACAAATTTAACACAGAGCCATATAAGGAAATATTAGGACAGGGGACCAAAAACCTGGTCAAAGCGATAGGTTTAAGGAGCTTCTTAAAGAGGAGATAGGTAGAAAGGCGGTGAAAATTAAGGAGGAAATTCCAGAGCTTAGGGCCTAGGCAGCTGAAGGCATGGCCGCCAATGGTTTTAGCGATGAAAATCGGGGATGCACAAGAGGCCAGAATTGGAGGAGTGCAGAGATCTCAGGAGATTGCAGGGCTGAAGGAGGTGACAGAGATAGGGAGGGGCGAGGCCATGGAGGGATTTGAAAGCAAGGATGAGAATTTTAAATTCAAGGTGATGCCGGACCAGGAACCAATGTACATCAACAAGCACAGGGGGGTGATGAGTGAAATGCAAACAATTGGTTGCCATATTTACTTTTGGAAATTTGCCCATTTTAGTGAAGGTGAGAGCTTGTGTTTTCTTGTGCAGAGGTGCTGACAATAGTGTGATTTTAATGAACTCGACAAGAAGTTAACTTGAATGGAATATAATAGCTCAGGTTTTTACACTGAGCTCGAACAAGTGCCTCGCTACAATCAATTGCACACTTGCTGGCTTTCCTCAACTAGAGAGGAACTGGGAATTGAAAATCAGAGTGTGTCCGATTAAACCAATCTGATTTGAAGCACATTAAACCTCAGCCAGCTTTAAGTTGGCATAAGGGAGGTGGAAGCCTTTTTATTCACACTCAGGTCAGCATTAATAACTCCACACCCCTTTGCACTGGCAATTTGAATGAGAAACAGCTGCACATCCAGTACAAATGCAAATTTTCAGCTGTACCTTAATGGAGTTTAGAAAAATAAAGAAAGAGAGCAGCACAGATTTCTTCTTTAAATCATGGTCTTTCTTTTAGACCACTGTGTTCTTTATTTTTCATTGTCCAATCCACTTCCCCATGCTGTTCCTTGTTAGGTGTAGTGACAATAAATAATATCAGTGTCACTGCATGATATTAATCAGTGGTAGTGGCCATCTTGAATATCAACTCAGAACACATAACATAAACGAAATTATCTACCTATTTTCATAACTTTTTCTGATACACAATACGTATCAGTGTTATGGTATTCATTAAAACCAACTTCTCAGGTGGATTGAATCGAAACGATATACACATAGAGATGATCATAGAAGGTTGTGGAGATGCATCACTTTTCCCCTCTTTCTCAAACATATACAAAGTAGACTTTACAAGGCATCTAACATTCAATGATGATATATATCAGGCTCCATAAAAGCAAAAAAAGGGAAGAGTTACTTTGATTTCATCCCATATGCCTTGGATGTTGTGAATATAAATGGGTATGGTAAACTGTGGTGCTGAACCAATAACCTAGAGATCGTGAGGTAGAAATTGTTCCTTTGGTTTCCAGGCAGAAAACGGGGGAATAAAGGGGGGATAAAGGACCAATTGTGGGGCGCAATGTCCCAACCATGATCTGCGCCTGCAATACGGGCGTCACCATATTGGGAAGGGCAGCTTTACAAGCCTTCTTTGTGGCTGCCTAAAACAGGCGTTAGGCCTCTTACTTATGTTGATGAGGGGCCTAATGCCTGTCTTAGGCCCCCTTGCAGAAATTAGTTTTGATTGAGTGGAGCAGGAGTCGAGCCTGCTACACTTGGGGATTCTTAAGTGGTCGTTAAACAGCAACCACTATAAAAGGTGATTTTTTGAAAAAACATAAAAAAAGGTTCCTTTGGAGCCAGAAGGAGCAGAAGTGTTCCCTGCCCCTGCCCTGCATCCCCCCCCCCCACCGACTCCACAGTCCTCAGGATTGGCCCCACCCATTGCCACTCCAACCCCCTTCTAATGGTTTTTTCAGTGAAATGCACAAGCTACCTGTGGAGGTGTGACAGGCGCCAGCAGCTCGTGCAAAAAATGTTAATTTTGAGTTATATTTCATAGTTTTACAGAAGATTTTACTTAACATGAAGTCAGGTAACAGGAATATATCCCATGCACAATTCTTGGACCAATTGTTAGTAAATCTCGGACAAAAGCCATTCTTGTATAGAGGAGTGTTTTTGGAATGAAAATCAACAACATCCAGAAGAACAACTTGCATTTCTATACTACCTTTAACATAGTAAAATGTCCCAAGGCAATTCACAGGAGCTATTATCAAACAAAATTTGACACCGAGCCACATAAGGAGATATTAGGACAGGTGACCAAAAAGAGATAGGTTTTAAGAAGGATCTAAAAGGAGGAGAGTCAGAGACATTTAGGGAGGGATTTCCAGACCTTAGGGCCTAGACAGCTGAAGACACGGCCGCCAATGGACTGGCGAAGGAAATCGGGATGCAGAAAAAGCCAGAATTAGTGGAATGCAGAGATCTTGGAGGGTTGCAGGGCTGGACGAGGTTACAGAGATAGGGAGGGACGAGGCCATTGAGGGATTTGAACTCAAGGATGAGAATTTTAAATTTGAGGCGTTGCTAGACAGGGAGCCAATGTAGGGCAGTGAGCCCAGGGCTGATGGGTGATCAGGACTTTTGCAAGTCAAGATACGGTCAGCAGAGGTTTTGGATGAGCAGAAGTTTACGGAGGGTGGAAGATGGGAAGCCGGCCAGGAAAGCATTGGAATAGTCAGGGTAACAAAAGCATGGATGAGGGTGAACTAAGTTCAGAAGTTGACTACTGCTTCTGCAAATTCAGCAATACTTCCATACGTGGTCACTTTTTCATTACTTACAGCGCAAAACAATAAGTTCACAAATATCAGAATTATGTACTCGAGTTTATAAAACATCAACAGTATGATGGGCAATACTTAAATGCATTTTCTCTATGTGGCAGTATAACCTTTACAATGCTAATAAACGCTTCCTGTTGAGGCATGTGATATAATTTCATTGTCACAGTTTATAAAAAATTACAGACTTGTTCCAGGAGTTGGTTTTATAGCTGGTGATACATTGTGAAAAGGACAGCAAAGAGCATTCCTGCAAGTAATTATTTTACCACACACTATCATTTGTTCATATACAAAGCTGTATGATTCACGTTATGGGTATGAGTTAATGCAGAGCCTTCAGGACATTGGGTTTCTCACACCTTTACCTGAGTCAACCAGAACAAAAAAAAGCACCAGAGGCAATCACATCACACAGCAGCAACAGCCAACTTTTGCAGGCTTGAGATCATTAAGTGCATGCTTGCAGCTTAACAAGTGATTCACCAGCATTACTACAGGTACATTATGATTGGCCCTTGAGCTGATTAAAGCAGTGCTACCCCAATTTGTTGAATGTTCGGAATAAAGCTGTACGTTCCTGAGTGTTCAAAGGAAAGGGGAGGAAAAAAATATTATCTCACGTTTAGTGTATCCTCTGTGTGCTGAGAGTAATTTGACCTCATCTTTCCTGACACGAACCATAAAATCAAGGTAGATTTTTAGCATGCACACCCTACCACTCAGAGAGAGAGAGAGAGAGAGAGAGACAGAAGAGTAGAAGTAAGTAAAATAACTGAACAAAGAAAAAAATAAATCCACATGAAAACACTTCTTGTAATTGGCTGTCAAAAATGATAGGGCCATATTCCTCTCCCGCATTGTCCTGGAACAATTTGAGGAAGTGCGCTCTGCCAGGTTGACATCCTCAACACCCTGATCTTCCTGCCGGGTCTAATTTCCATTGCTCAGGCACGCACCTGCCACACATGGAGATGCCCTATTGGAGCAGCAGCAATCTTAAAGGGGCAGGTCACTCCCACCACAGAGGTAGGTTTTAAGGAGCATCTTAAAGGAGGACAGAGAGGTAGAGAGGCTTAGGGAGGGAATTACAGAGCTGAGCGCCTAGGCAGCTGAAGGCACGGCCGCCGATGGTGGAGCGATAAAAATCGGGGATGCGCAAGAGGCCAGAATTGGCGGAGCGCAGAGAACTCAGAAGGCTGTGGGGCTGAAGGAGTTTACTGAGATAGGGAGGGGTGAGGCCATGGAGGGCTTACTTTGTATTAAGAATGATTGGCTATTTTATAACTTGTGAAGCAATGACTTGGAGAAGTAATATTGTGTTTGGAAAAAGACCAAAAATTACACATTGGAAAATTGGTTTATCACATTTTAGAAAATATGAACTTCATAGTTAGGAAATAGTTCATAGTTAGGAAACTTCATAGTTAGGAAATAATCATTATACTTGCCTCCTTGAAAAAAATTGAAAAAGGAAATGTTTGAACACTATAGAGAATCAAAGGCATTATTTCTCTTAGGTGCTATTTATGATTCTGTCAAAACCATAATCAAAATGACACACTAAGGGTGCAGTTATACTGTGCCAATCTCACATTGGTAGCTGCACTATCCATTTACAGCTTACGGTCTCTTCTTTGTATTGGCTGACTGCAATTTGGACTGTCAAATCCAGGAGACACTTCACGCATGCACGGAGCACCACTCCAGGGTGTTAAATTTTAAATGTTTTAAGAGTAGTGGGGGGAACCATTTATGTGCTTAAATAAAATCTTGGTGAGTTTATAAAGTGTCCATGAGGTCAAATGGACTCCCAGAACACCATGTAAATCAGAAATAAAAACAGAAAATGCTGGAAAAGCTCAGCAAGTGAGGCAGCACCTGTGGAGAAAGAAACAGAGTTAACGTTTCAGGTCGAAGACCTTTCGTCAGAACTGGAAGATGTTAAAGATTTTAAGTTTTTAAGCAAGTACAGAGCCAGGGAAAGGGGAGGGGAGGAACAACAAAAAGGAAGGTCTGTGATAGGGTAGAGGACAAGAGTGATTAAATGACAAAAGGGATGATGGTGCAAGGCAAGGAGGGTGGTAATGGGACAAGTAAAGAAACAAAAGATGGGTCTGGAGTGGCTGTGAATGGCAACATCAGAACCATTACCAGCACTTGCTGTCCGAAAAAATGTGAGCAGTGGTAATGGTCTGAAGTTATTGAAATCAATGTTGCGTCCGGAAGGTTGTAAAGTGCTTAAATAAGAGATGAGATGCTGTTCCTCGAGCTTCCATTGAGCTTCATTGGAACAATGTAAGAGGCCGAGGACAGAGAGTTCGGAGTGGGGGTGGAACAGGGAATTAAATGGCAAGCGACTGGCAGGTCAGGGTCATGCTTGCAGACAGAGCGGAGATGTTCAGCAAAGCAATTACCCAATCTGCGTTTGGTCTCCCCAGTGTAGAGGAGACCACATTGTGAGCAGTGAATACAGTATAGTAAATTGAAAGAAGTACAAATAAACTGCTGTTTCACCTGGAAGGAGTGTTTGGGGCCCTGGACGGTGGGAAGGGAGGAGGTGAAGGGGTAGGTGTTGCATCTCCTGTGCTTGCACGTGCCGTGGGGAGGAGAGCGGATGTTGGGGGTGATAGAAGAATGGACCAGGGTGTTGCGGAGGAAGCGATCCCTTCGGAATGCTGAAAGGTGAGGGGAGGGGAAGATGTGTTTTGTGGTGGGATCGCGCTGGAGGTGGCGGAAATGGCGGAAGATAATCCGTTGAATGTGGAGGCTGGTATGGTGGAAGGTGAGGACAAGGGGGACCCTATCATGGTTCTGGGAGGGAGGGAAAAGGGTAAGGGCAGAAGTGCGGGAAATAGGGTGGACACAGTCTAGGGCCCTGTCAACTACAGTGGATGGGAATCCTCGGTTGAGGAAAAAGGAAGACATATCGGAAGAACTGTTGGGGAAGGTGGTATCGTCAGAACAGATGCAACGGACATATCGGAAGCACTGGTGTGGAAGGTGGCATCGTCGGAATAGATGCAGTGGAAGGTGGCATCGTCCATGTAAATCAGGTTGGCCATTGCATTGGCACTACACTGCATCCAGCATCAAACTCAAGTGGTATGAGAGTGCTACCTTCCTGGGTGTCACATCCTGGAGTCAGGTCCGGACCGGACTATAGAGTTATCATAGCATAGGACCAAAGGAACAGGAGTAGGCCATTCAGCCCCTCAAGCCTGTTCTGCCATTCATTTAGATCATGGCTGATCTGTATCTTAACTCCATCTACCCGCCTTGGTTTCATAACCCTTAATACTCTTGCCTAACAAAAATCTATCAATCTCAGTTTTAAAATTTTCAATTGACCTAGTCTCAACAGCTTTTGGGGGAGAGAGTTCTAGATTTCTGCTACTCCTTGAGTGAAGAAGTGCTTTCTGACATCACCCCTGAATGGACTAGCTCTAATTTTAAGGTTTTGCCCCCTTGTTCTGGACTCCCCCACCAGAGGAAATAGTTTATCTCTATCTACCCTATCAAATCCTTTAATCATCTTAAACACTTCAATTAGGTCCCCCTTAGTCTTCTATATTCATGGGAATACAAATCTAGTCTATGCAACCTATCCTCATAATTTTGCACTTTTAGCCCTGGTATCAGAACTTACATTGTAGAATAATGCCTATGACATGAGGGAGAAAATATTAGCAATGGTACAGTCATTTATAATTGTTCTTTTGAGTTCTGCAATGATTTGGTTGCTCCCTGCTTTTGCTTTGCTTGTGTAATGTGGTTAATAATTTAGCATTCTGTTTTATAAATTGCACCTGACATCTGCTCTGTGTTGAATATTAGGACAGGGCTATGCTACCCTTTTTTAATGGAACAGTACACCATACTGGGTTTTATTGATGTTAGAATTATTAATATTGTGATGCTATCACCAATAATCTGGCAACTAAAAGGGTCCAATTTCAAGTGGTGTGCCATTTTTGCAATGACGCCAGGATGGCCAATCTATTTGTAAGTGACCAGAGCAGACTGCAGCTGTGAATTCCTCCATCTGTAGCCTGCCCTCATTTTCCAGACAGTGATTGACAAGACTGGCAGGTGGCAATTGGTCACATTTTGTATTTGCCAAACCAGTTAGATTGGAAAGAGAAGGGAAGCTGGACTGGATGGATTTAGTTAGACTAACTAACTGTCTATAATATATTAAGGGTCAGATTTTCCAATATTATTACATCCAAGTTCAGGCAGTATTGGGGTGGACACATGCAAAATTGAGCGCACCTTCATCCCCACCCATCAGAACACCAGTGAGGATTTTCCATCAAAAAACAGGCACCGGCAGCTCACCGTGATTATTTAAATGACGGCCAAGGACCAATTTCTAGTGATCCTGAGGCCTCCATCTGTGGGTGCAGGGACAGTTCCCTATGTCCATTTGGTGCCTGAAAGCTGGCCTAAACAAATTTCTAGGCCCAGATGCCAAATCAGGCCTGAGAAATGGTAGGCTCAGAAATAAACATTATGATTCTCTTCACAATCACAGGCAGAGTTGTCTTTCTGGTGGAACTTATCTGGACATCATGTTCAAGGAGATGGCACAACTCACTGCAGCTCAGATGATGAAGGTTACCCTCTTGGAAAGAGAGTGAGTGGGCAGCAAATGCCTCAGGTATAATCTCACTTGTCTTTCTACCTTCTACATTAACTGCTTTTCTTTCTTCTTATCTAGGACTGCCATAGCAATCTCAAAGGAATTCCCACATGGAACAATTTTCTTGCTGCAAGTGAAGTAGCACCTGTGAGGAAGGTTGTTATTGAAAAAAGATTATGGGAAAAACTATCTTGCAATGCAAAAAAAAGCATTAAAACACCAGCAGGAAGTAATGCACTGAGGATAATGCAGATAAATATTCAAAACAAAATAGAATTTTAGATGCAATAGAAAGTATTTAAACACACCTTTAAGAAAAAAAACTTCCAAAGGCTAAAGCAGCAAGTTCTAGCAGCACCTTTTTATATAGGTGAACAATACTAATGAAATGAGCAGGTGGAAAAAAAATCTGTGTTCACAGTATGGGACCAATTTACATAGAATGTACAGCACAGAAACCGGCCATTCAGCCCAACTGGTCCATGATGGTGTTTATGGTCCACATGAACCTCTTCCCATCCCTCTTCATCTAACCCCATCAGCATAACCTTCTATTCTTTTCTCCCTCATGTGTTTATCTAGTTTCCCCTTAAATGCATCTATGCTATTTGCCTCAACTACTCCTTGTGGTCACAAGTTCCACCACCTAATCATTCTCTAAATAAAGAAGTTTCTGCTGAATTTCCTATTGGATTTATTAGTGACTACCTTATATTTATGACCCCTGGTTTTGGTCTCCCCCACAAGATTACATAAGATTGAATGAAATTAAAAGGTATAATAAGGCTCATGTATGCTCCTTGCAAGGCTCCAAAACCTAGAGAAATTTTCCTTTGCTGAATATGTGCCCCACAAATCCAACCCTCAGGCCAAGAGGCTACTCTCACACAGCACAACTGAATTAGCATTTGAAAATGACTCAGTGATTGGAAACACTTTGGGAAGTTCTGGGCATATGACATAATGATATATAAATAAGATCTCCTTTCAAAGATGTAGTTAAAAGATTCTGAAAAGAAATCTGATTTCAGACAATAATATTTTTGAAATGGTTTGAAATCCAGCACTATATTACTGATTATCTGTTGTATCCCTTTTACTTCAATGTAATTAAAAATCATATAAGTAGACTTTATTGCTAATTTTAGCTTGATTGATATGATCTACCTGTGAGATCTTGTCCATTATTTGAATTTGGCAGGAGTGTATAGTTGGCAGCTTGTGTAACCTCTAGTGCAAAATAAAAGGTAATTGTTAGTCCTGTGGCACGCTGCCACTCATAGCAATAAAGAACTTGCATTTCCATCTTCAGAATGTCCCAAAGTGCTTTCACAGCCAATTCAACTTTTGAAGTGAAGCCATTTTGTGATGTAGGTAAACACTGCAATTGGCTTATACACAGCAAGGTCCCGCAAACAGTAAATAGGATAAATGGCAAGTTAATCTGTTTCGTGGTGTTGGTTGAATGATGAAAGTTGGCCAAGGCACCCAGAAAACTCCTGTTCTTCTTCAACAATGCCACAGTTTCTTTTAAGTCTGCTTATATAGTCAAACGGGGCTTTTGTTAAACGTCTTACCCGAAAGGCAATACCTGAAGTACTGACACTTCAGTGTAGTATGAAGGAATGCTGCATTATTGCAGGAGTTGGGTGAGATATTAAACCAAGGCCCTATCTGCATGTTCAAGCGAACATAAAAGATCCCATGAAGCAGTGCAGATTAGATGCTCAAGTCCTGGAGTGAGTCTTGAACCCACAACGTTCTGGCTCAGAGATATAGAAAATAGAAGCAAAAATAGGTCATTCGGCCCTTCGGGCCTGCTCCGCCATTCAAAATGATTATGGCTAGAGTGTGCTACCAACAGACCCAGACAAATACATGTACAAGGGTGTATATTTCAGATCATATGAGACTTTGATCTGCCTGAAAATTTTCTGCCTGGTCTTTGATGGAAATGGCACTTCCCTGCCACACAAATTTTGGAGAGAGGCCAAATTTTAACAGTTGAAACACTGATACCAGGGGACACAGACTCAAGCTCAGAAGGTAAAGGTAAATATATGGTTCAGATTTAACAGCTTTGCACACTTTGAGAGTGTTGAATGTGTCGACAGACTACCGAGGAAGGCAATGGAAGCAGATGACATCAGAAAATTCAAGAGGGAGCTGAATAGTATTTTGGTGAACAAAATTTTATGGGGTATAACCAACAGAATACTACATGGCACTTTTTGAACTTTCTAATCTGTATATTCCAGAGTGTACATTCCTATGTTCCTTTGTGCTATATGCTATTGTAAAAAAAAAAGTTTCACCTCAGTACCTTTTATAAAAAGTAAAAAAGAACAGATCATGATTTTTTTCTGTTGATTTAAGAATTTTTTTTCAAAATGTGGAATGGTAACCACATCACCTGCCAACTAACTTGAAAGAATTAATTAGCTTAACAGTGTGAGACAGCCAAATTTTACATATATAGCTGCCATGGTGCTGTGGCTTGAACAAGCTAGATTATCAAATGCTACAATTAATGTTAATTTAGCTCCTTTATGCTGTCGGACTCAATAACTCCTTCACGCCAATGCTCCCAGTTTTGTTAGGAGTTAAACACTAATATTCAAAAATATCACCATTTTTTAAGAGGACTTTTACATCAAAGAATGCTTTAAAATAAAATTGAAAAAGACATGTCTCAACGTGTATTGTGATGTGAGCAAGCTAAATACCACAATTCACTGAAGAAAAATCTTTGTCCTTAATGTCATTTCTGGAGGAGATTACAGAGATAGGGAGGGGTAAGGCCATGAAGGGATTTTAATGTTCAAGGATGAGAATTTTAAATTTGAGGCATTGGGGGACTGAGTGCCAATGTAGATCAGCAAGAACAGGGGTGATAGGTGAACAGGATAAGATAAAGGCAGCAGAATTTTGGATGAACTGAAGACTGGAGGATGGGCTGCTGGCCAGGAGGTCATTAGAATAGCCGAGTCTGGAGGTGACAATGGCATGGATCAGGGTTTCTGCAGCGGATTGGCAGGGGTGGAGGCTGACGATGTTACAGAGGTAGAAATAGACAGTCTTTGTGATGGAGAAGATAATTGGGTCAGGATCTTAGCTAAAGGTTGAATAGGACACCAAGGTTGCGAACAGTTTGATTCAACCTGAGATTGTATCTGGTGAGGGGGTTGGAATCAGTGCCAAAAGTACAGAGTTTGTGGTGGGATTGATGACAAAGGCTTCGATCTTCCCATTGTTTAGCATGTGTTGTTGGCCGGCGCACTTCCGGGGGAAATTAGGTGCGTGAGATCCCACCCAGAAATTGGCCCCTCAAATCTGCATTTCACACCCAAAAAAAACAGGTGCAACGGGGAACAATTTCTCCTCCAAATTGTCTGTCATTTTTCAATTTCTGTTTATTTAGCAAATATTAATTTGAGTAGAGTCAAATGGAAATGTAAACCTGTAAACTATCACACATCCATTTTTGTTTGTGACCTTACTCCACATACAGTGTTTTTTCTCGGTACTGGATCAAACCTATGACAGAGGTAAATTTGGATCATGACCTTCGAAATCGCCCTGACATGAAGGAACAGAGCCGTGGGGGGAGTTTCCATGCCAGAATGAATTTGTGGGCAGGTGTGTATTGTCAGCAGATGCACCATTGAATTTAAGGGACCCAGCACTCTGGAACGATCTTGTCTTACAGCTCTGTGTGGACACAATGCAGTGATGTGCACACGAACCAAAAGAAAAGCAGTGGGGAATGGGCCCCTTTGTGGGCTTGCACTCTGCTGAATTTGGACTTCCATCCATGGATTTAAGGAACAAAATAACTCAGGAGAAGTCAACTTAACCAATGTATCAGTTTACCCGTTCCTGTTATAAGCAAATATGGTTTTTGAGTCACTTTTCTTTCTGCTCCATCGCAGACACCAGGATTTAATACAGTACCGAACACCTCAGGGTCTCAATTCCTGCAGCCTTTCTCCACCACCAGAAGTGTGGCAGGACAGGACCTCTGGCCGCTGACTGAGAAGGATGTTAACTCCCTTCCAATTCTCCACGATTCGATGGAGGCCTTCATCAGGCCAAAGAGGACATTATTAAGGGAAACAAGGACCTGCATTTGATCTGCAAGTTCTTTGTGGCCTGGAAAAGGCCCAGCACATATCCCATGCCTGGTCTCGGTAACCACTGGGCCCAAGAATGGTGTGCCAGGTGGAATTCCCAGGGTAGCCTGGGAATACACCCAACTTGCCCCCCGGCAGCTCCAGGGATGAAGTGGGGAGGGCCCGTGCCCCTGCATCAGAATTTGGGATCGATGGCAAATGGGCCAGAACCCTTCCCTTCCCCCGACCACCACCCAGAAGGTCAGGAGCTTCAAATTAAATTTCTTACTTGTGTTTCAGATTAACTTACAGCGTGCAGAATTTCCCTATTCAAGAAATATTGGTGTGTGAACTGTTTATCATCAGGCATTGATCATCAGAAAGTACATTTAGCTAAAGGTACTCACCCACACTTCTCAGTAGTAATTTTTCTAGAACAAAACAAGTGTTAACTGCTTGAATGTTTTAATTTTGCTGAAAAATGACATAGATCACATAACCTTAAAATTAGAGCTAGGCCATTCAGGGGTGATGTCAGGAAGCACTTCTTCACACAAAGGGTAGTGGGAATCTGGAACTCTCTCCCCCAAAAAGCTTTTGAGGCTAGGCCAATTGAAAATTTCAAAACTGAGATTGATAGACTTTTGTTAGGCAAGGGTATTAAAGGTTACGGAACCAAGGTGGGTAGATGGAGTTAAGATACAGATCAGCCATGATCAAATAGAATGGCGGAACAGGCTCGAGGGGCTGAATGGTCTACTCCTGTTCCTATGTTCCTAGTGCTAAAGCCAAGGAATCAAGAGCATGGGTTACAGAATCAGAGCAGTAGTGTTATAGCCTTATTGCTGCCTTCTGCTCATGGTTGGCGAGGCTATTGGTGCCTTGTGAAATTTACCATGAATTGCAATTTAGGTGCAATATTTCCTGAATCTAGTTTAGTGAAGCAGTATGTGACCACCTTCTGGAGATGTCTCACACCTGCTGCGGCAAAACTGCAACCAGGACAAAGTGGCAAAAGAACCGGGGATTGGGGGGGGTGGGGGGGGAGATGAGGAGAAAAATGTTTTTATGCAGCACGTTGTTATGATCTGGAATGCGCTGCTTGAAAGGGTGGTGGAAGCAGATTCAATAGCAACATGTGAATTGGATAAATACTTGAAAAGGAAAAATTTACAGGGCTTTGAGGAATGAGCGGGGGAGTAGGACTAATTGGATAGCTCTTTCAAAGACAGAAGCACAATGGGTCGAATGGCCTCCTTTTGTACTGTAAGATTCTTAAGCTTTTTCATGTTAGCAGAGAATTAAAGGAACATTTGGCTCTTTACCAATGTTAAAATTTCACCGGCATTCCGTTGCCAGTGAGTGGAGGCCTGCCCCTGTTTGCAAGTAGACCTGTGCAGAGCTCCCTCTTCCTTGGCCAGAGAGCAATATGGAACCAATGGTATAACTTGTGTCTGCCTGCTGTCAGGAGCTCTCAGTGTCAAAATGATACTTTTAGTGTAACAATGCCTTTAGAAACTGAGTCAAAAGCTTCATAAATTAAAATGCATTTACTGTGCACTGTCATACTGCTTCCACCTTACTCTATTATGACTAATGATAAATTTAGTCAGGGTTTATTCACTTCATTATGCATTAACACAGTAGATACAAGTATACAGCAACTATATACTACACTTCTTTCTGAACGTACAGTAATAAGAATCTTTCTCTGCTACAGTTTGCAATTTATTATTAATGGTTTCCCTTCATGTGTAAGATCCATCGTTATCTCTGAAATTTTAAAGGATGAGTAAGAGATAAATAATGGCGTAGAAATTTAACTTGGGATGGTCGCACAAAACAGGCGCTATCAGATCGGCTGCCCGTTATACTCCCCGCCTGATATGCAGTTCCGTTGACTTCAAAAGAAATGAATATCAAGTTGTGGGTATAGCTGGCGCCCAGTACGATACCGCCCATTCAGCACAGCACCGCCGCCCAAGACGGATTTCTACCCCATTGAAGTAAATTTTGCAGTGAGTGTTACCTTTTAGTAGCAATGCTGTTTTAGCAGTAGCAAACATGCTCAAGGTGCATTAACTGCTATTTCCTGCGACTCACCACTGGTAATGTTAATGTCCGAGCGATTATGATGCGAACATGTTCGGAGTCAGAGGGTAGAATGGGTAGATTCCCATGCAATTTTCAGTTAGATCAGTCCTGTATTAATCCCTAGTGGTGTTTAGTTCAAGTTGAAGTCAGATTTAATTCCTGAGCCCCAGAGGAAATGTATTTCATTCAAGTCACTCATGCTGCAACACCAACAGGAAGATGATGCTGATAATGCAACTGAGGATCTTGAGTCCAGCAGGAGTTGACAATGTACCTAAACTGTAATTACACAGAAACTACCTGCCTATCATGGAAAGGCAATATGTAGGTGCTCCGGGCTCAGTCAAAACATCCTCAAAGACTAATGTCAGGATTTGAAAAGTAAGCTCCTGATATTTACTGGGTGGAGGCAGCGGGGTGGTGGGGAGTGGTGATAGGGTGGAGATGGATGCTGTATCACCTGCCCAAACAGATCTTTCAGTGTTTATAACATTTTTGCTGAAACTCAGAAGAACTGTCTGTCTTTCTGTGGATCATTGTATCTACAATAGTGTAGATTAATTTCCATATTAAATAAGTAATTGCTTGTAAACCTACCTCAGTCTAGACAATTCAAAGTAAAAAGTTGAGTATATATTTTTCGAGTTCTCATTGTCATATTTATATTGAAGATCCACTTTTTAATTCTTTGTGTAATACCTTATGTCTTTGATTCTAATGTGTCCCTCTTCCCACTTTTCACCTTGGAGCTGTTAATATTATGTATTTGATCATGCCCCTAGCAAGAGTTACTGTACAGCAGAGAAGCTTCAGCTATTTAAGTGCACTGGATTGTACAAAGCAGAATAGTTGGATGATGATTGGATCGCACATCTTTTCATACTGGAAATTGTACGCACACTCAGATTCTGGGAGAAACTGGACAGCTTTTGATCCAGGGATTATTGTGAATGGCTTCAAGAAATGTTTAACACCATGGTGCACATTGAAGATGATGTTCTGTGGAAAGAGAACTCTCGACCAAACCAGGAAGAAGTCAGTGATGATAATAGTTACTATACAAAAAGTCAGAACGACCTAGACAATGGGGACTTGCATGCTCTCTTCTACAAATCTTAAGATGATTCTGTTCTCTAAAAGTATCATTAATTTTGCAGTACTGTAATGTATCTATCTACCTTTATTATTCCTGTTTTGGCTGTACTGAATGAATTATGTGTTGTACTTCAAGAAGTTTAATAAAGCTTATTTTCACTGGTCCTGTGCCTCTTGCAAATGGTTTTCATTTTAATATCCATGTCCAATATTCCTTTCTACAGAAAAATACTTCAGAATAAACTGGCACTGGTGCAACTTCTTATTTAAAACAAGTATGCTGCAGGCTGCCCCATCTGAAATATATCATAGTATCACAGTGGGTACAGCACAGGAGGAGGCCATTCACCCCATTGTGCCTGTGCTGGCTCTTTGAAAGAGCTATCCAATTAGTCCCATTCCACTGCTCTTTCCCCATAGCCTAGTAAGTGTTGTTCCTTCATGTATTTATCCAATTTCTTTTGAAAGTTACTATTGAATCTGCTTCCACCACCCTTTCAGGCAGTGCATTCCAGATCATAACAACCAATGTCTTCAAGATTATTAATCTTTAAAAATTCCCCCACAGTCTTATTATTTCATGTGCAATGGAGTTCATACCATTATAACTAGTACTATCAAAATCCTGGTTTACTAAAATGGTTTCCATTTGTAGAATCATACAATTGATGTAGATAGAATCTTATTGGCCCACCAAGCCTTCCTTTACTTTCACTGGAAAATTAAACCTAAATCCAATAATCAAAATATTTGCAGCAAAACTTTAATTTATGATTATTAAAATTTAATTCCATACCCATCTTTTGATGGTAATAATATCATATTGTTGTGTGAATCATTAGGGTAAATTCTCCAAGGCTCCCCAACATGGTGCGGAGCCTCGCAGGTGGTGGTCGTGGTTTGGAAAATCAGGGCCTGGTATTTCCTCAGAGCTGCTCCGCTCCACAACTATCACCTCCGCCGTACTTCCGACGAAGCTATGGCAGTAGCTCCGGGCGAGGTCTCCTACCCTGAGCACTACATTCGCACTGTGTTGATTTTCCAATGGGCGATGTTCCTGTCCAGAAGTAGGTCTCACCGCCGATCAGTGAAACCCCACTTTACACACCAAATTATTCAGATGTGATCCAAATGCTGAATTTCAAGTGAGGCTCCACTTACAGCAAGCTCTTCGCCCACATAAAATCCACAATTCTGGGAAATGGGCCTGGACTGCATTTTAAAGCTAAGTGATTGTACTTGCATTGATGATTCAATGGCTTCAGACCTCATTACAAACATGGTCCAAACATGGACACAAGAGCTGAATTCCAGAAGTGAGATGAGAATGAATGCCCTTGACATCAAGGCAACATTCGACTGAGTGTGACACCAAGGAGCCCTCGTAAAACAAGGAATCAAGGGGAAATCTCTCCAGTGGCTGGAGTCATACCTGGCACAAAGGAAGATAGTTGTGGTCATTGGAGGCCAATCATCTCAGTCCCAGGACATCACTGCAGGAGTTCCCCAGTGCAACATCCTAGGTCCAACTATTTTCAGCTGCTTAATCAGTGGCCGTCCCTCACTCATAAGGTCGGAAGTGGGGCTGTACTCTGATGCTTGCACGATGTTCAGCTCCAGTCACAATTTCTCAGATAATGATTGTCACTTCATCCACTTTCCTAAACATCCACCCCCTCCACCATCGGTGTATCATGACTGCAGTGCGTACAATCTATAGGATGCACTACACCAACTTGCCATGGCTTCTTCAGCAGCACCTCCCAAAGCCACAGCCTCCACCACCCAGAAGGACAAGGGCAGCAGGTGCACGGGAATATCATCACCTCCAAGTTCCCCATCAACTCACACCATCCTGACTTGGACATCTATCACTGTTGCTTCAGCGTTGGGTCTAAATCCTGAAACTCCCTACCTTACAGCATTGTAGGTACACCTTCACTGTCACCCCATGGACTGCAGCAGTTCAAGAAGAAAGCCCACCACCACCTTCTCATGGGTAATAAATTCTGGGCTTGTCAGCGACACCCACATCTCAAGAATGAATTTTTATAAAGCAGCCTCTTAAGAACTGCTAGTTTGCCAAATTGTTTGATTGGTAGCCTATTAGCTTGCAGGACTGATTCTCTGCTTGCATTTTCCATGAGTAGAAAGTCCAGTCAAATGAAGTGGAAAATTGGCCCAAGACAGCCCCATTTATTGCCAGCATGGCATGAATGTGATATGGGAATACATAACTCTGATTTTCCTGCACTCAGAAAATCAGACAATTTTGTCAAGCTGCTGGTACTTTGAATAAACGAATATTGATAATACAAATGGAATATTCAATTTTTTTTGTAAAATCTGTTGATTAATGGGTAAGCACTATTTTCAGAAAGTCTCTGACAAACTGCAATTTCCCATGTCTGGTTAAGCATATTAAACACCCCCCCCCCCCCCACAAATATTCATTAATATACCTATAATCTATCTATAATATATTACAATTACACATATAGCACACACTTCCTGAAAGGAGGGCTGTTCAAGCTGATTAATTTCTGGCCAGCAAAGTCCGGCCAAGAAGAACAACAACAATTTGCATTTATAAAGCACCTTTAGCATTGAAAAACATCCCAAAGCTTTTCACAAAGGCGTAAACAAAAAGGGACACTATCCTAAAGAAGGAGACATTAGGAGGGCTGACCCAAAAGCTTGGTCAAAGAGGTAAGTTTTAAGGAGGGTCTTAAAGGAGAAGAGGGAGTGGAGGAGTTTAGGGAGAGAATTCCAGAACTTGGGGCCTAGGCAGATGAAGATACAGCCACCAATGTGGGGACAAAGAGAGGGACGATGCACAAGAGACCAGGGTTAAAGGAACAGAGAGCTTGGTGGGGTGGGGGGGGGTGGAGGGAGGTTAGGCTCAAGGAGGTTACAGACATACGGAGGGTCAAAGCCATAACAAAATTTAAACACAAGAGTGAGAATTTTACATTTGAGGCATTGGATGAATCAATCAACTCACTCAAAAAAAATCACATCCTTCCATCCACCATTTTTTCTCAGTAATTGAAATTTGTAATGTCCAAAAGAAATGTTTTAAGTAAATAAAACCATCAGATAATTACATATTTCACAATAACATGAATGAATTTATTCAAAGTCATTTGTGCTTTTGAATATCTTCATTAAAGTTTGCAAAGCTTCAGCCTGTCTCAAAAGTCAAGGACTTGATTGGAGAATTTTTCCCCAAAACAATTGAAGGGAATTACTGATCACACCCGTGCAGTCTGAGCACATACAGTTTGAAGAAATTCCCAGCATGCATCCATAGCATTCTCTCTGAATTTTGCATATGTAAGCTGTGTCAACTCATTCCCCCTGAAGATTTCAATGTTTCTTTGTGTTTCAAAATTGCTTGAAAATTACCTGGTGAAATTGAGGTTATCTCACATTTAAACTTATGTTTTGTTTAATTTCAGAGAGACAGCTAGAGAAAGGGTGTGAAAGAGAGAGAGAAACACAAACATAGACAGAGATAGATTTATTCATCATTCCAAAATATATATTTTTCCTGTTTTTATTGCATTAAAAAGTTTATTCTGAAGATTTTCTTTTTTAGCAGAGTAATTGAATTTTGCAAACTTTTCAAGGAAACAAACTCCGGCCAATTATATATTCCTGTGTTTGTTTAGGATCCTGATAGTGTAAACATACTAATTCATCACAGCTGTGTAAACAGCTTCTCTGTGTAGTCTACAAAGACAGTAATAGCACACATTGCACTTTAAATATAGTGTGAAGATAGCCTGGAGTCAGTGAACACAGTTAGAGGGGCTTCAGCAGGACCTAAGCTGGTGGAACAATCTTCAAGGAGTAGGGTGGGGGGTGAAAATACAGTGAAGGGTACTTGAGGACCTAACAGACCTGGCGCCCCCTCAATGCTGACATACCCCAGGCCCCCAATGTTCCTGTAACTTAATCCACCTTAATCCAGTTCTGCTGGATCACTGGGCACCCATTCCCACTGCTCCTGCACCCCAGAATCACCACCTATTTGGCATATCCTGGGTTCCTCCTCACAGTGTTACCAAATCCCCAATTCCAGGACTAGTGCGCTCATATTTTGCAACTCTGCTCCCCAGTGCTTCCAGAGCCCCAGGACATTCCCAGTGCAATTAGATGGCAGAAATACCTCCCTTACTCCCAAATGATGGGATCCCCCACCCCCACCAGAGCTCCCTGATCCTGGAATTCCTTTCCCAGTGTTGTCATACCACGAGTCCTTCTCCCGGTGTTTCTATATCTGCCAGTGCACCTGACCTCCTTCCTAATGCTGTTACACCTCAAGATTCCCTCCCTAGGGCTACCATAGCCCACGAGACCCCATCTGCATGAATTCTAACGCACTCTAGAATCACTTTAGCCCTCTAATGTTACCACTCCTGCAACAATCACTAACCCAGTGCTGGCAGACCCTGGTACCTCTCCCAATGCTCTTAAAATTCAACCAGTAAACCAAACCCCATATTCTACCTCTAGTGCTACTAAGTCTAATGTTCCCCTTCTGTAGTACTGGTGTTCTACAGAACTGGCACCAAACTTACTGAAGTCCTGTAACCTCCCTCCCACCTCCAATAACTCCCACTAAACCCCAAATGCTTATCTGTATTATAGTACATGATGACCATCACCTCCCTGTGTATGCTGGGCTTTAAAAATGAACTGCTTGGACGAGGTTGCAAAACATCAGTGTACCTCAGCAAGAGCCATATCCTTGAGAAGGGGAGAAAAGAGGAATGAATTGGTTAAAAAGCTTAAAATTCATTACATAAAGAGGAGATAAAAATGGATGAGCTATCACATGGATGAAACAGAACAAGTGTACCAGGAATAAAAGCTCCTTTTGTTTCTAACGTCCAAAAATATTGGTCTGAATTTTATGATTGGCGGACATCTCTGGCAGGGCAGGACTTCCAACCACCAGGGAGATGCCCCCGACCTTATCCAAATTTCCGGCCCTGGGGGAGGGGTAATTTAAATGCGGGGACTTGCATCGGACTGGAGACTTGCGCCAGACTGGGGACGGAAACTTTCTGCAGCAGGCCTCGAAGACCTGCTGCTGTGGGAGGAAGTCGGAAGCTGCTGAGCTGCCTAAAAAAAAAGTTGTGCCAAATTTCAACTGCAGCTGATGGGGCCTAAGAGTACGTTCCCAGGCTCCTCTTTAATTGAACGGTCAAGATTCTTTCCAACGACCTTGAATGCTGGACACCAGGTGCCTAACAGATGGCCCTGGTGCTTTAGCTTTCGATCAGGGCGAGTGACAGTGGAGGCCATATTTCCCTCATTTAAATATAATTTGGCTCTGCTCACCCATATGTGGGTGGGTGCACTTTAGGTAGCTGGGTCCACCCAACAGGAAATAGAGGGCAGTGAGGGCATGGTGGAGCATATCCCTGAGCAAGTTTCCATTCCCCCGATCTGCCAAAAAAAAAATCCACGGGTGGCTGTTTGGAAAATTTGGCCCATTGCATCTAATTATATAATTAAAGATCACAATGAGAAATGTAAAAAACTAGAAGATTGGGTGTAGAGACATATCAAACTATATTATGAGTAAAATAAATGGTATCAAAATATTGTATTGCAAAATCTCAGATGAAAATATGATTTGAAAGATTTTTTTCTTTTGTATTTGTTAGAATAATATCAATTAGCAGACATTGCTCACGACTTGTTGGATTGGCGAAAGTGAAATGATCCATCCTTTATGTGCGAGACTGTCCATTCAACTAGGATCATTCTTGTGCAATTACTGGAGAGCTCTATGCAGGTATTCAGAAACTGAGTACTTTCAGAAACTGGGTCACGGCTTGTACATTTTACAGTAACTAGCTGGCATCATTGTAACGATTTATCATCTGTTCCACAATTATTCCAAATGGAATAATATCACGCTCCCAGAAAGATCCTGAGACGTAGCCAGCACGGATAGGATTCCTGAAACAAACTCTGCAAAATAACCATTGTTTCTGAAAATGTTGTCATGCGTTCATTTTATCTTCCACCACTTCAGTTGATTCATGCTTTTTGTCACCAGGAGTGGCTGTATTTAATTTGACAGATTGTTTTGACATAAAACAAAAACCCTTTCAGCAGAAGCGAACAGTCAAAGCCCACCATGCTCTGGTAAGTGACTGGAAATGATTCTGAGTTGGGACAGCAGTAGAATTTGAGAGATTCCAGACATCAAGGTCATTCAGTAGAAAACACGCTTGATATTTTAAATACCTTTGGGCTCACTTGCGAACTGGCTTAATTCTACAGCAGCACGGACAATCTACCTGCAGAAACATTTTATAAAGGATTAATGTAAGCTTTGGAACCTATCAATGAGTTGCAAAGCCAGTGAAATGATTGTCATCATCTAAGCTCGGGATGATATATGTTTTTGCCAATACCTAGAACGCCACATAATGAAAGGCTCTTTGATGTAACTATGTCAAGTGACATAACTGAGATCCCCATCAGTGCTATTCATAATACATAACCTTCTCAGTTTTTTGGACCTCCTGGAGCTTAAGCTATGTGACTAAGTATGCTCCATTAAAACCCACTGCATGATATTTAACATTAAAATTCACCCTGCCACCAACATCAAAGAACTCCCCGCTTTCATTTCAAATTCAGGCCAATATTTATTTCTAAGGATCATTATAACAACAGATGGCTGACTCGGTCATCACTGTGTAAGGTATGCATTTAAATATCCTTTATAATAAGTGGAAATTTACAAAAGGCACATTCCTTTGTACAGTGAGTAGGTTAACAAGGCACTTATACAAGTTTCTAACTTGAGTTTGTCAGGTTACTACAGTGTAAATTTATTGTATTAGTGCAATGGATGCAAAGGTTATTTCCTTCCCTGCCACCTCCAGCCACCATTTTGAGTATATTGTAATGTAAAATTAAATCCTTTTTCCGTATAAGGTGCAAAGTTAAAGATGAATGTCAAAATATTGCTTCAGACTCTTGTCATATTAAATTGGACCTCCACCACCTAGAAAGACAAGGGCACTAGGTGCATGGGAACACCAGGACCTCCAAGTTCCCCATTAAGTCACACACCATCCTAATTTGGACATTTATCGCCATTCCTTCATCGTCACTGGGTCAAAATCCTGAAACTCCCTACCTAACAGCACTGTGGGAGTACCCTCACCAAATGGACTGCAGTGGTTCAAAAAGAAGGCCCACCACCACATTCTCAAGGGCAACTAGGGATGGGCAATAAATGCTGGCCTTGCCAGCGATGCCCACATCCCAAGAATCAATAAAAATAAAGTCCATTTGTTTTTTATTAAAGTCTACAATTTTTGGCCAATTTGGTCAATACTAGCTGTCAGGTTTTCTTTACATTAGGATGTAAGTCATGACAACTGTACCAAGGACATATGCCTAACAAAACTGACCTTGGTGATTGCTGGGAGCACAAAAGGACTTGAAATAATTATATGGACTTCCAATAGGCATAGATTGCCCAACACCTCTGGTTCAATGCTGGTAGTAGTGTTTTGGGGGGGGTGGGGGTTGGGTCTTTGCAATTAGGAAAGTCACAGACCCCAGTACAAAGAGAGTCAATCAGGCTTTCTCCTGAGAGGGCATCCCTCCTCCCTGCCGCCCTCCCCAACACACATGCACACATAATTGCAAGTATATGTATTCGCTCACTGGTATAATTACCAACAGGGTGGTATTGCCAACAGAGCCTCATTGAAGGTGATTTTCGTTAGCTCATATTTATTCATGTTGGCATAACAAGCATGTTTGTTCCTGTGTTAATAAATATAAAAAATATGTAAAGGTACCAATATAAGCTTGGTTTATGAATCATTTAACTGCTGTAAATCTTTGCCATATATCCACAACTAGCCTATCAATTTAATACAGTAATGAACTACATATCTCTGTAGTTGTGAGTATAATTGATGGCTATCCTACTAAAAGACAGTTATTTACAGCAATTTAATTAATTATAATCATATATTTTGTTATTCCAGGTGATCAATTATATGACACATGCAGTTAGAATTGTATATAAAGTTCACATAATATTGTTGTGTCTGTAACTGGTCCTAGAATGCAATACTTAGGTATTGTAACTGTGAATAAATACTGGCTATATGTAATGCATTTAATTGAGCAATTCTGACTGAATACTCAACTGCCCCTATCCCATCCTTTAATAAAGTCTAATGTAATTATAGGCTTATTGATATAGTCACCAATAAAAATCCAATAGGAAATTCAGGAGGAACTTCTTTACCCAGAGGGTGGTTGCAATATGGAACTCGCTACCACAAGGAGTAGTTGAGGTGAATAGCATAGATGCATTTAAGGGGAAGCTAGATATACACAAGGGAGAAAGGAATAGAAAGTTATGCTGATAGGGTTAGATGAAGAGGGGTGAGAGGAGGCTGGTGTGGAGCATAAACACCAGCATGGCCTGTTTCTGTGCTGTAAATTCTATGTAATTCTATGTAATTGGCTGTGTAGATGGTTCAGCTAGCAGATTTATAGAGAAAAAACATTCTTAGTAGCTTTTGGGCTGTGGTTCTGAACCTGTAGTTTGACAGTGAAGTAAATATTTGTAAAGTTCTCTTTTTTTTTATTCGTTCATGGGATGTGGGCGTCGCTGGCGAGGCCGGCATTTATTGCCCATCCTTAATTGCCCTTGAGAAGGTGGTGGTGAGCCGCCTTCTTGAACCGCTGCAGTCCGTGTGGTGAAGGTTCTCCCACTGTGCTGTTAGGAAGGGAGTTCCAGGATTTTGACCCAGCGACAATGAAGGAACGGCGATATATTTCCAAGTCGGGATGGTGTGTGACTTGGAGGGGAACGTGCAGGTGGTGTTGTTCCCATGTGCCTGCTGTCCTTGTCCTTCTAGGTGGTAGAGGTCGCGGGTTTGGGAGGTGCTGTCGAAGAAGCCTTGGCGAGTTGCTGCAGTGCATCCTGTGGACGGTACACACCTGCAGCCACAGTGCGCCGGTGATGAAGAGAGTGAATGTTTAGGGTGGTGGATGGGGTGCCAATCAAGCGGGCTGCTTTGTCCTGGATGGTGTCGAGCTTCTTGAGTGTTGTTGGAGCTGCACTCATCCAGGCAAGTGGAGAGTATTCCATCACACTCCTGGCTTGTGCCTTATAGATGGTGGAAAGGCTTTGGGGAGTCAGGAGGTGAGTCACTCGCCACAGGATACCCAGCTTCTGGCCTGCTCTTGTAGCCACAGTATTTATATGGCTGGTCCAGTTAAGTTTCTGGTCAATGGTGACCCCCAGGATGTTGATGGTGGGGGATTCGGCGATGGTAATGCCGTTGAATGTCAAGGGGAGGTGGTTGGATTCTCTCTTGTTGGATATGGTCATTGCCTGGCACTTGTCTGGCACAAATGTTACTTGCCACTTATCAGCCCAAGCCTAGATGTTGTCCAGGTCTTGCTGCATGCAGGCACAGACAGCTTCATTATCTGAGGGGTTGCGAATGGAACTGAACACTGTGCAATCATCAGCAAACATCCCCATTTCTGACCTTATGATGGAGGGAAGGTCATTGATGAAGCAACTGAAGATGGTTGGACCCAGGACACTGCCCTGAGGAACTCCTGCAGCAATGTCCTGGGGCTGAGATGATTGGCCTTCAACACCACTCCCATCTTCCTTTTCTTGTGCAGTCTTCATTTATCCTTTGTAGATCACCTGCCTTGTGCCTACAACATTACAATATAAATCATTAAATAATTCAATAAATAATTAAATACATCATTAAATAAATTTAAAACAGAAATAGACAGTTTCCTAGAAGTAAAGGGAATCAGGGGTTACGGGGAGCGGGCAGGGAATTGGACATGAATTTAGATTTGAGGTTAGGATCAGATCAGCCATGATCTTATTGAATGGCGGAGCAGGCTCGAGGGGCCGATTGGCCTACTCCTGCTCCTATTTCTTATGTTCTTATGTTCTTAAATCAAGCATATCTTATTCCGCTGGTGGCTCTGCTTCTGTGATCCAGGTACATGTGGTTCATTATTGTGCAAAAGACTTAAAATGTGTACCATCAAAATAAGATAAAATGCTAACCTTTTCCTTCAGAAGGGTGAAAAAAAAACAAGCACATTCCAGATTGAAACTCCCTTCTTTTGTATTTAGACTTGGTGGAAACCATTACAACGCATTTAAGGGGAAGCTAGATAAGTACATGAGGGAGAAAGGAACCGAATGATATGTTGATAGGGTGAGATGAAGTGAGGTGGGAGGAGGCTCATGTGGAGCATAAACACCGACATGGACCTGTTGGGCCAAATGGTCTGTTTCTGTGCTGTAAAATTCTATGTAATACTTTAAAGCCATTAGTACCACAGAAATAACAGTACAAAATTAATATTAACATTACTTGATTATTCATGGTGCGACGGGCATTAAATCAATTGTCCCTCATTTTGGCTATTTGACCCTAATTTTTAGGCCCACTGTCCCTGATTTTGAAGTTTGCAGTTTGAGAAGTTTGTGTTTGAGTACGGAATAAATACTTTACTCAACATTTCTTTGAGAGCACAATAAATTAATGGAACAAACTATATAGTTTGAACAATGCTTAGTGGAACTGTTTGGCTTGCGTAATTGTTTTCCCAATCAATGGATTATATAAATGATCATAAAATAATTTTGTGTAATTAATTCTGAGCCCATTTCATCTATAAACAAAATGTTGCTTTTGATCACTTTAATGTTACTAGTGCACTGTCCCAAGATAATTGGAGCTGGCATTGTCTTTCGAAGGAGGACTTCATCAAGAAACATGAATAAAAAGCCAGAACAAAATGGAAATGCTTCACTCTATGATTTTATTTTGAGTGGTTATTACAGGTTATGCACTCAGCTTCAGAATGTCATCATGCAGATGAGTGAAAGGCAGTCACCAGTTAGCTGGGGGGCATGATCAGAATGGGCTTTCTCACACTTATCACACCTAAACATATCGCACTGCAATAAGAGTAATGCAGACCAGACAACGAAGGCGAAGGTTAAAAATTAAATGAATTTGGAAAGCTTTAGTGCACTTCTTCAGTGTATATAACAAAATAGCACAAACTAAAGATGATTTATTTCTTAATCATTCGAACAATGGGGATAATTTTGACTTTGGGTGATATCAAATCAGCGGCCTGTTATACATCTCTCAATAGAAATGAAAATCGGGAGAGATGAATAATGGGCAGCTGATTCGATAACGCCTGCTTTACAGAGAAGTGTGAGGTAATGCATTTGGGGAGGGCAAACAAGGCAAGGGAGTACACAATAAGTGGGAGGATACTGAGAGGAGTATAGGAACAAAGAGACCTTGGAGTGCATGCCCACAGATCCCTGAAGATAGCAGGACAGGTGGATAAGTTGGTTAAAAAGGCATATGGGATACTTTCCTTTATTAGCTGAGGCATAGAATGTAAGTGCAGGGAGGTTATTCTAGAACTGTATAAAACATTGGTTAGGCCACAGCTTGAGTAATGCATACAGTTCTGGTCACCAAATTATAGGAAAGATATGATTTCACTAGAGAGGGTACAGAGGAGATTTACGAGGATGTTGCCAGGGCTGGAGAATTTTTGCAATGAGAAAAGATTGGGTAGGCTGGGGTTGTTTTCTTTCAAGCAAAGGAGGCTGAGGGGAGATTTAATTGAGGTATATAAAATTATGACAGGACTAGATAGAGTGGATAGGGAGGACCTAGTTCCCTTAGCAGAGGGGTCAGTGACCACGGGGCATAGATTTAAAGTAATTGGTAGAAGGATTAGAGGGGAGCTGCGGGAAATCTTTTCACCCAGAGGGTGGTAGGGGTCTGGAACTCACTGCCTGAAAGGGTGGTAGAGGCAGAAACCCTCAACTCATTTAAAAAGTACTTGGATGTGCGCTTGAAGTGCCATAACCTACAGGGCTACGGACCAAGTGCTGGAAAGTGGGATTAAGCTGGATAGCTCTTTTTCGGCTGGGAGGACATGATGGGCCGAATGGCCTCCTTCTGTGCCGTAACTTTCTATGATTCTATAATTCTATGATACACAATCACTCAAAGTCAAAATACCCCTATTGATACAGAAATAAATCATCTTTAGTACATGATTCCAATTTAATAAATAGTAAGTAAGTGCATGATTTCGAACAGTGACGTGTAGCATATTAACCACATTAAATCCAACCTCCATAGTACTTACTTGTTGCTCAATATCCATCTGATGGAAGAGGAAGGGTGGATAATCTCAAAGTCAGCACCTGTAGAAACACAAGATTAATCATCAGACTTTAAAATAACTTCCCCAACCTAAATTACAAGCAGGACATTACCTAAATTCTAAAGAATAATGATGCTCTTTCTAAAAAATATTGGTTTATATTTTCCTGAGTGTTAATGGATATGAAAAAGCAAATGTGTTCAGATGTGTGAATAAAAGCAGCATTGGACTTTTCATTCATTATTAACACTAGTCTTTGTTTTACTAAAATGGATATAAAGAGAGTAGTGCAAAAAACAACAACAACTTGCATTTATATAATGTGCTTAACATCCCAAGCCATTTCACAGACCATAATCAGGCAAAAATGGACACGAACCAAAGAAGAAGATATTAAAAGCGGTGACGAAAAGCTTGAGCAAAAAGGTGGGTTTTAAGGAGCGTCTTAAAGAAGGAGAGGGAGCTGGAGACATGGAGAGGTTTGGGGAGGTAATTCCAGAGTCCAGAAAGCTGAAGGCACAGCTGCCAATGGTGAGATGAAGGGAGAGAGTGTGGAGGCGGGGTTGGGGGAAATATACAAGAGGCCAAAGTCCAGAGACCAAAAAAGCCATAGGCCTAAAAAGACAAAGGAAAGAAAAGTGCTTGTGAAGGCTTTGTTAAAAGGTTATGCAAACAAAATTAACAATCTTCAAAAATTGTCTGGGCTGCATTAATTTTATTGCAGTGCAATATGTTTAGGTGTGATAAGTATGAGAAAGCCCATTCTGATCGTACGAGCCAGTGACGATGCTAACTGGTAACTGCCTTTCACTCATCTGCATGATGACACTTCAAAAATAATTCATTATTTGAGGAGCAATTTGATATTTTTCAACATAATAAGGTGCTATACAAATGCAAGTACTATTGTAACACAGAGGCCAGTAATTTCCTTGTAGCTGCTCCCACTCTGCCGACGTAACTTCACTGGAAGTGCTACGGAAACCCCAATTACACATGTAAAAGGGGTTTCCGCTGCTCTCCCGGCCAAGTTCCAGCTAGAGTGGCAGTGACCTGCCCCTTTAAGATTGCTGCCGCTCCAATAGAGCACCTCCATGTATGGCAGGTGTGTGCCTGAGCAATGGAAATTAGACCCGGCAGGAAGATCAGGGTGTTGAGGATGTCAACCTGGCAGAGCGCACTTCCTCAAATTGCTCCCAGACAATGTGGGAGAGGAATATGGACCCTATGATTTTTGACAGCCAATTACAAAAAGTGTTTTGATGTGGATTTATTTTTTGTGTTCAGTTAGTTTTACTTGCTTCTACTCTTCTGTGTGTGTCTCTCTATCTCTCTCTGAGTTGTAGGGCATGCATGCTAAAAAATCTACCTTGATTTTATGGTACGTGTCAGAAAAGATGAGGTCAAATTACTCTCAGCACACAGAGGATACACTAAATGTGAGATAATATTTTTTTCCTCCCCTTTCCTTTGAACACTCAGGAACGTACAGCTTTATTCTGGGGTAGCACTGCTTTAATCAGCTCAAGGGCCAATCATAATGTACCTGTAGTAATGTTGGTAAATCACTTGTTAAGCTGCAAGCATGCACTTAATGATCTCAAGCCTGCAAAAGTTGGCTGTTGCTGCTGTGTGATGTGATTGCCTCTGGTGCTTTTTTTTGTTCTGGTTGACTCAGGTAAAGGTGTGAGAAACCCAATGTCCTGAAGGTTCTGCATTAACTCATACCCATAACGTGAATCATACAGCTTTGTATATGAACAAATGATAGTGTGTGGTAAAATAATTACTTGCAGGAATGCTCTTTGCTGTTCTTATCACTAGCTATGAAACCAACTTATAGAATCATAGAATCATAGAATGGTTACAGCACAGAAGGAGGCCATTCAGCCCCTCAAGCCCATGTCGGCTTCAGCAATCCAGTTAGTCCCATTCCCCCACACTTTCCCCATAGTTCTACAAATTTTTTCCCTTCAAGTAATTATCCAATTCCTTTTTGAAAGTCACAGAATATGTTTCCAACACCCTTTCAGGCATCACATTCCAGATCATAGTTGCTCGCTGCATAAAAAAGTTTCTCCTCATGTCGCCTTTGGTTCATTTGCCAATCACCTTGGGCTCGATGTTAGCAGGGCTGCAGGTTCGCGGCGGGGGGCTATTGGGCGCATGGGTAACGCGCCCGGTGAAATTAGTCAGCCCCCGCGTGATCGCAGCCCAATTGGATCCACTTACCTGGTCTTCCGGGTTCCCCACTGTTGATCTGCGCGTCGGGCGGGCTGCGCATGCGCAGTAAGCTCTGTCAGCTGGAGGAGCTCTATTTAAAGGGGCAGTCCTCCACTGACAGATGCTGCAACAAATAGAAAAAAATACAGCATGGAGCAGCCCAGGGGGAAGGCTGCTCCCAGTTTAATGATGCCTCACTCCAGGTATCATTAGATGGGGTGAGGAGGAGGGGGAGGACAGAGATCTTCCCCCCGGCGGGCGGGAGGAAGTGGCCTGCCTCTGCCACCAGGAAGGCCTGGCTCGAGGTAGCAGAGGAGGTCACCAGCACCACCATCATATCGCCCACCTGCATACAGTGCAGGAGGCGCTCCAATGACCTCAGTAGGTCAGCCAAAGTGAGTACACTTACTCATTCCCCTACACTCCGTCTACCACATCACCGCCCCGACCCCACATCTCCTTCTGCACTGCCAACACTACTCTGTCACATCACTCCTCACACGCACTCAAACCTCATCCTCATCTTACCTGCACTTACTCACCTCGCCAGTACTCATCCCACCACTGCCACTCAACCCAATCCTCATACAATCTCATGGCTCTATCTCATACTCACCCTCTCATGCATCTCTTTCACAGCCAGCCTCACTCAACCGGCCACTACCTGTGCTGCAGCCACAGGGCATGCATCACATATGTGCAGTAGGCAGCGTAAGGCAAACGTGTCGTGAGCATGAAGAGGATGCACAAGGGTGTTTGAGGGTTTGTCATGGTTTTGACTTATATTGAATTTCTGACCAACTCACATTACATATTATATTGGCACCACTACTGCCACGTCTTTGCGAATCTTGTCTGGTTTGTGCAATAATGCCCTTTCCTGAGGATCACAATGAAGACCCACACCTGATGCCACCCATAGGTGTAGGTGTATTTGCAGGGCTCTTTTGTGCAGACGACTGAGAGACGTCGGCGATGTCCCCGGTGGCAGCCTGGAAGGATGCGGAGGAGAAGTTGTTGAGGGCAGTGGTGACTTTGAGAGCGACAGGTAAGAAGATGGTGCTCGGGCCAGCCATGAGCAGCTTGGCATGAAGGAGGCTGCAGATGTCCACAGCTACATGTGGAGTGACTCTGAGCCTCCGTGTGCACTGCTGCTCAGAGAGATCCAGGAAGCTGAGCCTCGGTCTGTGGACCCTGTGGCGAGGGTAGTACCCTCTGCGACGCAACTCTCTCTGCGGTTGCCCTCCCTCCTGCTGTACAGGTGGATGTGTCACAGCACTCTGTTGTGGAGCTCCACGTGTCAGAGGTGGACGGCGTGGACGGCGAGGCTGCTGAGGCTGCTGATGCTGCTCGCCCTCCGAGGAGGTCATGACTGCAGCTACGGCGGCCCCCATCTGGAAGATGTACATCTGAGGGGGTCCGCAAGGTAGGTACATGTGTCCTCACACCGGAGTTGCGGTTCCAGGTTGGTGAATTTTTGTTAGGAGGAGGGTGGTGGAGGCCAAACTTTGTCCAATGTGACGGAGTGGCCACCTGTCGAATGCACCTTTGCAGCTGCCACAGGCTGCTGGCTGCAACACCTCCGTTCGAACTGGGAGTGTTTCCCTCAGTATGGGAAACAGTCTCAGTTCAGTGTAAAATCCCACCCCTCCTAATAAAACAGCTTAATCAGGTCTGTAAACGACCTGAACGAGCAACATAAATACTTGCAAGTGGCATCCCGCTGGCTTTAATTGCCTGCGGGATTCCCACCTGCGTGGGCTGCGCGCGCACGCCGGCGCGTCAGTGGGGAACCCGGAAGTGGGCGGGTTGGAGCCGGGCTCCGGTCCCGCTCTGGGATTCCCCGATTTTCGGAGCCCCCCCGCCAGGAACACACCCGATAGTGGGTGCTAAAATGATGCCCCTTATATCTGTGTCCTCTGGTTCTCGACCCTTCCACCAATGGGAAGAGTTTCTCTTTATTTACTTTATCTAAACACTACAAATCACATAACCTTCTCTGCCCTAAGGAGAACAACCCCAGCTTCTCCAGTCTATCCACGTAACTGAAGTCCCTCATCCTTGGAACCATTCCAGTAAATCTTTTCTGCACCCTTCCTAAGCCTTCACATCCTTCCTAAAGTGCGATGCCCAGAATTGGACACAATGGGCTCGATATTGCCAGGGCTGCGGGTTTGCGGCGGGGGGGCTATTGGGCACGTGGGTAACGCGCCCGGCGAAATCAGTCTGCCCCGCGCGTGATCGCAGCCTAATTGGATCCATTTACCTGGTCTTCCGGGTTCCCCGCTGCTGAGCTGCGCGTCGGGCGGGCTGCGCATGCGCAGTAAGCTCTGTCAGCTGGAGGAGCTCTATTTAAAGGGGCAGTCCTCCACTGACAGATGCTGCAACAAATAGAAAAAAATACAGCATGGAGCAGCCCAGGGGGAAGGCTGCTCCCAGTTTAATGATGCCTCACTCCAGGTATCATTAGATGGGGTGAGGAGGAGGGGGAGGACAGAGATCTTCCCCCCGGCGGGCGGGAGGAAGTGGCCTGCCTCTGCCACCAGGAAGGCCTGGCTCGAGGTAGCAGAGGAGGTCACCAGCACCACCATCATATCGCCCACCTGCATACAGTGCAGGAGGCGCTCCAATGACCTCAGTAGGTCAGCCAAAGTGAGTACACTTACTCATTCCCCTACACTCCGTCTACCACATCACCGCCCCGACCCCACATCTCCTTCTGCACTGCCAACACTACTCTGTCACATCACTCCTCACACGCACTCAAACCTCATCCTCATCTTACCTGCACTTACTCACCTCGCCAGTACTCATCCCGCCACTACCACTCAACCCAATCATCATACAATCTCATGGCTCTATCTCATACTCACCCTCTCATGCATCTCTTTCACAGCCAGCCTCACTCAACCGGCCACTACCTGTGCTGCAGCCACAGGGCATGCATCACATATGTGCAGTAGGCAGCGTAAGGCAAACGTGTCGTGAGCATGAAGAGGATGCACAAGGGTGTTTGAGGGTTTGTCATGGTTTTGACTTATATTGAATTTCTGACCAACTCACATTACATATTATATTGGCACCACTACTGCCACGTCTTTGCGAATCTTGTCTGGTTTGTGCAATAATGCCCTTTCCTGAGGATCACAATGAAGACCCACACCTGATGCCACCCATAGGTGTAGGTGTATTTGCAGGGCTCTTTTGTGCAGACGACTGAGAGACGTCGGCGATGTCCCCAGTGGCAGCCTGGAAGGATGCGGAGGAGAAGTTGTTGAGGGCAGTGGTGACTTTGAGAGCGACAGGTAAGAAGATGGTGCTCGGGCCAGCCATGAGCAGCTTGGCATGAAGGAGGCTGCAGATGTCCACAGCTACATGTGGAGTGACTCTGAGCCTCCGTGTGCACTGCTGCTCAGAGAGATCCAGGAAGCTGAGCCTCGGTCTGTGGACCCTGTGGC
Organism: Heptranchias perlo; assembly: GCF_035084215.1. Classification (NCBI taxonomy): domain Eukaryota; kingdom Metazoa; phylum Chordata; class Chondrichthyes; order Hexanchiformes; family Hexanchidae; genus Heptranchias; species Heptranchias perlo. Next base: position 52,459,654 of record NC_090340.1, on the reverse strand, counting down.
GAGGGTAGTACCCTCTGCGACGCAACTCTCTCTGTGGTTGCCCTCCCTCCTGCTGTACAGGTGGATGTGTCACAGCACTCTGTTGTGGAGCTCCACGTGTCAGAGGTGGACGGCGTGGACGGCGAGGCTGCTGAGGCTGCTGATGCTGCTCGCCCTCCGAGGAGGTCATGACTGCAGCTACGGCGGCCCCCATCTGGAAGATGTACATCTGAGGGGGTCCGCAAGGTAGGTACATGTGTCCTCACACCGGAGTTGCGGTTCCAGGTTGGTGAATTTTTGTTAGGAGGAGGGTGGTGGAGGCCAAACTTTGTCCAATGTGACGGAGTGGCCACCTGTCGAATGCACCTTTGCAGCTGCCACAGGCTGCTGGCTGCAACACCTCCGTTCGAACTGGGAGTGTTTCCCTCAGTATGGGAAACAGTCTCAGTTCAGTGTAAAATCCCACCCCTCCTAATAAAACAGCTTAATCAGGTCTGTAAACGACCTGAACGAGCAACATAAATACTTGCAAGTGGCATCCCGCTGGCTTTAATTGCCTGCGGGATTCCCACCTGCGTGGGCTGCGCGCGCACGCCGGCGCGTCAGTGGGGAACCCGGAAGTGGGCGGGTTGGAGCCGGGCTCCGGTCCCGCTCTGGGATTCCCCGATTTTCGGAGCCCCCCCGCCAGGAACACACCCGATAGTGGGTGCTAAAATGATGCCCCTTATATCTGTGTCCTCTGGTTCTCGACCCTTCCACCAATGGGAAGAGTTTCTCTTTATTTACTTTATCTAAACACTACAAATCACATAACCTTCTCTGCCCTAAGGAGAACAACCCCAGCTTCTCCAGTCTATCCACGTAACTGAAGTCCCTCATCCTTGGAACCATTCCAGTAAATCTTTTCTGCACCCTTCCTAAGCCTTCACATCCTTCCTAAAGTGCGATGCCCAGAATTGGACACAATGGGCTCGATATTGCCAGGGCTGCGGGTTTGCGGCGGGGGGGCTATTGGGCACGTGGGTAACGCGCCCGGCGAAATCAGTCTGCCCCGCGCGTGATCGCAGCCTAATTGGATCCATTTACCTGGTCTTCCGGGTTCCCCGCTGCTGAGCTGCGCGTCGGGCGGGCTGCGCATGCGCAGTAAGCTCTGTCAGCTGGAGGAGCTCTATTTAAAGGGGCAGTCCTCCACTGACAGATGCTGCAACAAATAGAAAAAAATACAGCATGGAGCAGCCCAGGGGGAAGGCTGCTCCCAGTTTAATGATGCCTCACTCCAGGTATCATTAGATGGGGTGAGGAGGAGGGGGAGGACAGAGATCTTCCCCCCGGCGGGCGGGAGGAAGTGGCCTGCCTCTGCCACCAGGAAGGCCTGGCTCGAGGTAGCAGAGGAGGTCACCAGCACCACCATCATATCGCCCACCTGCATACAGTGCAGGAGGCGCTCCAATGACCTCAGTAGGTCAGCCAAAGTGAGTACACTTACTCATTCCCCTACACTCCGTCTACCACATCACCGCCCCGACCCCACATCTCCTTCTGCACTGCCAACACTACTCTGTCACATCACTCCTCACACGCACTCAAACCTCATCCTCATCTTACCTGCACTTACTCACCTCGCCAGTACTCATCCCGCCACTACCACTCAACCCAATCATCATACAATCTCATGGCTCTATCTCATACTCACCCTCTCATGCATCTCTTTCACAGCCAGCCTCACTCAACCGGCCACTACCTGTGCTGCAGCCACAGGGCATGCATCACATATGTGCAGTAGGCAGCGTAAGGCAAACGTGTCGTGAGCATGAAGAGGATGCACAAGGGTGTTTGAGGGTTTGTCATGGTTTTGACTTATATTGAATTTCTGACCAACTCACATTACATATTATATTGGCACCACTACTGCCACGTCTTTGCGAATCTTGTCTGGTTTGTGCAATAATGCCCTTTCCTGAGGATCACAATGAAGACCCACACCTGATGCCACCCATAGGTGTAGGTGTATTTGCAGGGCTCTTTTGTGCAGACGACTGAGAGACGTCGGCGATGTCCCCGGTGGCAGCCTGGAAGGATGCGGAGGAGAAGTTGTTGAGGGCAGTGGTGACTTTGAGAGCGACAGGTAAGAAGATGGTGCTCGGGCCAGCCATGAGCAGCTTGGCATGAAGGAGGCTGCAGATGTCCACAGCTACATGTGGAGTGACTCTGAGCCTCCGTGTGCACTGCTGCTCAGAGAGATCCAGGAAGCTGAGCCTCGGTCTGTGGACCCTGTGGCGAGGGTAGTACCCTCTGCGACGCAACTCTCTCTGTGGTTGCCCTCCCTCCTGCTGTACAGGTGGATGTGTCACAGCACTCTGTTGTGGAGCTCCACGTGTCAGAGGTGGACGGCGTGGACGGCGAGGCTGCTGAGGCTGCTGATGCTGCTCGCCCTCCGAGGAGGTCATGACTGCAGCTACGGCGGCCCCCATCTGGAAGATGTACATCTGAGGGGGTCCGCAAGGTAGGTACATGTGTCCTCACACCGGAGTTGCGGTTCCAGGTTGGTGAATTTTTGTTAGGAGGAGGGTGGTGGAGGCCAAACTTTGTCCAATGTGACGGAGTGGCCACCTGTCGAATGCACCTTTGCAGCTGCCACAGGCTGCTGGCTGCAACACCTCCGTTCGAACTGGGAGTGTTTCCCTCAGTATGGGAAACAGTCTCAGTTCAGTGTAAAATCCCACCCCTCCTAATAAAACAGCTTAATCAGGTCTGTAAACGACCTGAACGAGCAACATAAATACTTGCAAGTGGCATCCCGCTGGCTTTAATTGCCTGCGGGATTCCCACCTGCGTGGGCTGCGCGCGCACGCCGGCGCGTCAGTGGGGAACCCGGAAGTGGGCGGGTTGGAGCCGGGCTCCGGTCCCGCTCTGGGATTCCCCGATTTTCGGAGCCCCCCCGCCAGGAACACACCCGATAGTGGGTGCTAAAATGATGCCCCTTATATCTGTGTCCTCTGGTTCTCGACCCTTCCACCAATGGGAAGAGTTTCTCTTTATTTACTTTATCTAAACACTACAAATCACATAACCTTCTCTGCCCTAAGGAGAACAACCCCAGCTTCTCCAGTCTATCCACGTAACTGAAGTCCCTCATCCTTGGAACCATTCCAGTAAATCTTTTCTGCACCCTTCCTAAGCCTTCACATCCTTCCTAAAGTGCGATGCCCAGAATTGGACACAATGGGCTCGATATTGCCAGGGCTGCGGGTTTGCGGCGGGGGGGCTATTGGGCACGTGGGTAACGCGCCCGGCGAAATCAGTCTGCCCCGCGCGTGATCGCAGCCTAATTGGATCCATTTACCTGGTCTTCCGGGTTCCCCGCTGCTGAGCTGCGCGTCGGGCGGGCTGCGCATGCGCAGTAAGCTCTGTCAGCTGGAGGAGCTCTATTTAAAGGGGCAGTCCTCCACTGACAGATGCTGCAACAAATCGGAAAAGTTACAGCATGGAGCAGCCCAGGGGGAAGGCTGCTCCCAGTTTAATGATGCCTCACTCCAGGTATCATTAGATGGGGTGAGGAGGAGGGGGAGGACAGAGACCCTCCCCCCGGCGGGCGGGAGGAAGCGGCCTGCCTCTGCCACCAGGAAGGCCTGGCTCGAGGTGGTAGAGGAGGTCACCTGCACCACCAACATATCGCCCACCTGCATACAGTGCAGGAGGCGCTCCAATGACCTAAGTATGTCAGCAAAAGTGAGTACACTTACTCATTCCCCTACACTCCATCTGCCACATCACCGCCCCCACCCCACATCTCCTTCTGCACTGCCAACACTACTCTGTCACATCACCCCTCACACCCACTCAAACCTCATCCTCATCTTACCTGCACTTACTCACCTCGCCAGTACTCATCCCGCCACTTACACTCAACCCAATCATCATACAATCTCATGGCTCTATCTCATACTCACCCTCTCATGCATATCTTTCACGGTCAGCCTCACTCAACCTGCCACTACCTGTGCTGCAGCCACAGGGCATGCATCACATATGTGCAGTAGGAAGCGTAAGGCAAACGTGTCGTGAGCATGAAGGGGATGCACAAGGGTGTTTGAGGGTTTGTCATGGTTTTTACTTATATTTACTTTCTGACCAACTCACATCACATATTATATTGGCACCACTACTGCCACGTCTTTGCGAATCTTGTCTGGTTTGTGCAATAATGCCCTTTCCTGAGGATCACAATGAAGACCCACAACTGATGCCACCCATTGTGTCACTGCAAAGTGGGTGTAGGTGTATTTGCAGGGCTCTTTTGTGCAGACGACCGAGAGACATCGGCGATGTCCCCGGTGGCACCCTGGAAGGATGCGGAGGAGAAGTTGTTGAGGGCAGTGGTGACCTTGACAGCGACAGGTAAGAAGATGGTGCTCGGGCCAGCCGGGAGCAGCTCGGCATGAAGGAGGCTGCAGATGTCCACGACTGCATGTCGAGTGACTCTGAGCCTCCGTGTGCACTGCTGCTCAGAGAGGTCCAGGAAGCTGAGCCTCGGTCTGTGGACCCTGTGGGGAGGGTAGTGCCCTCTGCAACGCATCTCTCTCTGCGGTTGCCCTCCCTCCTGCTGTGCAGGTGGATGTGTCACAGCATTGTGTTGTGGAGCTCCACGTGTCAGAGGTGGACGGCATGGCCGACGAGGCTGGTGATGCTGTTCGCCCTCCGAAGAGGTCATGACTGCAGCTACGGCGGCCCCCATCCGGAAGATGTACATCTGAGGGGGTCCGCAAGGTAGGTACATGTCTCTGGACCCCGGGCTAAGTGTGCAAGTTGGTGAATTTGATTGTTAGGAGGAGGGTGGTGGAGGCCAAACTTTGTCCCAAGTGACAGAGTGGCCTCCTGCAATGAGTGAGGGTCTCCCCCCACCACCTGTCAAATGGACCTTTGCAGCTGCCACAGGCTGATTGCTGCAACACGTCCATTTCAACTGGGAGTGTTTCCCCCAGTATGGGAAACAGTCCCAGTTGTTTCTAAAATCCCACCCCTCCTGACATATTCCCTTAATCAGGTCTGTTAATGACCTGAAATGACAGGATAAATACTCTCAAGTGGCACCCCGCTGTCTTTAATTGCCTGCGGGAGTCCCACATGCGGGGGCTGCGCGCGCACGTCGGCGCGTCTGTGGGGAACCCGGAAGTGGGCGGGTTGGAGCCCGGCTCCCGACCCGCTCCGGGATTCCCCGATTTTCGGAGCCCTCCCGCCAGGAATGCGCCCGATAGCGGGTGCTAAAATGGAGCCCAATACTCCATTTGCAGCCGAACCAGTGTTCTATAAATGTTCAACATAACTTCTTTGCTTTTGTACTCTATGCTTCTATTTATAGAGCTCAGGATCCCATGTGTTTTTTTTTAACCACTTTCTCAACCTGTCCTGCCACTTTCAAAGATTGTGCATTTAGTTGATATTACCTCTCCTTATTCTTCCTGCCAAAATGTATCACTTCGCACTTCTCTGCATTAAATTTCATCTGCCATGTGTCCGCCCATTCCACCAGCCTGTCTATGTCCTCTTGAAGCCTATTACTATCCTCCTCACTGTTTACTATATTTCCAATTTTTGTGTCATCTGAAAATTTTAAAATTGTATTCTGTACACCCAAGTCCAAGTCACTAATATATATTAAAAAAAAGCAGTGGTCCTGGTGCCGACCCTTGGGGAACACCATTTTATACCTTCCTCCAGTCCGAAAAACAACCGTTCACCACTACTCTCTGTTTCCTGTCACTTTGCCAATTTTGTATCCATGCTGCCACTGCCCCTTTTATTCCATGGGGTTCAATTTTGCTGACAAGCCTATTATGTGGCACTTTATCAAACGCCTTTTGAAAGTCCATATTCACAACATCAACCGCATTGCCCTCATCAGCCGTCTCTATTACCTCATAAAAAAAACTCAATCCAATTCGTTAAACACGATTTGCCTTTAACAAATCTGTGCTGGCTTTCCTTCATTAATTCACACTTGTCCAACTGACTATTAATTTTGTCCCGGACTATCATTTCTAAAAGCTTCCCCACCACCAAGTTTAAACTGACTGGCCTGTAGCTGCCGGGTTTATCCTTACACCTTTTTTTGATCAAAGGTGTAACATTTGCAATTCTCCAGTCTGCTGGCACCACCTCCCTATCTAAGGAGCATTGGAAGATTGTGGCCAGCACCTATGCAATTTCCACCCTTACTTCCCTCAGCAACCTAGGATGCATCCCATCCGGACTAGGTGACTTATCTAATTTAAGTACAGCCAGCCTTTCTAGTACCTCTTCTTTATCAATTTTTAGCCCATCCAGTATCTCAACTACCTCCTCTTTTACTGTGACTTTGGCAGCATCTTCACTCCTTGGTAAAGACAGATGCAAAGTACTTATTTAGTACGTCAGCAATGCCCTCTGCCTCCATGCGTAGATCTCCTTTTTGGTCCCTAATCGGCCCCACTCCTCCTCTTACTACCCGTTTACTATTTATATGCATATAGAAGACTTTTGGATTCCCTTTTATGTTAGCCGCCAGTCTATTCTCATTCTCTCTCTTTGCCCCTCTTATTTCCTTTTTCACTTCTCTTCTGTACTTACTATATTCAGCCTGGTTCTCACTTGCATTATCAACCTGACATCTGTCATACTCCCCCTTTTTCTGCTTCATCTTATTCTCTATCTCTTTCATCATCCAGGGAGCTCTGGCTTAGGTTGCCCTACTTTTCCCCCTCATGGGAATGTACCTAGACTGTACCCAAACCATCTCCTCTTTATAGGCCACCCATTGTTTGATTACAGTTTTACCTGCCAATCTTTGTAACCAATTTACCTCAGCCAGATCTGTTCTCAATCCACTGAAATTGGCCTTCCTCCAATTAAGTATTTTTACTCTAGTTATGGAAAAAGACAAGGAGCAATCTAATCTAAACCTTATGATACTATAATCACTGTTCCCTAAATGTTCCCCCATTGACACTTGCTCCACTTGACCCACTTCATTCCCCAGAACTAGATCCAGCGCTTCTTCCTTCCTCGTTGGGCCCGAAACATACTGATCAAGAAAGTTCTCCTAAACGCACTTTAGAAATTCCTCCCCCATCTTTGCCCTTTACACTATTACTATCCCAGTCTATATTAGGATAGTTGAAGTCCCCCATTATCACTACTCTATAGTTCTTGCACCTCTCTGTAATTTCCCTGCAAATTTGCTCCTCTATATCCTTCCCACTAATTGGTGGCCTATAGAATACACCCAGCAGTGTAATGGCACCTCTATTGTTTCTTAACTCTGACCAAATAGATTCTGTCCTTAACCTCTCCAGGACATCCTCTCGCTTCAACTCTGCAATATTTTCCTTAATCATTACTGCCAACCCCCCGTTCTTTCTTTCCTTCCCTATCTTTCCTGAACACTTTGTATCCAGGAATATTTAGTACCCAATCCTGCCCTATTTTGAGCCAGGTATCCGTTATCGCCACCACATCATATTCCCATGTGGCTATTTGCACCTGCAGCTCACCACCTTATTCACCATGCTTTTTGTATTTACGCACATGCACTCAAAACCTATCTTAGACCTTCTTGTATTCTCTCTTAGTCTGATCCCACCTAGTACTGTACTATTTCTTACTCTAATACTATCTGTCTCTCCCAAACCTTTGTGCACCTTGTTTCTCCTTTCTAATGCTACATCCTGGTACCCATCTCCCTGCCAAATTAGTTTAAACCCTCTCCCACAGCAGTAGTGAACCTCCCCTGGAACTAGTGGGCTAGTGAACACCTGGAACAAGTTTGTCATTTTTCAAAAACTGTGACAATGAAACATAACACATGCCTCAACAGGAATTGTGTGTTAGGAGTGTAAAGATTATCCTGTCACATACAGAAAATGCATTTAAGTATTGCCCATCATACTGGAGATGTTTTATAAACTTTGTACATAATTCTGAAACTTGTGAACTTATTGTTTTGCGCTGTAAGTGATGAAAAAGTGACAATGTCTGGAAGTCTTGCTGAATTTGCAGTAGCAGTAGTCAACTCCTGTACTTAATTCACCCTCATCCATGCTCCAGACTCGACTATTCCAATGCTCTCCTGCTGGCCTCCCACCTTCCAGTCTCAGTAAACTTTAGCTCATCTAAAGCTCGGCTGCCCATATCCTAACTTGCATCAAGTCCCGTTCATTCATCACCATTGTGCTCGCCTACCTACATTGGCACCCGGTCCAGCAATGTCTCAAATTTAAAATTTTCATCCTTTTGTTCAAATTCCTCCATGGCCTTCCTCCTCTCTATCTCTGTAACCTCCTCCAGCCCTCCAGCCCTCTGAGAATTCTGAGTTCCTCCAATTCTGGCTTCTTCTGCATCCCCGATTTCCTTCGCCCATCCATTGGCGGTCATGCCTTCAGCTGTCTAGGCCCTAAGCTCTGGAATTCCCGCCCTAAACCTCTCTACCTCTCTCTCCTCTTTTAAAGCACTCCTTAAAACCTATCTCTTTGACCAAGCTTTTGTTCACCTGTCCTGTTATCTCTTTATGTGGCTCGGTGTCAAATGTTGATGATAGCGCTCCTCTGAGGCGCCTTGGGACATCTTGCTATGTTGAAGGTGCTATATAAATGCAAGTTGTTGTTGTTTAGAAAGAGTCACTTTGACAAATCACACCATGTGAAGGGAGATTTTCCACTTCAGTATTCATGGCACAAACCCTGGGTGTATATTGAGAAATTGCACACCCCCAGTCCATGATTTTACATCCATTAAAATTAATGGACGGAAAATCCCATTACGCAATGCTGGCATGCACCAGGAAAGCTGGTGTGGACAATCTCCCCTGTATCTCCCCTACATTTGATGTACAGGCATCCTTTGTGTATTCACAGCTTGAATGTATTGTATGAAAAGTAAAATTCATTCATGCCTTACCATTCTAGTAGTATGTTGAATATCAGCGGGTGCATTACATTTCAATAGGTCTCTATATCAGTCATTCACAATTCACAAAGTTAACATTTTAACACAATGTGGTGGGACTATCCTTCAGCTCTGCCTTCTCATGTGCAGATGTGCCATATCACAGAAATACAACTTGACATCAATGATAATACATGCCCTAGGTACATGGGGTGCTTGTATAATGTGTAACACTTTCCCATCAGGACAGCATGTGGGTTTTTGAATTCTCCTGGCCACAATATGCATTATGTCAGCTTCCCACTGTCCCTCGTGCTGGTTTTGTCCATTTAAAATCCCATTCTTTCCACTGCTCGAATGACAACGCTGAACAAGCATTATATAAGCCTTTTCTGTTTAGAACCTTAGCTGCCAGAATGATACCAGAGATAGAGTAAATAAGGAGAAACTGTTTTGACTGAGGGGTGGGTCGATAATCAGAGGAAACAGATTTAAGATAATTGGCAAAAGAACCAAAAGGGAGATGAGGAGTCATTTTTTTTTAAGCAGCAAGTTGTTATGATCTGGAATGCACTGCTTGAAAGGGTGGTGGAAGCAGATTGAATAATAATTATCAAAAGAGAATTGGATATATACTTGAAAAGGAAAAAATTTGCAGGCCCATGGGGAAAGAGGAGGGGTGTGGGACTAATTAGACAGTTCTTTCAAAGAGCTGGCACAGGTGCGATGGGCTGAATGGCCTCCTGCTGTGCTGTATGATTCTATGAGTCAGGGAAAAATGTTTCATTTACTCCTTAACATGGAAAAACACCACTAATACAGGGTCAGTACAGTAACATTTATTACTCTCTGAAGTAATTTTAGGATCATGGGCAAAAAAATAGACAAAATGATTACAACGTAAGACACACGTAGCATGTGTGTAAGCTCCAATGCACAGAGCGGTTTTATTTCAGTCAGTCAACAGTTAAAACGGAATTTAATTATGACAGCAATTAAGTAAAACATTTCAGGCATTCTTAATCAAGTTCCTTCACGAGTTACATAATTATCCCAAGTAATTGCTTCTGTGCAATAAATGTTCTTTTATTGAAATATCTTGTGCTAGTGTCACGGGGGGAGGGAGCACTTTTACTTTCCATTACCTGTCTGGCCATTTTCACATGGATATTCAACATTGTGTTTCTGCAGCTGTGCTGTTATCTTTGTTTTTAGTATATCAGAACCCGGCCTACCAACCACCTCCCCCCACCCCCCTTCCTCCCTCCCTCTCTTGCTCTCAATTTAATTAGGGCATGGGAATCAGCCAGGTATGGTTAAAAGCAACAACTTTTATTTTCCATTGAAGTGACTTCAATGAGGCCAGGCCAATGCTACAGAAACTCAATGGGCACAAGTGTCTGAAAGTAAGCATTTTCTCAGTCAATCAAAAGTAGCAGATATTTAATAATATTTGGACTTATAGGTCTCTTTTATGCTTCCTGCATGGCCAAAGGTGCAAAATGCAATGTTCTAAGCAAAATTAATACAAATTATAATGACTTTCTAAACTTAACAGACAGGAAAATTGAATACAACAGCCTTCCTACAGATATTATGTAAGCCAGACTGTCCCATTGGGTGGATTTTTATAGTGAGGACCAAAAGCTTCAAACTTAACTTGCAAATTTTCTTCTTCATCAACCACCTCTGTATCGGTACATAGTGTTACCAAAGTGGTCCTGCTTATATATCGTGTGAATTCAGGACTTTTTATCCAGAATTCCCCTCCTTGCTCGAATAATTGGTGTATTCCTTTCATGATTTCTCTCCTTTAAATAAACCCCTTTTTGACTTTTTTTGTGGTCTCAGATGCACACATAAATAAAAAAAGATTCAAGTGGCCCAACCACTCAGAACATATTATAAAATAAATAAGTGATTCAAAATTTGCAAGTATAAAATTTCACTTGTGACAGCAGCAGTCTTTGGTTTTATTTATAAGATGTGGGTTCTGCCTTTGAAATCTGATACATGGAGCTAGTTGGTTAATTCATTGGAACTTTTACAATGATTAAAAGATTGCTCGTACATGAGCTGTAAAATGTACCTACGATCACACTTGCAGTTTTATATAATGAGGTGGACTTTATTTGTAATGTTCCAACTTTTGAGAGTGGAAGACATAATTGCTCAGGCTGCAGCTAGTTTAATGACAGTGCAAAAGATAGAACTGGAATCTTTAGTACATACAGGGCAATGTGGCTATATCAGGATTCTCTCCATATTGATATTGCCACTATACAGAAGCTTTGCTCACTCTAAAGCTGGTTGCATGAATATTTTGTCCATTATACTACATTGCTGACAATTTAGTGATTTAGAAATATGAATTAAGCAATATTCAAAGTATATTGTGATTGCCTGGTTTTCTGAAATACTAACTATTAAAATAATTTTTCATGTAAAAAAAAAATCAATATTTAAGTCTACAAATTTTCTATCTAATGTGTGTAATTTTCTCATTGTCTTCTTTTTAGCAGATTGGTTAGTACATACAGATAAATCCCTGTCTGTGCTTTTTTACTATCTAGACTGACACTTCAGTGCAGTACTGACGGAGTGCTGCACTGTCTGACGTGCTGTCTTTTGAATGAGGCAATATACCGAGGCCCTGTCTGCCCTCTCAGGTGAACATAAACAATCCCACGGCACAATTCAAAGAAGAGCAGAGGAGTTCTCGGTGTCCAGGCCAACATTTGTCCCTCAACCAACATCACTAAAACAGATTATCTCATCATTATTTCATTGCTGTTTGTAGAACCTTGCTGTGCATAAATTGGCTGCCGTGTTTCCTATATTATAACACTGACTACACTTCAAAAGTATTTCAATGGCTGTAAAGCGCTTTTGGACACCCTATGATCATGAATGGAGCCATATAATTATTCATTCTTTCTTTTCTTCCTTCTCTTTGTATCTTGTTCAATTACATTGCCAAAATGTATGCTACTTTCAGTGCCTTCAAAGGGATGTTCTGCTGATGATTTCATGAGCTGAGCCTCAGCGATGGTTCACAAAATGATCTGGATTCTCCTCCGTGATCCTGCATGAAATCAGGTGGGATGGCAGAGAATGAAGCAAAATATGTCGGCGAGGCCCACTGCCTCCTCCACGCTCTTACCTGGATCGCCCTGCCCTCGCCCCCACCAGAAGTGCTGCTGACTGCCACTTCCCCACCCACTGCATGCAAAACCCTGACTAAATTTCCTGGTACCCGCCCATATCACTACTTTCCAGGACTACCACGATGAAGGTGACAGTAGGCCCTGGGAAGCAGAGGAAATAGCCGAGGGAGAGGGCCATGTGGCGGCAGCCTCTCCCTCCAATCTGGCTCCCCGTTACTTTCCTCTGTAGTCCTGTATGGTCCCGCTGGAGCACAACTGGTATTTTGTGGCCAGGCTCCGACCGGCTCCCTCCGGGGAGGAATCCCACTGGGATATCAAATGACCCTGACCCAGGGAAATGGATCGGGGGTTGGGGCAGATTCCGAGGTGAGGGGGCAGTGGAGGGTGGAATTCTTGGCCAGCTGGATCTCTGCCCCGAAGAGCAGAATCAAGCCCATTATCTCTTCCAATTGTGCTTAGGGGAAAGGGCATCATCCAATGAAACAGTTCATACAAAAAAAAGCAAGGGGCTGCAACATGATTTTGCCAATAGAATTTATTGTACCATTCAGGGTTCTGAATTTCTGAACATTGGGTTTTAATAAGGAACCCATAAGCCATCAGAATTTGAAAAGTATGCTGTTACTTTGGGGATTTACTTAAAGAATTTCTGGCTTTTATTATACTGGCAAAAATCACAGCTAGAGATCCATTGGCTAGAGAACAGTATTTCAGAAGTAAAAGTTTACTCTATCGCTGGAGTAACATAAGCAGCGGGATATTGGCAGAGTGAATCAGCTTTAATTGAAGGTGATACATTGAATTCTTCTTTGCACCATTTTCAGCGTGCCAGCGGAAGAATTGACAATCACTATGGTTTTCATTCCAGCTGTTCTTTTCGCAGTAACACTCAAGATGACCCATTTTGCAACAAAGCTCCATTTAACTTTGCTGCGCTACACTTTCCTGTTTTGTGCAATCAATAAAATGTCCCATCTGTGTAAGATTATAGAAATGAGGACCACATGACACTGATGCAGTTCAATAAACACTTTGAACAGAATTATTGCAAATATTCAGTCCAATAATAAACACAAGCAAACTTCAAACATACCATTACACAAATTGTCGCTATTCTGAGTTTCCCACCAAACACTGAGGCCTGAATTTTAAAATATTTGTGGGGGGGGAGGTGGTGCAAGTATCTTTTATGGTAGATTTTTGACTGCCTTCTCCCTACAGACTAATTCTAAACACCTTCTTCACATGTCTTATGCTTTGGCATGGTTTCTATAGAAAAATGGAAGGTTGATGCATTTTTTGTCCCTCACCTTTCTGGAGGCTGAGCGCTCTCCCAAACTCTAGTCTCTCCACATAAGTTCCCATGGGGAACTTATGTGGAGAGACTAGAGAAACTGGGTTTGTTCTCCTTAGAACAGAGAAGGTTAAGGGGAGATTTGATATAGGTGCTCAAAATCATGAGCGGTTTTGATAGAGTAAATAAGGAGAAATTGTTTCCAGAATGGTAACCAGAGGACACAGATTTAAGGTGATCGGCAAAAGAGCCAGAGGAGGCATGAGGAAACATTTTTTTATGCAGCGAGTCGTAATAACCTGGAATGCACTGCCTGAAAGGGTGGTTGAAGCAGATTCAATAGTAACTTTCAAAAGGAAATTGGTTAAATACTTGAAGGGAAAAAATTTACAGGGCTATGGGGAAAAAGCAGGGGAATGGGACTAATTGGATAACTCTTTCAAAGAGCCGGCATAGGCACAATGGGCCGAATGGCCTCCTCCTGTGCTGTTCCTATAACGATACTATGATGCTATGATACCATGTCCTCACCCAGACATCCCTATGTGCTTACTTTCCACCAAGAATTATTGAAAAGCAATGAGGACTGAAAACTCCGGCTGATTTTTACCTGGACAATTGTGGCAATCCTATTGCAAAGATCAGTTGACACACCCATATCCCTTATTTGTACAGCTCAGTACCTCACTCCACAGTGCATTCATCCATTGAGAACACACAGCTATTCTTGATAGTGTCACTGAATCACTGTGCGGATTCTATTTTGTGTAACTACACTATACATCCCACAAAAATAATTACAGTACAGGAACATCCTCTCATATCCATGATAGCAGATAATCAAGAGTCCCCAAATTTTGGTCTTATACGTATGAAACTACAACACCTTAGGCACAGTAGGGATGACAAGCACAATACAAATAACAAAAGAAACATTACATTGTTTTGATCACAGAGAAAAAGAGACAAAATACAAAAAACAGAAGAAGCTGTGAGACTAATCGATGTCTCACAGGCTTGGTCCTGTGAAAAGGCTGGTGGAAAATAAGAATGGTGGATAATAGGAGTGTGGATAATGGAGGTTCCACTGCCACTCGTCCCATTGATTGTAGGGGTGAAGTTCCTCCAGTCGAGAATTTTAGTGAAGGTGTTCCTGAGTACAAAGTTAGACTTTCTATTTTTTATGCATGCCGACTTTTTTGCTAAAGTATTATTTTTTTAATTAATTCTCGGGATATGGGCGTTGCTAGCAAGGCCAGCATTTATAGTCCATCCCTAATTGCCCTTGATAAGGTGATGGGGAGCCTTCATCTTGAACCGCTGCATAGAGATGTTGCTCCCACAGTGTTGTTAGGTAGGGAATTCGGGATTTTGACGCAGCGACAATGAAGGAACAGTGATATATGTCCAAGTCGGAATGGTGTATGTTCCCATGCGCTTGCTGCCCTTGTCCTTCTGGATGGTAGAGGTCGCAGGTTTGGGAGGTGCTGTCGAAAAGGTATTTGGAAGAGGTATTCCACTCTCCTTGTGGTCAAAATTGGTTTCTTTTGTTTTCCAAAAGGACGAAATGGCGCAAAAAGGTTAGGGAAGGATTGTCCTTTCTCCGCTGGGGCCTGGGCTTCAATTAAGTCCAGACTGACAAGCTAAAAGTTTTTTTCTCTCTCTACTGACTATACGGCTCTCTGAAATGAGTTTTGGCAATCTCATTCCAGCTCCCGGGAGATACAATACCTGCTCATAAAACTCAACGTACTAAATCTGCATTTTGACTTATAAAAGGAGAAATGGTAGCTGGTATGGAAAAGTCATTTTGTTTCTGGTTAAACTTGCATTTAAATAGCACTTTATCAGAATGTCCCAAAGTGCAATAAATTACTTTTCAAATCCAGTCACTGCTCCATAAGCAAATGTGGCAGACAATTTGCACGTAGCAGAGTCCCACAAACATCAATGAGCTGAATGATCGGTTACAATTATTTTTGGTGATGCTGTTTGAGTGAGAAATATTGGCTAGGACCCTGAGAGAACTCCTTGGGATATTTTACATCCACTCAAACAGGCAGCTAGTTTAATGTTGCATCTAAAAGACAGCGGTGTAGATTTGCAACTTGCCAATGGACCTTGCGGATTGGCCGTCCATTATAGAAATCACCCGATTTTCATTTCAATTGAAAATATAGGCCTCGATATTAACCACCACACCCCCTCCCCCACTCCCAATGACGGGCGGTAGAAGGTCGGGGGTGGGGGGGTTTAAAAATTTTAAATCGGGGAATGCACATGTCTGCCGCCATTTTTAAGGCGGTGCAGTTGGGAGCCTGATTTAAATTTAACAGCTGCCGGCCAGGTTTCCCATGGCTCGGGAAACCCAGAAACGAAATGAAGTTGGGAGCAGCCGGGTCCAGAAGGCAAGTACTTTTGCGAACACTCTTTGTGGGCTAGGAGGAGCAGGAGATGCCCCCCCCCACCCCAGGGCCCCTCCAACAAACCTTCGGCCTCCTTTTTGCTGATCACGGCCTCTCCTCGTTATCTCGATCGGCAGCCCCTCCCCCCAACAAGCCGCGATCCCAAGCCACCTGTCGGGCTCTGACCCCTCACTCCCCCCAAACAAGCCTCGATCCCTCCCGATTGCCGGAGACCCGTCCCCAAAGGTACCCCAGCTGCGGCCGCCTGCCGTTGGTTTTCCCACCTGGCAGCTGGCCAGCCTGTCAATCTAGCTGGCTGCCAGGTGGGAAACAGAAGAAGAAAATTATAACGCAGTCTTGCCATTAATATCAGCAGGACTTCCGCGTCCCTGGGCATTCCTGGTCCCCCCCCCCCCGTCACCCCTGCTACTGCAATCCCCCGTACCCTCCCCGCCTCCCCTTAAATATTAGGGCCATCCCGGCACCTCTGAAAATGCAGCACTCCCACTCTATTGCACTGAAGGGTCAGGCTATAATATGAGTTCAAAGTATGCATTGGAGCTGTAGCTTACATCCTCTGGTGATATAGGAAGCATTTTTTTGTGTCCATACCACCCTGTTTCAGAACATTGAAAATCTTTGTTAAAATAGCAGAGGAATTTTGTACAAGCACACTGGCAGATTCATTACTAACATCACACCATCCCATCTCAATCCATGGAAGTGTCTCTTTTAAATTAAATTGAGTCCTCACTTCTGTGCTTTATAATGTGGAGGCATTAGATAGTGAGGTTAATAAGGTTTTCAATGATTTTTAACCATCAATAAAGCAAATATTGGAACTCAAGCCACAATATTACCCTCTGCCCCATGCACCTGTCCCCTGCCCAACTCTGAACTTAGGCAAAAGTGCCAATCCTACATGCTATCTGCAGTCGAATTCATCTCAGTGGACAGAAAGACAGTACCATTTATGGATCAGGCCAGTTTAAAGAACTGTACTGACACTGATACCATCACGCAGAAGAAAAAAGGGCTATTTTGATATGCCTCCTGCTGCTTAGCAATCTAAACTCATTTTCACTGGCAATATCAGAATATGGAGAACAGAAAGGTTCTACTTCAGGCCAATCTTTTTACCCGAGGAATCTTTAGGTTGATAAATGATTACAGGATTGAAACAATTACTTAAGAGGCTGAGGCTCTGTTTAAAAAACTCTTGATGTGGAGATGCCGGTGATGGACTGGGGTGGACAAATGTAAGGAGTTGCACAACACCAGGTTATAGTCCAACAGCTTTATTTGAAATCACAAGCTTTCGGAGCTTTGCTCCTTCGTCAGGTGAAGTCACTTCACCTGACGAAGGAGCAAAGCTCCGAAAGCTTGTGATTTCAAATAAAGCTGTTGGACTATAACCTGGTGTTGTACGACTCCTTACATTTAAAAAACTCTTGACTCACTTTCACTGGAAATTTTAGACAATGCAAAGCAGAAAAATCATTCTTCATCTATCATCTGGCTAATGTTCTGTAAAAATATCTGTATGGATTGAGGCATATACCCAATCACATATACAAAGAAGCACTTGACTGCCAGTAAGTCTTTGGTTCCATATCAGACGTAATACTCCCCATGTGTTATACGAATTTAATTGTACTATCACTATAATTCCCAAGGACATTGCAACAATTATGGGTTCCAGTGTAATGCTGTTAAAAAAAAATTGTCAGTAGTTATGCACGAACAATGGATAGCTTTGTGTCTTTCTGTAACAATGATTCAGATGTGGCAACTGACAAGCAACTGTAAGTTTGATGACATGTTGCAAATTTAATAGTTTGGCATCTGGAAATTAACCACATAACCGTTGCTAACCTTTATGGTGCATTGCAAGAGCCAATATATTGACTTTGCTTCGACTGAGAAATCTTACATGAAGGTCAAAGTGCATCCTGCAAGACACCACCAAGTTTGAAAACAGTAGCGGAGAAAATGATATAAAGACATAGTGGTTGGATGACTCCAAGTGTGGGTTTTGAAAGCCTAAAGATTGTAACAGAGAGGGAACATTGTTGGAGGTAAGGACTTCCACTGTTTTGAGATCGTGGTAATAAATGAGTAAGAGTAGGAGATGGTGCAAGACATCTTGGCTTCAACACAGTAAGGATGCAGAAGGAAAAAAACCTGACTGCTGTTGAATGTAAAGTGGCACAAATCTAATATTATGAAGAGCAGGAGCCCAAGTCCATTAACCCCTCCAACTCTGATGAGTTACATTAAAAAACTTATCTCATTCACTGTTCACAAGATTCATTCATTTAGAATGTAGGCTAGAATGTCATGAAAGATTTGTGAACCCTATCAAAATTGTAGTTTTTAAAAATGAGCACCCTGTGGCTCAGTGGTAGCACACTTGCCTCTAAGTCAGAAAGTTGTGGGTTTAAGTCCCACTTCAGAGGCTGGAGCACATAATCCAGGCTGATATTCCCACTGCATTACTGAGGGAGTACAGCACTGTCAGAAGAGCCGCCTTTCAGATGAGACATTAAATTGAGGGTCCTGTATGCCCTCTCAGGTGGAGGTAAAAGATCCTATGGCACTATATCAAAGAAAAGCAAGGGAGTGCTTCTTGGTGCCCTGGTTAATATTTATCCCTCAACCAACATCACTAAAACAGATTATCTGGTCATTATCTCATTGCTGTTTGTGGGACCTTGCTGTGTGCAAATTGGCTGCCATGTTGCCTACTTTACAACAGTGACTATGCTAAAAGTATTGCATTGGCTGTAAAGCAATTTGGGTCACCCTGAGGTCAGGAAAGGCACTGTATAAATGCAAGTTCTTTCTTTTTCTTAAATTATTTTGTAGCCTTTGTTATTTGTAGCAAAATTATAAATGCCATCCAAATGAAATAAAGAAAAGTCTTTTGAAAAAGATTCACTTTTATTTTGTTTCAATAATCGGTATTCTTATTCTTTCCCTTTATCCGTATTCACATTTCAAGACTCTGCCAGTATAAACCTCAAGCCAGAAGGCCAGAAATGTATCTGCACATTCCTCTCCAGCTCTGTGCTTTGTGCTGAACACGGATTTGTTACAAATGAGCAAAATAATGGATGTGTTTACAACAAACCTAAATGAGCTGAAATCCTTGGAGGGTCATAGAGTGTAAGAGTCAGGCTAGAGTGAATAATAAGGTTTTTGTATAATTGAGGATTGAGGGGTTCAGATGATGGCACAGACTGCAACCGCAAAACTAAAGTGGTTTGTGACTGACACATGAGCCCCAAGATTCTGTTACAGCCCATTGCTTACTCCATAGGACCATAGAATAGAATCATAGAAAAGATACAGCACAGAAGGGGGCCTTTCGGCCCATCGTGTCCACGCCAGCTCAAAGAACAACCAGGTGCCCATTCTAATCCCACCTTCCAGCACCTGGTCCATAGCCCTGCAGCTTACAGCACTTTAGGTTCAGGTCCAGGTACTTTTTAAAAGAGTTGAGGGTCCCTGTCTCCAACACAACTGTTATTTTAATAACATATATATTGTAGCTGAGTTTTTTTATATGCATGAGTATTTACACCAGGACTGTAACCTCGTGCAGATAAAGATTATGACTATCTGCTATGTTGATCTTCTAAAGACAAGGGGGTAAATTTTAACCCCGAGAACGGGTGGGTTGGGGGCGGATGGAGAGTAAAAATCCTCTGTTTTCAGAGCGGGACCGCATCTCAGCTCCAGCACGCCTGCTTCTGGGTTTAACCCGGGCAGGTTTGTCTGCGTATGGAGAGCAGACAGCAGGATGTCCCGTCCCACTTAAAGCCGGCGGGCCGATACTTAAAAGGGCAATGTACCTCATTGAAATACTTGAGGTACTTAATATTTTGTGTATTGGAACATTAAAATCAATTTAACCTTACCTGTTTGGGTTTCCCATTGCTTCACATTCACATCAGCTGAAAGAGGCGGGAAGGGCCGGATCCATGAGGTGAGTGCCTTTAATGCATTGCTTGTGGGCCCAGAGGAGCAGGAGTGCTTCATCCGGGCCCAACAAACTCACCTGGTCGACAGGACCCCCAAAATTGGCCAACCCCTACCCCCATATCTGATGGTGGACCCCCCTCGGATGGTGGAGCCCCAGATGGAGGACACACCCTCCCATTCTGGATCTCCACCTACCTCCGACTCTTCACCCAACCTCCAGTGACCTCCGATCTTCTTCCCGGCCCCCCGATCTTCTTCCCAGCAACCCCCCATCTCTTCCTCGGCCCCGTGATCTCTTCCTCGGCCCCCTGATCTCTTCTTCGGCCCCCCAATCTTCTACCCAGCCCCCCGATCTTCTCCCCAGCCCAGGAGCCCTCCCTCCCTGCAGCAGGCCTTCCTGCCCGACAGCAAGCCAGCCTGTCAATAAGACTGGCTGCCGGGCTCAAAACCCAGAAGTGCAAATGATTGGCCTCATTAAGGTTGCAGTCACGTGACCCACCCACTTACCTTCCAGGTTTTGCACCTGGCGATCTTCCCCCTTCCCGGCTTGCAGTTGCTGTTATGTAGTATAACATGTTGATGAAATTCAACACTAGTTTTGACAAAAGATTCTAGGTTTACTGTACAACAACAACTTGCATTTATATAGCACCTGTAATGTAGATAAACCAAGGTCCCAAAGTGCTTCACAGAGGCATTAGGAAATGTAAAATGGACACTGAGCCGAAGAAGGAAATATTAAGTCCAGGGATGAGGGACTTTAGTTACATGGATAGACTGGAGAAGCTGGGGTTGTTCTCCTTGGAACAGAGACGGTTGTGAGGAGATTTGATAGAGGTGTTCAAAATCATGAAGGGCCTAGACAGAGTAGATAGAGAGAAACTGTTCCCATTGGCGGAAAGGTCAAGAACCAGAGGACATAGATTTAAGGTGATTGGCAAAAGAACCAAAGGTGACATGGGGAAAACTTTTTTACACAACGAGTGGCTAGGATCTGGAATGCACTGCCCGAGGGGGTGGTGGAGGCAGATTCAATCATGGCCTTCAAAAGGGAACTGGATAAGTACTTGAAAGGAAAATATTTGCAGGGGATTAGGCGGGGGAGTGGGACTAGCTCTTGCATAGAGCCGGCGTGGACTCGATGGGCCGAATGGCCTCCTTCAGTGCTGTAACCTTTCTATGATTCTAAGTCCAGTTGAAGATGTTGTGTGATTGGAGGGGTGGTGTTCCCATTGTTGTGCTACTTCCAGCTCCAGAAACATTACCCACCTCCACCCCTACCTCAGCCCGTGCTGTAGTCAATTCCATACTCGACTATTCCAATACGCTCCTGCCTGGCATTTAATCCTCCGTCCTTCGTAAACTTCAGCTCATCCAAAACTCTGCCATCCTTGCCCTATCCCACACATTGCTCTGCTCGCACATCACCCATGTGCTCACTGACCTACATTGTCCCCCAGTCCCCCAGTGCCTCAGATTAAAAATTCTCATCCTTGTGTTTAAATCCCTCCATGGTCTCACCCCTTCCTATCTCTGTAACCTTTTCCAGTGCTACCATCCTCCCTTTCCCAATGTCTTTGTTCCTCCTGAACACAGCAGGATTATTTCTCCAGAAAAATGCAGTGAATGGAGGATAGTTACATAATACAAATTATGTATGTAAAATCAATCAGTGCAGGCTCCAGGCATGATTGACAGGGGAATTATCCAATCATCTCTATTCTGGCCGGGACTTGTGGTGTCATTATATGCAGCCAAAAAAAAATTCCTAACAATCTCTTTGCGTGATTTCCCAAAGCCTTGCTCCTGTTCCTACCCTTAAGAATTAACAAAGCATGAATGGTTTGGTTTTTGCCTGGTGTGCTGGACTTACTACTAGTCAATTGCTAATCATTATACTTAAGCTATTTTTAAGTCAGCTAAGCTTACAAGAGGCATCAGTATAAAATGAAGCAAAAAAGTGGCATTTCTAATTAACCCCGAACAACAGTCAGGTTTAGCAATTGCTGGTTAGGACTGCACAGAAATGTTACAGAAAAAGAAAAGTATGAATGAAATATGACATTCAATTTCCAGTCATTAATATGATGTGGTCCAAGTTTAAGGAAGCCTATTCAATGCTGTCTACTTACTTAATGTATCAATGTTATACCAACCAGACTAGCTACTTTAAATAGCACTGCTGACTAAGCCCTCAACACATTATGTCAATGGGTTAAACTGATGTGGCAAGCCCACCTATTATTAACTCTTAAACCAGCTGCAAATAGTTCCTGGCCTTTTCTTCTTCTAAACCAACAAACAATTCAAAGCAGTTTAATTTAAAGCCTTTTTTATTGTGTAGGAAATAATGGCTACAATGTCGGGGCATTTCATGCCGATTGTTGGATGGCTAATAATAGGGGCTGGTGTTAATCAAACACAGCAGCCTTTAGGAACGCAATTACCAAGCATTTGGTGTTTACTGACTGTCCTGGCTTCACATAATCTAACAAACCAACCTGCACCATGAAAACCACTGTTTCAAAAAAGGAATAAACCAGTTTGATGGTTTATGCTAATACTCTTTTGAACGTCTCAATTTAAACAGACACAAATATTGTTTCACCAGTGAATGCTAATGACATCTTTGGAGGAACTGGGTGGAAGGAGTTTTTGAACTTGACATTGTGTGAGAGATGATTTTAACATTAGTGTCAAAGCATCAAAATATGAATGTAAAAATACCAAAAGCTGCCGTCAGGAACTGCAACACGAGGGCGGGGGGAGAGAAAGAGAGAGAGCAAGACGTCATCTGGTGCTGGAACGGAAGGTCGGGGGTGGGGGGAGAGGGGAAGATCGGGGGGGGGAGAGGGGAAGATCGGGGGGGGAGAAGGGATGATCGCGGGGACATCGGGGGGGGGGGGGGTAAAATGGGTGAGATCAGAGAGGGAGACATCGGACATCAGAGCAGGGTGGAAAGGTAGGTTGATTTTGTGTTTTAACTTCCTGCAATGGTTTTTTATTTAATTTATTTTGTTTCTTTTTCCCTGATACGGCCCTTCATGCATCAGAAGCGGTGGGCAAGCCGCCCAGGTAAGTTAAAAATCGTTCTAACCATGTAATCTGTCACAAGTAAAGTGCCTTAAGTATCTCAATGAGGTACATTTGGCTCTTTAACTATCATCCTGCTGGCTTTAATTGCCGGCGGGACTTCCGGTTTCGGGATGCCCGCTCGCATACAGGTGCGTCCGTGGGGAACTCGGAAGTCGGCAGGTTGGAGCCGGCTTCCGAACCCGAACGGTACTTCCACGATTTTCGGAGCCCCCCTGCCCCCAACGCACCTGCAATTTCCTCGTAAAATTGAGCCCAGTGATACATTCAAGCCATGGAGGTGGTGAAGAAAAAAGCAACATGTGGGCAGAGATGAATCAGCATTATCTACCCCAAATAACATATGTTCATGAGGTTCCTGCCTGTTTGCAGCAGGAGTTCCGACCGCCATGGTTGAGGTCACTCAAAAATTGGAAGGGGTGGGAAAATTGGCGGTAAGTCAGCATTTATAATGGTAAGTTCTTGTCTCTTTCCATTTCCCTCGCTATTTTGGCCACCCTACCATTCCGTTTTTAGATGCAAACGCGGTGGTGAAACACGAGAAACGCCTCCTATATCACCCATGCTTTCTTACATCTATCTCCGTTACATTTCAGCTGCCACTGCTCTGAGCATTTACATATTTTCTATAGGCCCCGGGTACCTCCATTAGACTCAACATCCTGTTGTTTGATATCATCTGTGAACTTTGCCACTTTGCATTGAGTTTCCGACTCCAAATCATTGACACAAATTATAAACAGTAAGTACTGGTCCTTGAGGCACTCCACTACCCCGATATCATTCCGCTAACAAAAGAACAGTCCTTCCTTCCTTGCGGCTAGTTTAAAAAAATTAATTTCCAGATTTTATCTTCAATTCCCGCTTCAAACTTATGTTGCAGTTTTTTGTAAGAAACTGGAAGCTCAGACACATCACAAAATAAGGCCATTTGCTAAAAAAACTCAATGAGGTTATTCAGGCAGGATCTTCCCTTTCAGAAGCTATATTGGGTGTGGTTTCTCAGATTACCGTTGTACAGATAATCTTCTAGTTTACTACTGGTGCTGACACCATTATTTCACCAATTATTACTACCGAATCATGGAATGATACAACACAGAAGGAGGCCATTCGGCCCATTGTGCCTGTGCTGGCTCTGTGAAAGTGCTATCTAATTAGTCCCACTCCCCTGCTCTTTTCCCATAGCCTGCAAATTTTTCACCTTCAAGTATTTATCCAATTCCCTTTCGAAAGTTATTGTTGAATCTGCTTCCATCACCCTTTCAGGCAGTGCATTCCAGATCATAACAACTCGCTGCGTAAAAAAAGATGTAGTGCTAATGAGTCTGTAATTTCCCACTTTATATTTGTCACCTTTCTGAATGTACATTGTAGGACAGAACTGGGGTGAGTGTGCGCCATGCAAGTTCCAACCAATTTTACTGACAGTACAGTCAAAGAGGCCCCAAAATATGTACGTTTTCAATTATTTTTGTGGGCAAGAGTGCTCCACTGGCCCTCACAAAACAAAATCCGGGCTGCTGCCGTCCCGTGCTCCCCCCCTCCACTTGCGACCCTACTTAAATAAGGTTTGGGCCTGGAAATGGCTCTGGCCTCTTCGCTCCTGGCAATGGCGGGTGGCCGGCCTGCTCCAACGGTCAGCCTCCTGAAAGTTCAAATCCATCCCAACATCAATCAATGGAAACAGAAGCCGAGATTTTCAAATCGGCATTATGTTAACACCAGCTGTAACCCCCATTTAAAACAAATAAACAGGTTACTGCTGATGATAAAACAATGCCAATCGGAAAATCTAGGCTAGACAGTTGATTACTTCTGGAAGTGTTAAAGGATAGAATTTATGTGCCTTTACACATAGCATGAAATTAAAGCACTGAATTCAGGTAAAGCACTGGATTCAGAAACACCACGTGCATGCCAATGTTACCGTTGCAATAAAAACAAAAGGCCAGTAACCATATGGGATTTGCACTTGTACTGAATGCTGCGTGTTTAGTGATAAAGGAAGCAGTGTGTACTTTATGAGCTCTCCTCATGCTGAGCCTGATTAAGTCTTGTGCTGCCAGTTGCTTCGAACCAAGTATAAAGTGCATCAAGGAAAGGCAAGAAAAGATTTTAGCGGTCAGGTAATTTGTCAGATGTGACTCCTGGTTAATAAGTGTAGGCAAACAGGATGTTTCACAGTGGACAGGTCCTGATTGAAACCAAATGCGCTATTAATGCAGAGTTACTGGACACCAGCAGTCAGGGCCCAGCGGGGAGGCTCGCAAAGGGTGGCGGCCAAGCTAACTCTTCCCCCTCTTCCTCTCCAGCACAGCAGGAAGCACAGAGTGGGGTTATCAAATGTAGGCCAGAACACCACATGGTGCAGCTTGATTTGCCCTCAGCAGGGAACAGGTATGCACAGAAGCAATAAAGCTGAAATTCAGTCTCACCATCCTGCCCCAGTAGGGAAATTAGTGCCATGTGCGGTGATTGCTACCTTGGGAGTAAACAAATGTTGTGGCCCTGGGAAGAACTTTATGAGACAAATTGTTGCTGGTACCATGGACAGAGAGCACAGATTGCCAGATGTGTTATTGTTTAGATAAGGGAAGTGAGTGGAATCACTTCATTTGACTCTATTTGATGCTGCTTCAGTGTGGGTTTGATTTATCTTTTTAAAGGCCCCATGCCGTTCTGCAGTCTTATTTGGAGACATTTACATCCCTTTTTGCAAATGTTCCTTATTATTTTCAGTCAGGCCTATATTCTTCAGACGCAAGTGTGAGTTTTCCTATGTAGTAGATGGATGCGATGGCTTTGGTCCTCAGTGATGGGCTTGTGCTGACTGCATTTATTTTTGTCTACATAACAACACTACATACACTTGCACTGTGTGAAAAACAATACAGTTCTATAGAAACGTATTACCAATATGCAGGTGGGGCATTAAAGAGACATTGGGGACTATTTTTCTCTGCCTACCGCTCCGTTCATGCTGAAAAATGGGGCAATACGCAGACGAAAATGTGAATAAATCTACTGACCATTGGCCAGTCAAGGTCGGCCTGACTTGACTTTCGAGCGGGCTGGCTGTTCTGCTTTAAACAGCCTTAGTAAAATATTTAAATCAGGATCATATGCAGCTTGTAGGCCTCAAACACAATTTTCAGGTACCAACATTGACTCTGGACCCCATGAAATCTCATGGCATCAGGTCAAACATGGGCAAGGAAACCTCCTGCTGATTACCACCACCGCACAGTCCTCGTGGAGATGAAATCCCGTCTTCGCACTGAGGACACCATCCAACGTGTTGTGTGGCACTACCACCGTGCCAAATGGGATAGATTCAGAACAGATCTAGCAGCTCAAAACTGGGCATCCATGAGGCACTGTGGGCCATCAGCAGCAGCAGAATTGTATTCCAGCACAATCTGTAACCTCATGGCCCGGCATATTCCTCACTCTACCATTACCAACAAGCCAGGGGATCAACCCTGGTTCAATGAGGAGTGTAGAAGAGCATGCCAGGAGCAGCACCAGGCGTACCTAAAAGGACTACATGCATGCTAAACAGCGGAAGCAACATGCTATGGACAGAGCTAAGCGATTCCACAACCAACGGATCAGATCAAAGCTCTGCAGTCCTGCCACATCCAGTCGTGAATGGTGGTGGACAATTAAACAACTAACGGGAGGAGGAGGCTCTGCAAACATCCCCATTCTCAATGATGACGGAGTCCAGCACGTGAGTGCAAAAGACAAGGCTGAAGCGTTTGCAACCATCTTCAGCCAGAAGTGCCGAGTGGATAATCCATCTCAGCCTCCTCCCGATATCCCCACCATCACGGAAGCCAGTCTTCGGCCAATTCGATTCACTCCACGTGATATCAAGAAACGGCTGAGTGCACTGGATGCAGCAAAGGCTATGGGCCCCGACAACATCCCAGCTGTAGTGCTGAAGACTTGTGCTCCAGAACTAGCTGCGCCTCTAGCCAAGCTGTTCCAGTACAGCTACAACACTGGCATCCACCCGACAATGTGGAAAATTGCCCAGGTATGTCCTGTCCACAAAAAGCAGGACAAATCCAATCCGGCCAATTACCGCCCCATCAGTCTACTCTCAATCATCAGCAAAGTGATGGAAGGTGTCGTCGACAGTGCTATCAAGCGGCACTTACTCACCAATAACCTGCTCACCGATGCTCAGTTTGGGTTCCGCCAGGACCACTCGGCTCCAGACCTCATTACAGCCTTGGTCCAAACATGGACAAAAGAGCTGAATTCCAGAGGTGAGGTGAGAGTGACTGCCCTTGACATCAAGGCAGCATTTGACCGAGTGTGGCACCAAGGAGCCCCAGTAAAATTGAAGTCAATGGGAATCAGGGGGAAAACTCTCCAATGGCTGGAGTCATACCTAGCACAAAGGAAGATGGTAGTGGTTGTTGGAGGCCAATCATCTCAGCCCCAGGGCATTGCTGCAGGAGTTCCTCAGGGCAGTGTCCTAGGCCCAACCATCTTCAGCTGCTTCATCAATGACCTTCCCTCCATCATAAGGTCAGAAATGGGGATGTTCGCTGATGACTGCACAGTGTTCAGTTCCATTTGCAACCCCTCAGATAATGAAGCAGTCCGAACCTGCATGCAGCAAGACCTGGACAACATCCAGGCTTGGGCTGATAAGTGGCAAGTAACATTCGCGCCAGATAAGTGCCAGGCAATGACCATCTCCAACAAGAGAGAGTCTAACCACCTCCCCTTGACATTCAACGGCATTACCATCACCGAATCCCCCACCATCAACATCCTGGGGGTCACCATTGACCAGAAACTTAACTGGACCAGCCATATAAATACCGTGGCTACGAGAGCAGGTCAAAGGCTGGGTATTCTGCGGCGAGTGACTCACCTCCTGACTCCCCAAAGCCTTTCCACCATCTACAAGGCACAAGTCAGGAGTGTGATGGAATACTCTCCACTTGCCTGGATGAGTGCAGCTCCAACAACACTCAAGAAGCTCGACACCATCCAAGATAAAGCAGCCCGCTTGATTGGCACCCCATCCACCACCCTAAACATTCACTCCCTTCACCACCGGCGCACTGTGGCTGCAGTGTGCACCATCCACAGGATGCACTGCAGCAACTCGCCAAGGCTTCTTCGACAGCACCTCCCAAACCCGCGACCTCTACCACCTAGAAGGACAAGAGCAGCAGGCACATGGGAACAACACCACCTGCACGTTCCCCTCCAAGTCACACACCATCCCGACTTGGAAATATATCGCCGTTCCTTCATTGTCGCTGGGTCAAAATCCTGGAACTCCCTTCCTAACAGCACTGTGGGAGAACCTTCACCACACGGACTGCAGCGGTTCAAGAAGGCGGCTCACCACCACCTTCTCAAGGGCAATTAGGGATGGGCAATAAATGCCGGCCTTGCCAGCGACGCCCACATCCCGTGAACGAATAAAAAAAAAATTAAAAAAAGGTGGAGCTCGTGTCATGCATGCTCCGCCCAGTGAACTGGACGTAGAACATCCTAACCACCGGTCCTTGAAGGGATCACTGCATGCCGCTCGGAAAACTCCACAGGAGCCACGGTGCCAGAGCCCCCAGAGCACCCCCGGGATTGCCTCCCCCATTTAAGGTTTGACTTCCAGCTCAACCCTGCACAGGAGCCACCAGATTTTCGGTGCCCCTCCCCCTCCTGATCCTGGCAGCTCGTCGATCCAATTCAAATGAGCACTGACCAAGAAAATAACTCGGACCTCTGCAATTGTCCAATGGGCACTACATATGAAAATTGCACCCCACTATCTTCCTACAAAAGTGTTCGCCATACCTATTTATTTCGGAAGGAAGAAATGCCATGCTCCAATGGCACGATGATGTCCAGCAAGTGATGCAGTGACGTGCTTTGGTGTGAATTGTATTGTTGTTGTGAGTGTAAAGAAATGAGAAATAATTTGCCAAATAAACTACAAAGTGTTTATTCACGCAAACCGGAAGATTGTAAACCTTCACGTTTCCTGTTAAAGGGGACTCCTGAACTATGCTTTTACAACTCTGTTAATTAGAAAATGGCCGTATTATTTAAATGACGACAGTGAAAAGCTATATTCCATCATGAATAACCGTTAGTTTTGCCTTCCTGTATTGTCCATTTTGGGGGTAATTTTCACTTTCAGTGGGGAACGGTTGCCCCCTAACCTCAGTTTTTCGCCGAAAATGAAAATCAGCCCCTCGAGTGACTGAGATCAGAATATCTTTCAGTGGCTCTGAAGTAAATGCATTGTATGGTTTGCTCCTGGGCCATACAGATCTTGGTTTGCTCCCCAGCCAGCGCCGAGTTAACTGATCTCTGCTGGGTCACTAGTAAGGGCACGACAATTGGTCTTGGCACTCCAGCACTAGAAAAGTGGGAAAAATAAGCTCCTGATTACTATTATTTGCTGGACAGTGTGTGCATGTGCATGTGCGTGTGTGTGTATGTGCGTGATTGTGCATGTGTGTATGTGTATAGAAGTCAGGTGAGGACAAAATTAAATTTGTCTCTGATGAGTTCCTCAAGCATTGCCCCGCCTCCCTCAGTTGATAGCCTATTGACACTAACTGACTATGATCACGAATGAAAAATGGTCACTTGGGTAAAATACAGGAAACCTGCCTGCAGGGAGAAAATTGGATCAGAAGCACAATTAAGAACCTTACCATTGAGGCTCGTATCTTAGTAAATAAAACAGCGAGGGACAAGTGAACTAGACTTGCTTCAGGGCTGCAACAATCTCAATTTATTGAAGTTCACTGAACTTTAGAGCCAGATCTAAAGCACTGAACTCGTTGTTAAAATCAATAGAACAAGTGCTTCAAGTTTCATGGTGCTCAGGTTGCATTTCTTGTACAATTAATTATTCTAACACTTTACAAGAAAATGAAATAAAAACAAGCAGCACTTGGTCCCTGCCTGTTCTAACACATTTAAATTGGCCTGGAACCTTCCTGTGGGTTCGTCTTAATACTAATTAAAAGACATGTAGCTAAACTTTCTTATTAATACACCACAACCAAATAGCAGTACTGCTGCATGATTGCTGTCTAATGTCCCACAAAGAAGCATATTTTTTGGCCTAATAATGGTGGCCATGGATTTCAAGGCCATATCGTTACACATTGAGTGAGACAAAGTAACCTCAATGAAGTTGTCCTTCAGTCTTTACAAACGTCGATTAATTTTGGGTGAGGCACAAGTATTAGCATGCAGACACTTAAAACACCATCACAGAGACAGCGTCAAGACAACTTTGTATTGCTCTAATTACAAGTGCACTTACAACAAAAAAGACATTCTTGTGTCTTCAAGTTGGCTGGGGAATCCAGACAGACTTTTGTAATAAGTTTCAGCTTTTTTTGTATTTCATCCTTTATATTGTAGAATTCACAAAGTACATTTTCCAATCAGTTAAGATCAATTAACAAACAGCAGGGGGCAAAAATCCATAACACCAAATTTCTGCCTACTTGGTGTCCCATCCAATTTTCTGGTCAGTTTTTATTTTACAATTTATTATATTAAAATGTGGCCCCAGTGAAACCATTTAGGTGTCCACACAGTTTCCTGGTGTTTATGCTGGTTTAGTGCTCAGTCATCTACCCATCCATATACAATGAGCTTCCAGGGCCAAAGTGTGCTGTCAATGGAGGTGGATTTAAACAGTCCTGTCGGAAGATTTGCAACAGCAGTTTGAGACTAATTTTGATTCTTTTTTCTTGTTTTTTTTGTTTCTGTCTTGTTTCCACTTGGTTGCACAGGAGGCTTTGTGCCAATTGCACTTTCATTATGATCAGGACATTGTAACAATTGTTTTTTAAATGAGAATTGCCCTTTACTTATGTCTTTTGGAGAAAGAAGAGGAGAAATGGAAGGATACCAGGTAGATCAGGTTACACTCGAGGGAGGCTGTGCATACCTGGTGGTACTCTCCCATCCACATTTACAGGCAGATGCACACCTACATGGCAAAGACTGTCTAAACTGGACTGTTCGCAACCATGGCGGCCTATTTGACCCTGAGCTGATCTTCCGACTCCATATCCTCTCCATCACCAAGACTGCCTACCTCCATCTCCTTAATATCGGCCGACTCTGCCCCTGCCTCAGCTCATCTGCTGCTGAAACCCTCATCCATGCCTTTCTAACCTCCAGACTTAAGTATTACAATGCTCTCCTGACTGGCCTCCCACCTTCCACCCTCCATAAACTTGAACTCATCCAAAGCTCTGCTGATTGTATATTAACTTGCACCAAATCCCTTTCACCATCACCCCTGTGCTCGCTGACCTACATTGGCAATGCCTCAATCTTAAAATTCTCAACCTTGTTTTCAAATCCCTCCATGGCCTCACCTCTCCCTATCTCTGTACCCTCCTCCAGCCCTACAACCCTCCGAGATCTCTGCGCTCCTCCAATTCTGGCCTCTTGTGCATCCCCGATTTTTATCGCTCCACCGCCTGAAAATCAGAACCGGCATTTCCAGGGTTTTTGGCAGGGCTGGCACAATGGATATGCCCTCTCACCGCTGAAGGCCTGCTTCACCTGGACCTGCCCCTTGACCCCAAGAATTTCGACAGGGTGAGCGGCAGTGGCCATGTGCAAGTGCAACCCGGCAATAATGCCGGGAAGTAGTCTCCGTGGATTTTGGGGGCCATGGTGCCAGCATAGTTCCTCTCCCTGGCAATATAAATCCAAATCCCTGCAGGTTCCAGAAAGCAAGCTTCTTGTTTTTTTCAGTACTACCTTACTATTTGAATATTGGATTTGAGGATTCAAGTTAAGGACTTTCTCAAAATCCAAATTGATTCAAACACTTATCTTCAGTGTTTCCGTAGGTTTCTTGGCCGACCCCAGAACTTACTGCAACCTCCTACAACTTTCTTTCCCAATGTGTGGCTCGTGTAGAACTGGGGATATTTTATTAATCATCCACATCAGACTGCACTTACTCAGATTTGGTTACAAATTTATCCCAGCCACTATGATTAAAGTATAAGGTTGCTGTCATTTCGGTGTGGACACAGTTCCAATAATGATTTGTTTGAACAGCCAACTAAAGACTGCTGTAAACTAATCTGAGGAAGGATTCCATGGATAATACTCCACAAAATCCGCTCCGGCCTAATGCCACTATAAATTTTACACCGATGCAAATTTTCTGATGTGAAACTGCTCCGCAGGGTAATCCCAGTATAATTTTGCAATAAAAAAAATCTGACCTCTGCCAGGGTGGCCCAGACCCACCCTGGTACGGTACTCATGTGAGCAACATGACAACTGCAGGAGACGTAAAGCGAATGTTCAAATCCCAAAGGGTTTGACAATTGCCAAGCTGTAGGGATTCATAGTGAATACACCCAAAGATAAAATAGCAAGTTAGCATTAAACAGCCTCAATACAAAATACACATATTACATATAATTACATAGAATTTACAGCACAGAAACAGGCCATTTGGCCCAACTGGTCTATCCCGGTGTTTATGCTCCACCCGAGACTCCTCCCACCTATGTCATCTCATCCTATCAGCATATCCTTCTATTCCTTTCACCATCATGTACTTATCTAGCTTCCCTTTAATTACATCAAAACAGCATTGTCTTTTAGAAAAGTACCATCAAGGGCTATTTGTTTTAAACAAATAAAATAATTGCAGTTGTTTACTTTAATGTCCTGGCTGATTCCTCCAATTCTTGTTTCTCTGCTTCGGATATAAATGTATTAAAAAGACTTTGGGGAAGTCTTCTGTAATCTGTCATTACATCATTCAGTTTAGCATACAGTTTGCTGTGCCATGCAACACTGTGCAATGAAACTCCTGAATTATCCCTGAAATTCCTCGCTGGGAAGGTCAACTGGCAGCTATCTTGGTAGCATAGTGCGTTTGGCTGAGGTGC
Source organism: Heptranchias perlo (assembly GCF_035084215.1). NCBI lineage: Eukaryota > Metazoa > Chordata > Chondrichthyes > Hexanchiformes > Hexanchidae > Heptranchias > Heptranchias perlo. The sequence continues at coordinate 52,426,872 of NC_090340.1, read as the reverse complement.
CAGATACTGGGAGATCTGCATTCGAATCCTGGTCCTGGCTGACAATTCGAATGGAGGGAGCCTTCTGTGTTATCAGACGCAGCACTGAGTGGAAGCAGAGAGCCTTACTGGTCGGAAGGAAAGTGGCAGGGGTTTCGCCTCTTATCATACTTCAGCATCCCCTGCTGGCTGAATACAATGTTAAGAAAAACTGTGAGATAGCCAAAGCTGTGCTGCTATCCCCTCTGCTGGAGACAAGTGATTTCTTGGCAGTGCAGTGTTGCTGGAGGAGGCTATGGAATGGGTAATATTTCTAAAGAGTTTTCTTTAAAATAATACATGGAAACAGGGTAGGCTCTGAGCTGCATCGATTGCACCTGGAGTATACTTTGGTAACTGGTTTCAGGCTCTGTATTCAAGCACTTCTTTGGGGGAACCTCCCTCAGTCTGCTTACACTTACAACAAAGGCCAACTTATAAAATTGCTGCAAATTCTACTTCTTAACATTTCGGGAACCGAAAACCAAGCCAAAAGAAATGTTGTCTCTTCCTGCTTACTCTCTCTCTCTCTCTCCCTCATTCCCTCTCTCTATCTCTTTCTTTCTATCTCTCTCTCTCTTTCTCTCTCTCTATCTCTCTCTGTCTTTCTATTTATATATCTCTCTCTCTCTTTCCCTCTCTCTCTGTTTCTCTCTCTCTCTCTCTATCCATCTCTCTCTCTCTACCTATCTCTCTATTTCTCTCTTGCAAACACTAATAATAAATAAATCGGGGAGTCCAATGTTATTTTAACTGCACAAATAAATATCTAAGGTGCTCAGTAACAGCACTTAACAATAACCAAAGCAAAGTGGCCCATCTGCAGATTTTTTTTTTGAGTACGAACAAAAGATCACATGGAAACCCAGTCAGCGTTCTTTACAGCTCTCGATGGAGCCCCCACTTCCTCAGGAATTACATCACTGTGATTTACGGATTATCAAACAATGTACAGCACACCAGTGTAAAACTTATCTCCTTGTGTCTGTGAGCTTCTTAAGTATTTGAGAGTGTTAAACAGAAAGAGTGGTAGATTTAAGTTAAAAATAATTTTTCATCCAGCTACCTGCCAGCACTGAGTCCCTGACACATTTGAAAACTTTCTGAACATCACAACAGTGACTACATTTCAAAAATACTTCATTGGCTGTAGAGCACTTTGGAACGTCCTGAGGTCGTGAAAGGCGCTATATAAATGCAAGTTCTTTCTTTCTTATTATATTTGTTTGCTAATCATTCACCCTCCAAATTAAAACAGAAATAGCTCTGATTTAAACAAGGCCCCCTTTAGCCTCGGGGCTTGGACAACCACATGGATTGCACCTGCCTAGGACCAGGCCTAGCATTATGCCCTATGTGCCTGGAGCATCGTAAGCCATACTTGACCCTGTTAACTGCTCACTTGTCCTCAAATTGTATTTTTGCTTAACTACTTATGTAGTAATTTTTTTTTAATATGCAACTTTCAAAACCTGTGCATATTAACACCTGTTGTATTGAGTAAAATTTCTAGTTGCAATTGCAGTGTTTCAAATGTACCCATGATCAATAAGAAGGCTGTTTTTCTAATTGAGATTGGCAAGGGTGGGCAAATTTTTTGAGGAGGAAGGCAATAATGGAACCTGGCCTAGACTTTCCTGACTCGGACTGAAGAAATGTGTATGTTATAGGAGCAGGCCAGCGGACTACACCTGTTTGTCCTTACACAAGATAGCAGCAGGCCACATAAATTTGTTAATAAGCAGGCAAGGGTGGCACAGCAGCGCACATGTCTGCTTACGTGTTGAAGTGCAATTAGAAAAAATTGAGTTACAGAACTTCTTCCCCCTCATCCTGCCCACCCCAGCATTATTTAATTACTTCCCTCTGCTTTTAAGAGCCTGAAACCATTCTCTGGGGAAGATGGACATGCAGGTGACCGGTGCTATGTTAGTCTTGATTCAATCCTTAGGAAATGTAACAGAGTAACTTGCATTGACTCAGCTTCTGATTCTCCCTCCTTAGTTTAGAGGATGGACCTTGCCTGTACTCAGTATCCACACATGGAGTGGCTGAGACCAACAATATACCGGAGATACTGGAGAACTCACTGGAGACTGCAGAACATTTTTCTAATTCAGACAGAATAAATTTAGAACTTACTTTTTAAAAAGATGCTGCCAAAATCAGTGAAGAGGTAGTTGAGATACTGGATGGGCTAAAAATTGATAAAGACAAGGTACTAGAAAGGTTAGCTGTACTTAAAGTAGATAAGTCACCCGGTCCAGATGGGATGCATCTTAGGTTGCTGAGGGAAGTATAGGTGGAAATTGCGGAGGTACTGGCCGTAATCTTCCAATCATCCTTAGACATGGGGGTGGTGCCAGAGGACTGGAGAGTTGCAAATGTTACACCTTTGTTCAAAAAAGGGTGGATAGACTGGAGAAGCTAGGGTTGTTCTCCTTACAGTAGAGAAGGTTGAGAAATTTGATAGAGGTGTTCAAAATCATGAAGGGTCTGGACAGAGTAGATAGAGAGAAACTGCCTGAGGGGATGGTGGAGGCAGATTCAATCATGGCTTTCAAAAGGGAATTGGATAAGTACTTTAAGGGAAAAAATTTGCAGGGCTACGAGGATAGGGCAGGGGAGTGGGTCTAGCCGGATTGCTCTTGCAGAGTGCTGGCATGGACTCGATGGGCCGAATGGCCTCCTTCCGTGCTGTAACCATTCTATGATTCTATAACGAAGCTATAAACCTTTCGCATTACTAAACAGTAAATGCTGGTTGAAAAATTGAAACTTTCTTTGCAATTTATTCACTATAATATTTCTCTATAATGGTGTCTAACTTCATTAGTGGAACAAATTCTTCTTGCTATGAGCAAGAAGCTGTGCCAATTTAACAGAAATTATGGACGTTATTTAAGGTGGTAGATGAAAACTGATATCAGACTGGTAAAAGCACCATACATATATGTACTAGCCATCCACTGACAGCACAAGGGTTGTTGTTTTCATATCTTCACACGTTTCTTTGGAGAATAGTGTGAAGTAGGAGAAGAATTTGTAGGCTGACTAACAGTTTGACAGGCTGCAACATGAATGCTCCTTCCATGGCCATAATGATCTTTATACAGGAAGGATTTTATGAACAACACATACGACAAGGTTGTGGGGGTGGGGGGGGAGGGGGCACCCACAGCTACCAAACATGAGTATCCCGCTGGATGTCAACCTAGAATTCAGAGCCAGAGCTCTGGTCTCCACTCTCCGGGACTGTCTGGAGCGGGGTTTTCTGACTCATAGAAACATAGAAACATAGAAAATAGGAGCAGGAGTAGGCCATTCGGCCCTTCGAGCCTGCACCACCATTGAATATGATCATGGCTGATCCTCTATCTCAATACCATCTCTCTCCCCATACCCCTTGATACCTTTTGTGTCTAGAAATCTATCTAGTTCCTTCTTAAATATATTCAGTGACTTGGCCGCCACAGCCCTCTCTGGTAGAGAATTCCACAAGTTCACCACCCTCTGAATGAGGAAATTTCTCCTCATCTCAGTCCTAAATGTCCTACCCCGTATCCTGAGATTGTGACCCCTCGTTCTGGACACCCCCCCCAGCCAGGGGAAACATCCTCCCTGCATCCAGTCTGTCCTGCCCTGTCAGAATTTTATATGTTTCAATGATATCCCCTCTCATTCTTCGAAACTCGAATACAGGCCAAGTCGACCCAATGTCTCCTCATTTGACAGTCCTGCCATCCCAGGAATCAGTCTGGCGAACCTTCGCTGCACTCCCTCTATGGCAAGTATATCCTTTCTTAGGTAAGGAGACCAAAACTGCACACAATACTCCAGGTGTGGTCTCACCAAGGCCCTGTATAACTGCAGTAAGACATCTTTGTTCCTATACTCAAATCCTCTTGCAATGAAGGCCAACATACCATTTGCCTTCCTAACTGCTTGCTGCACCTGCATGTTTGCTTTCAGTGACTGGTATACAAGGACACTCAAGTCCTTTTGTACCTCAACATTCCCCAATCTATCACCGTTTAAGTAATACTCTGCCTTTCTGTTTTTCCTTCCCAACTGGATAACTTCACATTTATCCACATTATACTGTATCTGCCATGTATTTGCCCATTCACTCAATTTGTCTAAATCGCCTTGAAGCCTATTTGCATCCTCCTCACAACTCACGATCCCACCTAGTTTTGTATCGTCGGCAAAACTCAGAGGCAGGATTGCTACCACGAAGCCAAAAGCTCACCTGACAACACAGGGGTGACTTCACGGGAAAAAGATTGCAGCAATCGACAGATAATGATCCCATATTATTTCCCATGGCAGACTTTTGGGTTACCAGATCTGTACTAAATAAATATTACCATTCCACTAAATATAACGGGGTCATTTTCAATTCCACCATCTGGGTTGTAAACTGGCGGAATGGACCGATCTGTCCATTGAAGAACCCGTTGTAATCAATGGAACAAAAAAATCAGGGGGATTCTACAACAGGCAGGTAATCCACTCCACCAGGACTCTGCCCAGTGAGGATGAAAATGATCCCAATGTATATTATATGCTCTTCACTTCCACCTCCATTGTGGGCACCAGTTCCTGTATCATTATATGGTCTTTTCACTGGACTCACTGCCCTGCCTCTTCCACCGCACGGTAATGTTAACAACCTATTTTGCAAAGGGTTCATCTGGTCTTCGCCAGCTATAAACATTCTGTCCTTGGCAACAAATATGCTGTGATGATCTGCCATGTGTGTGTGGGTGTGCGAGGGGATAAGATGAACGGGGCAGTCTGGAGGAGGTATCATCCCCTCTCAATTTAACCGCTTTTCAAATGAACATAAGAACATAAAGTCAGCAACGTGGAACTGAACGAGGAAGCTTCGATCGTTTCAGTCAGGTGACACTGAAGGTGCTAAAATTGGCCTCAGTGCCCATAGGTTAAGGGAAGAAAAATCAGCCAGGGTTGCAGTTCCAAATTGCCCCCTGCTGGAATATGTGTGTGTTGGGTTTAGATGTGATGCACCCCAAGACTGAGTAGCTTGCCAACACTCACTGTCTAGGTTAGTACTGGGGTGAGGTACTAGAAGTTGCTGGCGCCCTGTGAAGCCATTCCTGAGTATGAGTCAGTGCCTGTGGGAGAGGAAGGGAGGGAGGGGGATAAAAAGGAAATAAAGTAGTGTACAGCACCATTTTACTCTAATAAAGTAGCCTTTCTTTCACACAGCAGCAGTCATACCCTCAGCAGGGCAGGGCCCCAGTGGCAATAGCATTTGTCTTCTTAGGTCCAAAGCAGAAATCGTGGGTTCCCATGGCAACCAAGGTCGTGGCAAAATTAAAGCTTGTTCTGGTGTCTGGCCTGTGGCTTCCAGACTGCATTCCAGCCAGCCATGTAAATGCCAATGTGGTGACAGCGTGAGATTAGAAAATGTTTACGTTCTGACAAAGATAGGCATTGGACAGAATTTTATACATGTTAATAGTGTCACTGGTAGCACCACTTACGTCTGGATGCAAAAAAAAATTGCATTTCAAAATACATATGAACATTTTGTGAATCCAGTGTACAGTTTTGTTACAATACTTAGAGGAGGTGTTGAAATACTGTTAAGTGAATGCTGGGAACCATGGCCCTGAAATTCACTGCTGCCACGATCCCAACAGTTACCCCGGGATCAATCGAGCTGGGACCCTCCAGCGCTGAGACCACCAGAAGAATGGAGGGGAGGAGTGTGGAATTAATGGGTGGGCACCTAACTTGCATGGGGCAGAGCAGTGGATCTACCTTTGAGGTTCCAATGGTATGGGACCAGAATTTGCTGTAGCCGGTCAATGAATGGCTCCTGCCGTTAGTTAGACTCGCTCTTGCCTGTTTAATTTCCATGAGATGCTGCACTGGAAGTTGCTGGAAATGAGAGATGGAAACGGACGCGGTGTCTTCTACAGGGCACCTGGGATCTGTGTGAACTGGGATCAGGTACAGAAAGAGAAATAAAACAAGGGAAAGAAAGATTGGATTAAGAGAGAGAGAGAAAAGTGACAGAAAGTTAATTTATTTAAAAAAAAATCTCCAACAACAATTCAAAGCTGAAGGAACAAGACTGTAATAGTTCATTTTCAGTACTAGAGAGGTTGTTTGGCAGTAATTAACACTTATCATGCCATTAAAAAGGGTACTTAGACTGAAATGGACAAGCCCATGTTTCTGTGGCGAGTTTAGTTCATATGTACAGTGCAAATATAGCAACTTCATGTCATTCAATGCATTTGAATGGTGAGTCAGACAGCGAGATGCCATTTTCACGAAGCTAACGGCAGAGCAGCTCATCTCGGACAGCAACTTCCGGATTTTCGCATTTAACTGGGCATCTGCCCTCGCCTGAAGTTACTGTGCGATTTGCGCATAAATTACGGTGGGCGCTATTAGCTTTCCTGTTATTTTCACAGAAAATTCTGGCCCATGATTTACAAGGAATGATTTACATGAGGAAAATTAACTCAGATTAATGCAACAGTACTTGAGGCGTTTTGTGTGACCCGTGAATACCCCATGATCTGCATTTATAGACCACTCCATATGTACCCAGATATGTCAGATGAAAGCTGTCTTTGCCACCTCTGCTTCACAAGCGAGGCACAGAGTTATGTCACCTGTTGTACAATGCCCTAGCTGTAGCGGTAGGCGTAGCCCCTTCTCGGGGACAGCTCCTCTCTTAGAAGTGAAGGTTACAAAAACATGAAGCTTTCATGTCACCTGCTACTTCCAATTCACCTCAGGAGACATCTGCCACGTACACAATGATGTCTCTGTGGTCAGAGACCACCTGAACATTAATTGAGGGCAAACCCTTTCTCTTCACGAAGGTTACTGGGGACAATGTAAAAGCCGTGACAGTTACGAGGGATCCACATGAGGCTCTTTGCACTTCAAAACTATCCAGTGAAAGCCGTGCGTCCTGTCCAGAAAGAAAGTCTTGCATTTAAATAGTGCCTTTCACGACCTCAGGACATCCCAAAGTGCTTTACAGCCAATTAAGTACTCTGTGAAGTGTAGTCACTGTTGTAATGTAGGAAACATGGCTGCTAATTTGAGCACAGCAAGATCCCACAAACAGCAATGTGATAATGACCAGATAATCTGTTTTAGAGATGTTGGTTGAGAGATAAATATTGGCCAGGACTCCCCTGCTCTTCTTTGAAATAGAGCCATGGGATCTTTTACATCCACCTGAGAGGGCAGACAGGGAATTGGTTTAATGTCTCACCTGAAAGATGGCATCTCCAACAGCACTGCTCTCCCTCAGTACTGCACTAGAGTGTCAGCTTGGATTACGTGCGCAAGTCTCTGGAGTGGGTCTTGAACCCACAACCTTCTGACTCAGAGGCGAGAATACTATCACTAAGCCATAGCTGACATCACAAATGCCTCCTTTCTACAGGAAAAGTGATGAAGGTGTTGCCCCTTGCAAATAAAGTGGTTGTCACTTCTCTGATACATCCATGTACTGCAGACAGCCTGATTTGGAAGGTACCTCCTGGATAGGCTTGGAAGGATGGAGTGACATGGATGCTTAAAACTGTGGTAGCCTTCACTTGTATGAGACTACCCATACCTGATTCAGATGTTCCATGTGAATCATTGAACAGCAGATGCCATAACTGTATGGTAGCATGTCTTGTGAAGTGGGGGCAGCAAAGAACTCCTCCGATATATCCAGATACAGTGACAGGCCTGCCCACAATTCTTCAGAGGTCGTTGCACTTGCATTGTTAGGTCCCGGACAAGTTCCTCTTCCTCACTTTAATTATGATGTGGAGATGCCGGTGATGGACTGGGGTTGACAATTGTAAACAATTTTACAACACCAAGTTATAGTCCAGCAATTTTATTTTAAATTCACAAGCTTTCGGAGGCTTCCTCCTTCGTCAGGTGAACGATGTGAAATGAAATCCTCGAAATGAAATCGCATTTATAATTCACAGAACAATGCTTGGTGAGTACAGACAGTTTTTTCAACTGCCCGTTGCCAAGGCAATCAGTGTGCAGACAGACAGGTGTTACCTGCCAGGTCTCACAGAATATTCAAATCACCAAAAAAAAACAACAAACAAAAAAAAAACAGATAGAGAGGTAGAAACATAGAAAAGACAGCAACTGACCCGTTATATTAAAAACAGATAACATTTGTTCGCTGGTGGGGTAACGTGTAGCGTGACATGAACCCAAGATCCTGGTTGAGGCCGTCCTCATGGGTGCGGAACTTGGCTATCAATTTCTGCTCGACGATTTTGCGTTGTCGTGTGTCTCGAAGGCCGCCTTGGAGAACGCTTACCTGAAGGTCGGTGGATGAATGTCCATGACTGCTGAAGTGTTCCCCGACTGGGAGGGAACCCTCCTGTTTGGCGATTGTTGCGCGGTGTCCGTTCATCCGTTGTCGCAGCGTCTGCATGGTCTCGCCAATGTACCATGCTCTGGGGCATCCTTTCCTGCAACGTATGAGGTAGACAACGTTGGCCGAGTCACAGGAGTATGAACCATGCACCTGGTGGGTGGTGTCCTCTCGTGTGATGGTGGTATCTGTGTCGATGATCTGGCATGTCTTGCAGAGGTTACCATGGCAGGGTTGTGTGGTGTCGTGGATGCTGTTCTCTTGAAAGCTAGGTAATTTGCTGCGAACGATGGTCTGTTTGAGGTTGGGTGGCTGTTTAAAGGCGAGTAGTGGAGGTGTGGGGATGGCCATAGCGAGGTGTTTGTCCTCATTGATGACATGTTGAAGGCTGTGGTGGATGAATGTCCATGACTGCTGAAGTGTTCCATGACTGCTGAAGCCTTTTTATGGTTTTGTTAACCAAACAGAAAGCAAAATTAATGAAGAATGGTTTTGGAGGGGAGGAGGGAAATCAAAAATTGCAAAAATGTATGCTTTCCCAGCTAAACTAATTAATATATGAAGCAAAATGCAGCCAAGGAAACATAAAAACAAAAACAAACTGCAATTCCCCACCCAATACTTATCTTTTCCCTTTAATAGGCCTATTAAGCAGCCTTTGCTGATTCCACCGCCGCTGTGCCCAGTTTTTATGGGTGAGGATTGCACATTGAGTGGAGCCACACCCAATGTTGCAAAATTTGGTGTGAGTTCATTAAGCCCTCATTTGAATTAAAAGGTTGATTGGAAACTTGGTGCAGAGTGTAATCGACACTCGAGGTCCTGCATCCTACGGTTGACAATTGTGCAGGTCGTCGGAATTGAGGCCCGTGGGACATTTTGAGCATTTGTCTAAAGAATATGTATTCAAAAGAGTTAATATCAAGCCCTGCTTTACATTACACTCTTCAAGCCAAGAATAACAGCAGGAACTGATGACCAAGGAGTAAAATTGTGTGTCAGCACAGGAAATTGTACTTTGGTACCTTGGAGACAATATATTATACCTGATAATTCAGACTCCATGCAGTAAACCAGTGCACAATTAAACCCAGCTACAGTTCAGCAACCTCTAGTTAAGCAGCTTCTTCTGCACCCATTTTTTGTTTTCTCATCTCACATGTATTATTTACACTATGTAAATATAGAGGGCACTAAATTGGGCCGTGTAGCGCCCATTGTTTCGGCGCTACACGGCCTCTTCAACATCCAAGATGGCGTCTTGGATGCTCACGCATGTTTCCAGCGTGACGCGTGCCAGATGCCATTTTGTTATAGGAGTTAGCGCAGGCGCAGATAACAAACGCTGGAATCATGTAAAGTAGGGAGAAAATGGCTTCAATCAGTATGCAATGCTGATTTAAAGTGATAGACACCATTTTGGGACTTAGCGCTCAACTCAACGCACAGTCTTGGAGGACCCCCCACCGGCGCTATTTAAAGGGACCATGCAGGATTTACAGGTTAGTGGTTGGATTATTGCTTCTGCCTGCCCAGACATTTGTAACTGTTTTTGGAGGTCTGCTACACTTGAATACTAGGACTAGGAGACATAGCCTAACATTTAGAGCCAGGACGTGCAGGAATGAAATTAGGAAATGCTCCTACGCACAAAGGGTGGGAGAAGTTTGGAATGCTCTTCTGCAAATGGCAGTTGATGCTAGCTCAATTGAGAATTCTAAATCTGAGATTGATAGATTTCTGTGAACCAATGGTATTAAGGGATATGGGGCTAAGGCGGGTATATGGAGTTAGGTCACAGGTCCACCCTGATCTGATCGAATGGTGGAACAGGCTTGAGGGGCAAAATGCCACCGCCATTTGCTGCCTCCTGATATGTGCCAGCTTCTTCTGCAAGAAAGCAGGACGTGTGTCTGGGTGATGTGCCTATCATGGTTGAATAGCTGCCAGTGTGTGTGGCCTGTGAGTTGTGGGTGGGCAGCTTGCAACGGTGGTAATGTGTAAGGGTGAGAGAGTTGAGTATTGATGGAAAGAGTTTGTTGGTATGTGGGTGATGGGGGTGTAGTGCGTGGAGCAATGGATGAGGCTAGTGGTGCAGTTGGTAGGAGATGCCACTTGACAGTTGACCTCACTCACCTTGACCACTCATGTCAAAGCATTGAGCTTCTTCCTGTACTGCATCCATGTTCATGATGCTGTGCACCTGGCATTGACTTCATCCCCTACTGCCTCCCACTACTTTTTGGACGTATGTCCCCCACCGCAAATATAGGGTGTCCCTCCTTCTGTCCACCTCTTGCACCAAGGCCTCTGGTGTATCAGCGGAGAACCTTGGTACACGGACTCTTAGATCAGCAGATTGGTGAGGTCTGGCATGCAGATTGGAGGATGTGGGATTTAGTTGTGCACAACCCTTTATTCAATGTTTTAACATAACTCATCAACATGTCAAAATAGGGATGGGACCTGCATCTGTGCTTTACATGTGCGATGTCTGATCTCTGTTCAGACTCCGTGCAGACAGCAGGCTGTTATATTCAGCAAATAACAGGTACCAGCTACCTTTAAGAGATTTCTAACAGTTTGCCTTTAAGAGATTGGAGCTTCCCCCTGGTGGTGGAAAGTGAGAATTGCATGGAATCCTCGTTCAACTCTGATTTCCAATGCAGATTGCAGGTAAGTCCTCAGGCCTGACAAAAATCTCGTCCTGCCTGTGCAGGGACCATTGGGCGCGGGGTAATAGCGGATCGTGCTACTCCCGCCCAGAAACAGGCCCTATCCAATTTTTCCCCATACACGTTTAAAGGTTATAGCACGTTGTGGCATTTAGATGATTTTTATAAATATGATTGCCATATTTTGCCCAGCCCTCTTTTACATGGACAGGGGGAATGTATGAGTAGGGTAGAGGTGAAATCATGGCTTTAATTCTGAACCTTGCTTTGCCAATGATGAAAGTCATTAAGAACTTAAAAAGAAATGCACTATTACCTCTACATCATCAACATACGGAAGCATCTGGAAAAAGTAGATGTCAGTTTAGCATTTTAGAAATTTCTGAAGACTGCTCAAAACTGGACAATTCAGGCAAAGAAAAGCCAGATAGGCAGAAGTCAGGCTCATAAACTATTCAGTTATCATTCGATTAATGTAACATGCACCTACACTGTAAGTATTTGCTCTCTTGCACAGGACATTTAGGAATATACAGTCATAGAATATATTTTTAGGGACTAGTCGATCACTCATGGTGTTGCACACGGGCAGACAAGTCCAAAGGGTGGAAATTGGTTTTTCGGGTTGATAACCGACAGAGCGCACACAGAGCGTGCCCCCAATCCAGGAGGCAAGCTTGAAATTGGGCCTCGGACCTCATTCAATAATTTAGAGGAGCTGTCGGCACCTGTCGCGCCTCCAGAGGCTGGTGGACTATTTGAAGCAAATGAATTTCCGGCCGCTTGCCCAACTGGCAGCAGCCCTCAAGAAGGTCCCTGGGAGGGAGAGGACAAAGGGATGGGGGACGGGGTTGGGGGGGGGGGGGTGGGGGGATCGTCGGTCCTCGGGAGTGTTGTGGATCTGGGAGGAGCACTGCTTCTAAAAACCTGAGCAGATCAGGCCCGGGCAGCCCAATTTCTTGGAGGGGACCTAAAACAGGTGTTAGGCCCCTCATTTGCACATGCAAGCTGCCTTTTGGGGCCTCTTTTGGCCCTGATCCTCTTCCTTGACAGGTTGGCCAGGCAGGTAATTCACTGCGCCTTCCCGCTCAGGCCGTCGAGTTAAAATTACATCCTGGTCCAGATGATGTCATCGGGATCTGACATGTATATGTAAAAATGGACCCTGCCGGCTTTGGGGGTTGTCTTGGCACCTGCTCCAAATGGTCAGCTCCTGGCAGCTCCAGAGCGGATGAGTAACCTGAGGGATTTTAACCGCCCACCTGCCTGGTTTCCATCAGGCGGTAGGCTTTAAATCTCACCCTATAATTTAGCCTCCATTTTAAAGTCATGCATTCTGTGCCTACATTTATAGCTTTCATTTTATAATGTATTTATTGTCAAACAGCAAAGTGACAGCAGATTGAGAAGTAGAGTTGGTTAGAGGACCACTGGGGAAGGGGGAGGTGAAATTGGTCGTCAGCAGCAGCATAAAACGGGCGCTAATAAATCATTAAGCAATTTTATACCCCTCCCAACTTTCTTCTCTGTTGACTCCAATTTTAAAATAATCTTAAAGAAAAATGTAGTTTTTTGGAGAGGCCTCCGGCAGTCTCTATAAGGACTTCCAGTTGGATCTCTCAACACCTGGAGTGTTCGTTTGGCGCCCGGGACCTGGCTTCGGCTTGACCCCTTTTAACATGAACCGCCTGCATGGGCAATGACATCACAATCCTGAGAGCACTCACTGTTTTTAATAGACACAGATAGATGATGTTAGTTGTACCAACCCCACTCTCAAGACTTTCCAATCTACTTTCTGACTGCTTCACATTATCACACCCAATGACGCTGTGGCCAGGATATTCCTTAGTGGCATCTATGGTGCTATAAGTGTGGTGGTGACCTCTGCTTGTCTAAAGAGTGCATTGCTCAGCGAGCTTTCTGGGGTCATCTTCATTAGAATTTTTTGGTAGGCTCCTGGCCGGGTGTCCAGCCTGCACCAATCAGCTGAGAAATGGCTGCAGAAGGCTTTGGATGCCTGAAGTTGCAAAGCAGAATGGGCATTTTCAACATCTGCTGTCATCTCCAACAGAAATTCCCTGGCTAGTTTCCTACTTCTGTCGCCATCCACTCCTGTATCGCTTGAAAACAGGTAACAACAATGAGGACAATCTAGGACTGTATGATTGCAATCACAGCTCACATCCTTACTCATCCTTTGCCACCATTGATGCTATTGACCTCTTCATTTTCCTCCATTACCTCTCCTCTAGCTCTGTCCTACTTCTACATGTCCCAAAGCAACCCATATATCTTCTCAGATGGTTTATCCTCCCATGCCCACATGGTCACCTCCTTTGTGCTGCAGAGTTGCATCCATGATGTCCCCCCTACCATTGTTCATAATCTACCTACTGTCCCTTATCAGCATCATCCACAAGTGCTGATCCACCTCTGTAACACCACCATTGATTCCACATCTGTTACTGCACTATCTGACTGGGTGCCTGACACCAAGTCTGCATCACTCAGAACTTGCTATAGTTCAACTTCAGCAAAAATAAAGCCATAACTTATAGTTTATCACTTGCCAGTACCTATGTGCCACTGGTTCTAGCTTTATCAGCATCCCTGACTGCACAATTCGACTATGCAGCAGACATCCGTTCAACCCTGAGATAAACTTTCAACTTCGTTTGTGGGGCCGTATTGTTCCACCACCAGATGTCTGTAGCCTGAGTCCTCTCCCACATAAAGTCCCGCAAACCCATCATCCCCATCCTTATCCAGCTCAACTGGCTACCTGTGCTCCAGAAAATCGATTTTACAATCCTCACCCTCATTTTCAAATCCTTTCGCAGCCTCATCTCACTCTATTTGGGAAATTTTATTCAGCCATGTGTCCAGCCTGCTCCCTCCATTCCACCCTTGAAAGCCAATCTCTGAGCCCTTGTCCTCTGGAATTCTCTTCTTGTACCTCTCTCGCTTTCCCGCATTCATAGAATCATAGAATCATAGAAGTTACAACATGGAAACAGGCCCTTCGGTCCAACATGTCCATGTCGCCCAGTTTATACCACTAAGCTAGTCCCAATTGCCTGCACTTGGCCCATATCCCTCTATACCCATCTTACCCATGTAACTGTCCAAATGCTTTTTAAAAGACAAAATTGTACCCGCCTCTACTACTGCCTCTGGCAGCTCGTTCCAGACACTCACCACCCTTTGAGTGAAAAAATTGCCCCTCTGGACCCTTTTGTATCTCTCCCCTCTCACCTTAAATCTATGCCCCTTCGTTATAGACTCCTCTACCTTTGGGAAAAGATTTTGACTATCTACCTTATCTATGCCCCTCATTATTTTATAGACTTCTATAAGATCACCCCTTAACCTCCTACTCTCCAGGGAAAAAAGTCCCAGTCTGTCTAACCTCTCCCTCTAAGTCAAACCATCAAGTCCCGGTAGCATCCGAGTAAATCTTTTCTGCACTCTTTCTAGTTTAATAATATCCTTTCTATAATAGGGTGACCAGAACTGTACACAGTATTCCAAGTGTGGCCTCACCAATGCCCTGTACAACTTCAACAAGACATCCCAACTCCTGCATTCAATGTTCTGACCAATGAAACCAAGCATGCCGAATGCCTTCTTCACCACCCTATCCACCTGTGACTTCACTTTCAAGGAGCTATGAACCTGTACTCCTAGATCTCTTTGTTCTATAACTCTCCCCAACGCCCTACCATTAACGGAGTAGGTCCTGGCCCGATTCAATCTACCAAAATGCATCACCTCACATTTATCTAAATTAAACTCCATCTGCCATTCATCGGCCCACTGGCCCAATTTATCAAGATCCCGTTGCAATCCTAGATAACCTTCTTCACTGTCCACAATGCCACCAATCTTGGTGTCATCTGCAAACTTACTAACCATGCCTCCTAAATTCTCATCCAAATCATTAATATAAATAACAAATAACAGCGGACCCAGCACCGATCCCTGAGGCACACCGCTGGACACAGGCATCCAGTTTGAAAAACAACCCTCTACAATCACCCTCAGTCTTCTGTCGTCAAGCCAATTTTGTATCCAATTGGCTACCTCACCTCGTATCCCCTGAGATTTAACCTTATGTAACAACCTACTATGTGGTACCTTGTCAAAGGCTTTGCTGAAGTCCATGTAGACCACGTCTACTGCACAGCCATCATCTATCTTCTTGGTTACCCCTTCAAAAAACTCAATCAAATTCGTGAGACATGACTTTCCTCTCACAAAACCATGCTGACTGTTCCTAATTAGTCCCTGCCTCTCCAAATGCCTGTAGATCCTGTCCCTCAGAATACCCTCTAACAACTTACCCACTACAGATGTCAGGCTCACCGGTTTGTAGTTCCCAGGCTTTTCCCTGCCGCCCTTCTTAAACAAAGGCACAACATTTGCTACCCTCCAATCTTCAAGCACCTCACCTGTAGCGGTGGATGATTCAAATATTTCTGCTCGGGGACCCGCAATTTCCTCCCTAACCTACTAGACTACGCTTCAAAAATACTTCATTGGCTGTAAAGCTCTTTGAGATATCTTGAGGTCGTGAAAGGCATAATATAAATGCAAGTCTTTCTTTCTTTTTCTCTCATTTGCTTCACCTTCTCCTCATCATCCAACTTTAATGCATTGTAGAAATGAAAATGGTTAGAAAATATGACTGCTTTTTTGAAAGCTGCAAAAGGAATTTAGCACGAACACATACACCTAAAATAGACTCCCCCATTCACATTTCCACCTGGCACCTCATCCTATCCCGATGCCAGGCAGAAATGGAGCTGGTTAATCTGGTGGCAGTTCATAAGATGCACAGGAGAGAGCTCAGCATTTATTGGCTGCAACTTTGTAGCAAGAAGGCTTTCATGGGAAGCAGTTAAAGGGGATACTTTGAAATGTCTGTGGGCGGCTGCACATTCATCAACAATTTGGTCCCAACCCCCTACTGATTGGTGTCAAGATTCACCAAGGAAAAAAAACAACAGCAGTGAGTCAGTTTGGGAAGTGACTAATGCTGTGACTTTTGACAGAGCAGCTTTGGTTTCTGCATTCCAGAGAGGTCCCTGCTGGTGGTCCACACATTACATAGCACGTCGTCCATTAGAAGCTCTCCAGGCTTTTCACATATTGTTCCCGCTTTGCCTTTTGCTGCTATAGACTGAAATAACCTCCCCCAGCAAATGCACTTACTCAGAAGAGATAGCAAACACTGAAAGGCCATCTGTACCACTCCACTATTAGGAGGCTAATGAACTGAGGAGGAAGATTATGTATCCCATTGAAAGGTAATTGGGGTAACTCCCTTTTCATTAACAACCGCTGTCAGATCATTTACAAAGGGGATGTGGCACACTTGCATACAAAGACGGTGCAATGTCCCAATTTCTGTCTTTGTAGCGCAGTTTCCAAAGATACAAGAAAGATAATGGAACACTCATTAAGTTTAACAGAAAAGGGCTTTTAGTATCTTTAAGCACATGAAAGAAACTACAACTAATGCTGTGTTTATATTGGGGAACTGCTTTCTGAGAAAGAGCTTAACTTCAGCTTCCCTGCTGTAGAAATCATGCTGTTTTTATTGGTTTGATTTCTACAGCAGCCGGATCTATTCAGTTATACTATCACTTTTGCAAAAATTAGAAGCAGTTTTGGACGCGCATCAATGCCAAAGTAGGAGAACAATGTCAAAGTCAGGTCCCAATCTGATTCCAAGGGGGGCAATATTAACCTCTCCTGCCCGTCAGGAAGGTGACGGGATCGGGTGTAACGTTGGTTTTACACCCCGCCCAATTATATTCTCCATTGAAGTCACTGGAGAGTAATATTGGGCTGGGTGTAAAACCGGTGTTCGACCCAGTCCTGTGGGTTTCCCATCCCATGAGTTAGGTTAAAATTACCCCCCAAAAGTCAGAGGCCCTGTCTGCCCTCTCAGATTGATGTAAAAGATCCCATAGCACTATTTTGACGAAGAGCAGGGGAGTTCTCCCCAGTGTCCTGGCCAACATTAATCCCTCGACCAACATTGCTAAAACAGATTATCTGATCATCATCTCATTGCTGTTTGTTGGACCTTGCTGTGCGCAAATTGGTTTGACGCGTTTCCTACATTACAACAGTGACTACACTTCAAAAGTACTTAATTGGCTGTAAAGAGCTTTGGGACGTCCTGAGGTCATGAAAGGTGCTAAATAAACGCTTGTCTTTTTTTCTTTCAAAACGTACTAAAGGCAGATCTCCAATGGGACACTTTATTAACATATTGCAGAGTCTTATTAATGTTCATTGAAAGCAACACTCCCGCCCACACTATCAAAACATTAAAAGATGTACAGGCTGGGAAGCAGAGCTTTGTGCATACAGAACTCTATCATGGTGGGCGGTGTGATTGGCAGGCACATAGGAACAGGGGTCTTACCAGCTGTGCTTTGAACTCTGCAGCTACTGGTCTCAGATCATTGGTGCAATATAACTGGAGCCTACAACAGCTGTGCCTGGGCAAGCATGCGCAGAGGGTCCGTGTTTCGAAAGTTGCTAACAGCTACTTGCAAGGAGTCATTTTCCTTTCCCAGTACCTGGGGTAGGTCCGTAAAATTCAAGAAAAAACTGCTTTATTTGTCTATGTGAGCGTGAGCACTTTCACCATTCAACCCAGCAGTGAAAAAAACATGGCCACTCTCAATGACAAATGACTTTGCAATTATTTTCCTATTGGACTGTTGATGCCAGAGACGTAGGCCCCAAAACTTCTGTGCTGGGAGATAACATAAGTCACATTTCTGCCCGGGGAGTCTGGAATATGGACTGGAACTTGGCTTTTCTAGGAGTTTGCCCTGCTTAGACCAGACTTTTAAACTCCGGATGGGGGCCACTGGCCGATCTTCCGCCTGTCCCTGCTACGTCAAGGGTGCGGGGTGGGTGGGGATGTGACAGGAATCTTCAATGCAACTTAGTTTTGAAAAAATACAAATTAGGCTCCTTATGAGATTCACATGGTGGGAAATCAGGCATGAAAGTCAGCACATCCCTTGTAATTTTCTGTCCTATAAAATGAATGGATGGAAAAATATGCAGGCACTGAATTCTGCACCGAATACTCAATCTGTATTCCTGTCACATAAGGGATCCCTAGTTTGTAAAATCTCCCCCCATATATATTTGCAAATATAACCTGCTTACGAGAAGGAAGAAAACCTAGGTCTGCAATTAGCCTCTTCAAATGAGCCATAATATAAAGTGACGTCTTCTTCTGCATTGACCAGAGTAGGCAGAGTTTTTTTTATTTGTTCATGGGATGTGGGCGCTGCTGGCAAGGCCAGCATTTATTGCCCATCCCTAATAAGTTAATACAGACTCATAAATATGAACAGAAGAGTTTATAGCGACAGGGGAAAAAAGCCACTTAAGTAAAACATAATCCTATTCTATTACTTTAAAATCTTAGCTATCCAAAGCGAAACTGAATAATTTAGAATCATAGAATCATAGAAAGGTTACAGCATGGAAGGAGGCCATTCAGCCCATCGAGTCCACGCCGGCTCTATGCAAGAGCAATCCAGCTAGTCCCACTCCCCCGCCTTATCCCCGTAGCCCTGCAAATTTTTTTCTTTCAAGTACTTATCCAGTTCCCTTTTGAAGGCCATGATTGAATCTGCTTCCACCAATGCCTCGGGCAGTGCATTCCAGATCCTAACCACTCGCTGTGTAAAAAAGTTTTTCCTCATGTCACCTTTGGTTCTTTTGCCTATCACTTTAAATCTATGTCCTCTGGTGCTTGACCCTTCCACAAATAGGAAGTCTCTCTCTATCTACTCTGTCTAGACCCTTCATGATTTTGAATACCTCTATCAAATCTCCTCGCAATCGTTTCTATTCCAAGGAGAGCAACCCCAGCTTCTCCAGTCTATGCACATAACTAAAGTCCTTCATCCCTGGAATCATTCTAATAAATCTCTTCTGCACCCTCTCTACACCCTTCACATTTTTCCTAAAGTGTAATGCCCAGAATTGGACACAATACTCCAGTTGTGGCCGAGCCAATGTTTTATAAAGATTCATCATGACTTCCATACTTTTGTACTCCATGCCTCTATTTATAAAGCCCAGGATCCCGTATGCTTTTTTAACCTATTTTCGCAACCTGCCCTGCCACCTTCAACGATTTATGCACATATACCCCCGGATCTCTCTGTTCCTGTACCCCTTTTAGAGTTGTGCCCTTTAGTTTATATTGCCTCTCCTCATTCTTCCTATCTAAATGTATCACTTCGCATTTTTCTTGAGATATCTTGAGATATCTAAAGGGCCATAGTGCAGGATGCCACCAGGATTAAAAAGAATAGATAAGTGACTGCAATAAATCCAGAGATGGTTGGATTTCAAAGCTATAGAGGGTGGGAGGAAGGGAGGTAGGGAGTTCCACAATTTTGAGATCTTAGGAAAGAAAGAAATCAAATCAGAAAGCACTGGAAACACTCAGCAGGTCAGGCAGCATCTGTGCAGAGAGAAAGAGAGTTGACATTTAAGGTCGATGACCTTTCATCAGAACGGGAAGATGTTAGAGTGCTTTTAATCAAGTGCAGAGCCAGAGAAAAGGGAGCAGGGAAAGAGCAAAGTCTGTGACAGGGTGGAGGACAGTAGTGATTAAATGACAAAAGTAATGATAATGCAAGGCAAAAGGGAATGATAATGGCACAAGTATAGAAACAAATGATGGGTTCAGAGGAGTTGCAAATGGTTACAGTAGGATAGCAGAGGAGGAGGAAAGCACGGAAAATCCGGCAAAGAGAAGAACATATGAACAGGAGTAGGCCATTCAGCCCATTGAGCCTGTTCCACCATTCAATTAGATCAGCTGTGACAAAACTGATATATATTTATGACTTGGGCTTGGGTGTAGAGGGCACAATTTCAAAATTTGCAGATGACTCAAAATTTGGAAGTGTAGTAAACAGTGAGGAGGATAATAATAGACTTCAAGAGGACAGACAGGCTGGTGGAATGGGCGGATACATGGCACATGAAATTTAACGCAGAGAAGTGCGAAGTGATACATTTTGGCAGAAAGAATTAGGAGAAGCAATGTAAACTAAATGATACAATTCTAAAGGGGGTGCATGAACAGAGAGACCTGGGGGTATATGTGCACAAATCTTTGAAGGTGGCAGGACAGGTTGAGAAAGCGGTTAAAAGAACATATGGGATCGTGGGCTTTATAAATAGAGCCATAGAGTACAAAAGCAAGGATGTTGTGTTGAACCTTTATAAAACTCTAGTTCGGCCACAACTGGAGTATTGTGTCCAATTCTGGGCACCGCACTTTAGGAAGGATGTCAAGGCCTTAGAGAGGGTGCAGAAAGATTTACTAGAATGGTTCCAGGGATGAGGGACTTCAGTTACGTGGACAGACTGGAGAAAATGGGGTTGTTCTGCTTGAAGCAGAGAAGGTTAAGAGGAGATTTGATAGAAGTGTTCAAAATCATGAAGGGTTTAGATAAGGTAAATAAAGGGAAACTGTTCCCATTGGTGGAAGGGTCAAGAACCAGAGGACACAGATTTAAGGAGATTGGCGACATGAGGAAAAATTCTTTTACGCAGCGAGTAGTTATGATCTGGAATGTGCTGCCTGAAAGGGTGGTGGAAGCAGATTCAATCATGGCTTTCAAAAAGGAATTGGATTAATACTTGAAGGCAAAAAAAATAGCAGGTCCACGGGGAAAGAGCGGAGGAATGGGACTAACTGGATTGCTCTTACAAAGAGCCGGCATGGGCTCGATGGGCCGAATGGCCTCCTTCTGCGCTGTAACCATTCTATGATTTTCTGAAAAGGTCATCGACCTGAGACGTTAACTCTGTTTCTTTCTCCACAGATGCTGCCTGACTTGCTGAGCATTTCCAGCATTTTCTGTTTTTATTTTAGATTTCCAGCATCTGCAATATTTTGCTTTCAATTAGATCATGTCTTAACTCCATTTACCCGTCTAGGTTCCATATCCCTTAATACTCTTACCCAACAAAAATCTATCAATCTCAGTTTTGAAATTTTCAATTGACCCCCAGTCTCAACAGCTTTTTGGGGGAGAGAGTTCCAGATTTCCACTACCCCTTTGTGTGAAGAACTGCTTCCTTACATTACCCCTGAACGGCCTAGCTCTAATTTTAAGGTTATGCCCACTTGTTCTGGACTCCCCCACCAGAGGAAATAGTTTCTCTCTATCTACCCTGTCAAATCTTTTAATCATTTTAAACTCTGCAATTAGATCACCCCTTAATCTTCTATACATGGGAGAAGACTCTCACGGTCCAGGAATGTGACGGAAGGAAGGCAGGTAAACCCCAAGGGTATAGACCACACCGCCGGCCGTTTACCGATACAGCGTCCCTGACCTGCTGATTGTTTCCAGCATTGTCTGTTTTTATTTCAGATTTCCGGCATCCGCAGTGTTTTGCTTTTGTTTTGGCAAAGAAAGAGTTGAACAAGGAGACAATGCAATCAGTCTTGATTTCAACAGAGCAAGGATGATTGTAACAGTATCTTGGGGCACTTCAAAAAACAATGGGAGACTGTCCCATTCTGTTATCGAACCACCCTGTTCTGGAGTATGTCATAACTTGTAGTTAAGCCATTTAAGTTTTAAGTAACCCCTTGATCCACCTCAATACAGATGTTGCAGGGCTTGTAATCCACCAGCTCTCAAAATTGGCCTTCAGCAAAACTCATTACAGAGAGAAATGAATACATTCCACCACACATCCAAATAATCCTTTATTTTAGAATACAGACATTTGTTGCCGGTGTATATAATCTGTCATTTCCAAAACTGAACTTTGGGCTTTCTTGTGACCTGACAAGTTGTAAAAGTAATATTTGTTTATACAGTATAATAAGGAAAGTTTTCTTTCTCTGTTAACGTACAGCAGTGTAGGAAGCCCCTTTTGTAATATTGCTAAATAAATGGTACTACCAAGGATTTCACATGCATAAAGTATCCTGAACTTGCTGTTATTTCCTTAAAGGACAGCGCATAAAAACGACAGCGCATAAAAACATTCATCTTTTAAAAAATTTAGCCTTTGGGTTCAATCTGATTCAAGGAAATAATTGTTTACCTCACAATATTTTGATCGGTACAAATAGTTGATTGTGTGGAAAATAAGGAAATACTTGGTAATGATTTATGAAAAAACAACAACTGCGTAATGATAAAAAAAAGCTGATTTGTGAATATCTCTTTTAAAGCTATCTGCTTACAGACAGTGTTGGCAAATCATGGCAAATGGCTGAGCAAGTTTATTCAGTGAGTTGCTGAGCCGGACAATCCAGAAAGGTCCCAGGTTCAGAAGCCAGTCGTTGCTGAGTTAGCTGATCTCAACTGGGGCAGTGAGAGAGCAATTGGCCTCAGTGCGATTGTGTTAAGAAAAGGAAAATCCTCCAGGGTTCCTGGTTGAGTAACTCCAGCTGAAAGTGAGCCTGTATAGACGTTAGCCCTGATTTTAACTAGGGGTCATTTTTCAGCGGGTGACTTCTTGATGTCACTTCAAAACTCACCTGCTGCAGCAAAAAGAGAGACCTGGGTTATTTTAACTCCCAGGCCTCATATAAATGATGCCGTCTGACCTTCCACCCGAGATCAGGTAAGTGGCGGGATTGGCTGCCAGGCGGTCCCGCTGGGGTCCTCGCAAGTGGGGGGGGTGGGGGGGATGAAATTGTGACAGGGGAGGCCTAAGGTTTCCTTGTGGAGCCTGGAGATGCACTCCTCCTTCTCCTGGCCCCAGAAGGAAATGTTTTCAAAAATTAAACATATCCTTTCAGGCCCCGATCAAGTCCTGCGCTGGGTGTGCCTAGCGGGAACTCACTGTCGCTTCCCGCTCGGGGCTCCTGGCAAAAATTTGCAGTCGGCTCCCCAGGATGTCATCGGGACCCGACATGCATATGTTAAAAAGGACCCTTCCAGTTTACATATGTAAACGAGGGGCCTAAAGACCTGTTTTAATGTTTTTATATTAAAAATCATTCAGCCTCAAAATGGTTCGGAAGAGATTTTTTATAACTGAATAAATGCAACCAAAAGAATCCATTCTCTGGAAACAGTCTCTGTTCTCATTACTAATCGTCAATAAAAAAAACCACCAACAGCTGTTGTTCCTCCTACTGCTTCTCTGACATCATTAATGCCCTTTATGTTCACACATGCTGCTTCTGTTTTTCTGTGAGAAGTTCATAATAGAAAAGTACATTTGTGAAATAGCTGAAATAAAACCTTTGACAATTAAATCCCCAGTGTCTTTCAAAGTCTTTCGGAAAAAGCAAAGTAACTCTCAACTCCTCACGGGATGAAGTGTCGCACCCTTCTACCTATCAACTCCTGCTGATTCACAGGTTGTCGGCTGGGAAATTCTGCAAACTGCACAGGCTCAGAATAGACAAATGTGATTAAAAGCTCCCCATTAACTTTTGTGGGTTAAAAATATTCATTTGAAGCCCAGACTTCTGAGATAGGCTGAGGCCTTGAAATAAAAACTTTAATGAAGACATTAAAAGACATAAGAGACAATTCAATTAATAAATTTAATCATGATATTGTAAAAGGTGTAGTTTTCAAAAAAAATTTAATTTAAAAATTACAGTTACTGAGAAAACTGGCAGATAAAGCAGATTCTCGTATGAAGGTTGACAAGTGCTTGACATGGAACTACAAAGTCACAAGTTGTCACATTAATGGGAAAATCCTATTAAAAGTATGACAGGGCAGGTGTCATCAGGACGTGGACAGAATTAAAAACGAAAAAAATCCATAGGCACTGTTGACATAGGACTTTTAAATGGAAAGATGACTGGATATATCGTTTATAACAAAATTTAGATGTTACCTTATTTTGGAAAGAGAGAAATTGGGCTCATTTGCTCACAACATAAGATAATTAATCCTCTTGCTCATACAAGTAACCTAGTTGTTCCTGTAAAGTTCAAATGGATATACTGTTTTGTTTAGGTCAAACAAAAGACATACATTTTCTTCAGCTGCTAAACACAGCACTGCAGAAAGACAACTGTGAAACGATGTTGACAGTTAAATCTGTCATTTAAGACTTCCAGAAAGTAAAACCTTCACTCAGATTTGACTAAAATTTTACCTGAAGGAATTATGAGCATGACACTTTCTTTGTATATCTGGAATGTATCACATTAATGTTTAACACTGAGAAGCACACTGTTCTGTCACAGGGTATATGACAGAAACAGTGAGATTGCATTTCTCACAAGTCAACCTGGTTAATGAAATCCGCTAAACTGTCTATTTCCCCTCAGGGACACTATATAAACCAAGTTGGTTTAAGGTTTTATGCTTGGTTTATATAGTGTCATCAAATTTGCATCACTAAGTTTCTAAACTATGAAATAAGTATATTTTGCTGTTATTGCAATTCTATAAGTTTAGTTCATATGTTTAACTTCAGATAGCTGCTGCAGTTGCTATGCAATATAAATGATAAAAGCAAAATCAAAATAGAAGTTACACCTTGAGTATCGGTACATATAGGTGTAATCTGATAGCATAACACACCTGCCATTAGTGACTAATCTGGCTGATTTTCACCTCCAAAAAGGGGAAGAGGGATAAACCCGGCAACTACAGGCCAGACAGCCTAACGTCAGTGGAGGGAAACGTTTAGAGACAATAATCTGGGACAAAATAAATTGGCACTTGGAAAAATACGGGTTAACAAATGAAAGCCAGAACGGGTTTGTTAAAGGCAAATCCTGTTTGATCAACTTGATTGAGTTATTTGATGAAGTAATGGAGAGGACTGATGAGGTTAATATGATTGATGTTGTGTATATGTTGTGTATATGGACTTTCAAAAGGCGTTTGATAATAGACTTGTTGGCAAAATTGAAGCCCATGGGATTAAAGGGGCAGTGGCTGCATGGATAAGAAATTGGCTAAGGGACAGAAAGCAGAGAGTCATGGTGAACTGTTGTTTTTCAGGCTGGAGGGAAGTATCTCTTTTCGATATATATATATATATGACCTGGACTTGCGTATATAGAGCATAATTTCAAAGTTTGCAGATGACACGAAACTCAGAAATGTAGTAAACAGTGAGGAGGATAGTAACAGACTTCAGGAGGACATAGACAGACTGGTGAAATGGGCAAATGCATGGCAGATAAAATTTAATACAGAGAAGTGTGAAGCGATTCATTTTAGTAGGAAGAATGTGGAGAGGCAGTATAAACTAAATGATACAATTCTAAATGGGGTGCAGGAACAGAGCGACCTGGGGGTGTACATTACATAAGTCTTTGAAGGTGGCAGGACAAGTTTAGAAAGCTGTTAAAAAGGCATACAGGATCCTTGGCTTTATAAATAGAGGCATAGAGTACAAAAGCAGGGGAGTTATGCTAAACCTTTAAAAAACACTGGTTAGGCCCCAACTGGAGTATTGTGGCCAATTCTAGGCACCACACTTTAGGAAGGATGTCAAGGCCTTAGAGAGGGTGCAGAGGAGATTTTCTAGAATGGTACCAGGGATGAACGATTTCAGTTACGTGGAGAAGCTGGAGAAACTGGGGTTGTTCTCCTTAGAGCAGAGAAGGTTAAGGGGAGAATTGATAGAGGAGTCCAAAATCATGAAGGGTTTTGATAGAGTAAATAAGGAGAAACTGTTTCCAGTGCCAGGAGGGTGGGTAACCAGAGGATACAGATTTAAGGTAATTGGCAAAAGAACCAGAGACGACATGAGGAAACTTTTTTTTACACAGCGAGTTGTTATGATCTGGAATGCACTGCCTGAAAGGGTGGTGGAAGCAGATTCATTAACAACTTTCAAAAGGGAATTGGATAAATACTTGAAGTGGAAAAATTTGCAGGGCTATGGGAAAAGAGCAGGGGAATGGGATTAATTGGATAGCTCTTTCAAACAGCCGGCACAGGCACGATGGGCTGAATGGCCTCCTTCTGTGCTGTATCATTCTATGATTCTAAAAATATATGTTACTGCTACTGTTCACTTGTTCTGTCACTGTTTAGTAAATTTGATAGCTCAGACCTAAAACAAGGTCTAGTGTAGTGATACCTTTTTAAGGCACGGAGGATCCTGCAGTGGCATGGAATAGAGCCAACTATCTTCAGCTGTTTCATAAATGGTCCACAGCATTCAATTCCATTCACAACTCCTCTGACGGTGAAGCAGCCCATGCTACAGCAGGGCTGGGACAAACTGACAAATGGTAGGTAATGTTCGCAGCACAGAAGTGCCAGACAATGACCATCTCCAACAAGAGAAGGCTCAGTCACCTACCCTGACCTTCAATGGCACCACCATCACCCAGTCCCCATACCATCAACATTTTGGGGGTTACCATTGACTAGAAGGTTAACTGCATCATATTATATCAACTCTGTGGCTGCAAGAACAAAGCAGAGACCGTGAGGTGTGTCTCAACTCCTGACCCCTCAAAGCCTCTCCACTGTCTACAAGGCTTAAGCCAGGATTGAATACTCACCATCCATTTAGATTGGTGCAGCCTAAAAAAGCTCAATACCATCCAAGAAACAGTAGTTC